>NC_137471.1:22656070-22986070 GCF_964235325.1 Thermobia domestica | reverse complement strand
TGATTATCGTTTTGTGTATTTTAAGCTTCAAATTCCTCGACTCAATTCGCGACGATGGTGGGGCCGCGGTGACTCAGTGGTAGAGCGTTCACCTCTGGTGCATGGGGTTCTTGGTTCGATCTCAGCTAGCGCCAAGTGAACTTTGTGGTGGACAAACACCGTGTGAGTGATTTTTCTCTTGGTTCTCCCATTTCCTCCCACTTTCTTCGTTTCAGTATTTTCTTAATTTCTCATCATTACCGTCTCCTTTAGCCTAGCCAGCATAAGCGTGGGACGTAAAACTTAAAGATTTCAATTCGCGACGACAAAAGACTTTTACTGTATAACACCACGAATTTCCTGCTTTTAGTCGATATTTAATATGGTTTTGGTCTGTTAATGTTGATCCTAGTTATGCAAAGGTATCTACTTTGTCGAAAGTATCATTTGATATTTTAATGCAACATAATTTGCTGAATTACGATCCCGGCGAACTTCCATGTATTTAGTTTTCTCTGCATTTACTTCTAAACCCATGTCTCTATTGTATTATTCGTGAAGTGGATTGTTCTTCCTCTTTGGACGTCAATAACAAATGCTGTTTTCCCCGTGTATCTTCAAGGACCTTCAATGACATTAAAATATTAATTTCTCAAATGATTTTACCTTCACAGACGCATTTCATTACTCAAATCTCTTGCTAGCTCGTTGCGGAGAATCCAACAATAAGTGCGTACGCTTTCGCGTCGTTCTGGTTGCGTACGCTTTCTGAATTATTCAAACAATCAATGTTCAGATCTAAAGTTTTAAATAATTTATTTATTTAGCTTCAAGTGATTAGATTCAGAACTAGGCTTTCTTGCGCAACCCGTATCTCAAAATGTTACGATCTTTCTCTTTCGGACACAAATTTACTATACACAGGACGGCTTTAACGTAACTTCCTGTAAGGAATGTTTAATAACCTCATTAGTAATTGTTCGATTTTAATGGTACAAGTTTTACATCACAGAGTAGAATGATACAAGTTTTACTACAGTGTTAAAAGTTCACATAGCCACACGTGTTAATATTCCGCAGTGGCGTATTTACGATTTTGTTTCGGGGAGGTCTTTGCTAACTTTCGGGGGAGGGGGCTTTGCCTAAAAATGTGAAAATTCTGCAAGATATTTCATATACTTTACTATAGTAAGTAAGATTTCGGGGGGGGGGGGGCTTAAGCCCGGAAGCCCCCCCTTAAATACGCCACTGATACGCCACATGCTCTACCAGTTTGGCAGTGGTTTGCTTACCTCTAGTGCGTGGGGTTTCTGATTCGATCCCGGGTCAAAGAAATTTGTGGTGGACAACATCGTGTCCGTGGCCTTTCTCGGAGAACTATAGTTTCCTCACACATTCTCATTCCACCAAATTCTTCCATCATCATTCACTTGCCTTAATCTCTGTCTCCGTTAGTGTAAATGGCGTAATCGTGAGACGTTAAACTGAAAGATTTAATTTCATTTCATTTCAGTTTGCAGTCGTTTGGGAGGAACTACCTCAAATAGTTTCAGAAGGAAATCACATATTAAGGTTGCCAGATTTTAAAGTGAGAGAAAAAGATTATACGACTTTAAGGGAGTAAAAGGAAGATTATACGGTTTTTAAGAAGAAAAATAGAAGATTGTATGATTTTTAAGGAGAAATAGCAAGATTATATGATTTTTAGGGAGAAAAAGAAAGATTATACGAGTTTTAGGAAGAAAAAACGGAGGATTGTATAATTTTTAGGAAGAAATAGGAAGATTATACGAGTTTTAGAAAGAAAAGGGAATATTATACGATTTTTAGGAAGAGAGAACGGAAGATTATATGATTTTTAGAAAGAAATAGGAAGATTATACAAGTTTTAGGGAGAAAAAAGGCGATTTTTAGGAAGAAAAACGGAAGATTGTATGATTTTTAGGAAGAAACAGGAAAACTATACGAGTATTAGGGAGAAAAAGGAAGATTATACTACTTTTAGGGAGGAAAAAACGGAAGATTGTATGATTTTTAGGAGAAATAGGAAGATTATTTGAGTTTTAGAGAGAAAAAGGAAGATTATACGAGTTTTAGATAGAGAAAAGGAAGATTATACGAGTTTTAGGGAGAAAAAGAAAGATTATACGATTTTTAAGAAAAAAAAATAGAAGATTGTATGATTTTTAGGAAGAAATAGGAAGATTATACAAGCTTTAGGGAGAAAAAGTAATATTATACTATTTTTAGGAAGAAAAAATGGAAGATTGTATAATTTTTAGGGAGAAATAGGAAGATTATACGAGTTTTAGGGAGAAAAAGGAAGATTATACGAGTTTTAGTGAGAAAAAAAGGAAGATTATACGAGTTCTAGGGAGAAAAAAGAAAAGTCAAACGAGTTTTAGGCTGAAAAAGGAAGATTATACGAGTTTTAGGGAGAAAAAGAAAGATTATACGATTTTTAAGAAGAAAAAATAGAAGATTGTATGATTTTTAGGAAGAAATAGGAAGATTATACAAGCTTTAGGGAGAAAAAGTAATATTATACTATTTTTAGGAAGAAAAAATGGAAGATTGTATAATTTTTAGGGAGAAATAGGAAGATTATACGAGTTTTAGGGAGAAAAAGGAAGATTATACGAGTTTTAGTGAGAAAAAAAGGAAGATTATACGAGTTCTAGGGAGAAAAAAGAAAAGTCAAACGAGTTTTAGGCTGAAAAAGGAAGATTATACGAGTTTTTGGGAGAAAAAGGAATATTATATGAGTTTTAAGTAGAAAAATGGAAAATATTGAGGCATACTATACCCCTGTCCGGATGAATACTAGGAAACAAACAGAACTGTAGTTAAAAATATAGCCTAAATTTTATTTTTAACTGAACGATCTCAAGGTCTCCAGAATAACAATCTAGAAGAAGTGAACCAGTATTCGAATGTAAGACCGCTAGAGTGCATCTATGGAAAGGAAGTAATTAACTGAACGATTGTAACTAGTTCAGGGCTGTATATAGGTACTTATCCATATTAGGTCTGTGTGATTGGTGGCCGATTTGAAGCTTCATGTTCCGTTCAGCACCGAGGTGTTCTAAGACGTGGATCTACAGGTAAAAGTGGGATCCGAATTATATGAGCTTTCACCGGAAATAGAATCCGGTTCTTGCACACCAAAGGCTCGTACGTTATTCATGCTGTCACGAAGGAGTTCTTCAGCTCGACGTGATTCGCATGTGTTTCATCTTTGGACTATCCTCCCGTTACAAGCTAACAATATTGTATAATTTACAATCATCATCATCATCATCATCATACGCATACTGTCATTATTGGGAGGTCACTTGCCCCAGCTGAGAGCCTTCCTTGCTGCCCAGTCTTCAGCCGACCTCTTGACCTTCACGTAGAATTTTTCTGTTTTGATATAATCCATCAACTGTAGCCTCCTTCGTCCCCTCCCTTTCTTTCCTGCCACCATACCTTCTAGCATGTTTATCCTGATACAATTCCATCTTATCCAACGCCCCAACCAGTTTCTCTTCTCCTTCTTAATAATATCTAAAATTATTACTATTCTCTCCCCCCTAACACCTTTTCATTCGTTTTCCGCTCGACTCAACATTCTTCTCCACACCCACATTTCGAAATCTTCCAATTGTTTCATCATTTTTGCCTAATATCCATGTTCTACACCATACAGTACAATCCTCCACACGAAGCATTTCATGAGTCTTTTTCGCAACTCTTTATTCAAGGTCCCACAAAATATAATTTTCTTACTCCTACAGACTTCTTTCGCCATTCCTATCTTTGTTTTTTTTTCTCGTTCACACTTTATATCATCACAAATAATTCTACCCAAGTATCAAAAACTAAAGATACACCACATTGACTTGACACCTAGTCTTCCGTTTCAGGCGCTGCTATCGGCTGAAAGAACTCCACTCTCTTTAACTAAGGCTCTCTCGCTTAGCAACTGCTGAACCCTTATTGGCTGAACGCGTGGGTGTGTCGGGGTGTGAGCTTTAGTTCTCATTTTTGCCACGGCTCAAGACATTTTGGCAGCACAATAGTCACCTGTTCTATTTTCTCTCCTCTTGCTTCTATATTTAATACCGACCCCCTTCGTTCCCAAAGCAATGACTTTTGTCTTCCTAACATTTTTATAATAACAATGTTTAAATCAATAGGATAACTTATGAAATAAACAGACAAAGAGGTACTGTATGAGTGTTTGTGTCCAAGTACACGTTCAACCCGCTTCAAGCAATACGTATATTCTCTTCCCTCAAAGCGTATTTGCCTTCGTATGATTAACTTCTTCATAAAATTTATGAAAATGTATTCAAGTAAAGAAGTAAGCGAAGAAAGCATGCAACATGGTCATTAATGACAGGGAAAGGAATAAAATGAATACAAAGGATCACAATTTATACCTTTTACTTTTTTTTTTTCATGAAAGGTCTTGATTATATCCGTCAGTATTTTTTCTTCGTTTTTTTTTTAAAAAAATCTGCATTTACTGCAAAGTGTTGCAATTTTAAAAATTCAAGTTCTTTCTTCCAAGTATTGACAGAATTTAATTAGAAACAGTAGTATAGTCAGAGTAGGGGTGTTCGATAAGGCTGAAGACCTATCGAACTTCGGGAGTGAAAATTTATCGAGTTGTCATCGGTTACTCAAAACCGTTCGAGTATTTGAAATTATCGAAATTTCGGGTATTATCGACATTTCGATTATTATCGAAGTTTCGGGTATTATCAACATTTCGAGTGTTATCGAAGTTTCGGGTATTATCGAAGTTTCAGGTATTATCAAAAGTAGTGATGAACAGTTCGGTTCCTTCACCTCTCCAATGATTTCTTCTTGCAGCCAAACTAGTCAAACAACTTTTTTCATCTGATAAGTTATTGCAAAGTTGTATTGTCTGTTCACTCTAGGATGGAAGATTGTTTACAAACAACAATTGTAGTGCGAGCGTCAAAACCTTGCTTCTCACCCCTACATGGTTAATTCATGGTTGCCAGGCACATGAATCTCCGAACCGAATGTACCTACTTCTGCACAGTCATGGACCAAGTGCTATTACTACATAAATTGCTGCTTTTGAGATGACTGAGATATTAACGTTATGAAAAATTGAGTTAGTTATTATGTAATACAATCTTACATATAATGCACACTCAATTTTGTACAAGTGTTCTTGTTCGAAAGTGTGCGAAAACATTGTACGCCTGGCAATATTGGAAGATGGCAGTTTGTGTTGTAAACAATAAACAGAGGTAGCGAAGACCGTTAGGTTCGCTGGACAGCGTTGTTTTCATGATAAGGCGACAGAAACATATTGTACTGATTGTAAACAAGGGCTGGGAATTTCGATGCGAGTATAGGTGGAAATATTCTCCTCACATATTGCCTGTTGGTGAAGGTTTGCAATGTTGCAAACTGCTAAGTGTAGAATTTCATACTAATTGAACGAGCTTTGAGAAGGATTAGTATGATGCAATAATTATAAATACTAACAACCGTATTAGGAAATAAACCATGCTGCTGTAAGAAGAATATAATACACATTGAATTAAGTGTTCAAAGTACAGTATAAAGCGAATTTTAACATTTAAACATTTTAAAGCTGTACACATTTGCCCTGTTTGGGTGCCCTTACCAGACACTGTGCAACACGAAAAAAGGCATTAAAATAGGTAGATCGAGCGTGGGTATGAACGCGGCTCTGGCCGGTATTCCTTATTAAGGTTTTCCTCAGTCCCACGAGGTGAATGACTAGATAGTAGCTTCTTTAAGGCAGGGGCGGATCCAGGACGGACTTCTTGAGGGCGGTGGGTTTTAATACTGCTACTTAGAGCTATTTTTAAGAGCTCCAAACTCTGGGATTGGGTTTTATTTAAATATATAAAATGAGAAAGGTTCCTTTCCTGGGGGCAATCGCCATGATCGCCCCCCTGGATCCGCCACTGCTGCAAGGCCAGAATTGGGCCAAACACCGAGGCCCCAGAATTGGCGGGAAACATATTCCTTCAGAATATTATGTTGTCAACACTTCCACAAATATTATGGTGGTGGGTTCCGACATCCCTTTTTCGTTTATGTGTGTTTAAATTCATTATGAAGTAAATGTAGAAGTGTTTCTTTCATTCTCTTTCTTTCTTTCTTCTCATCTTTCTCATCCTTGCTCTCCTTTCCCCACCTTCTTAAAATATGAATACTATCCTCCTGTAATATTGTTTCTCTCCACGGCCCAAGGTTTAAAGAGACCAACCTGATATAGTTAACTATTAGCAGAAGTGTACCAATAAATTCACATTAGAGACAGCGCCGTAACTTATATTTTTTTTTCTGGGGGGCAAGCATTAATATGTGTATTTGGGCCTCCAAGAAAAAGTTGTTTTTCTCATTCTTGCCCCCCCTCTTTCTAACTTTTTCTTACTATTTATGCCCCCCGGAGCCTGTCGGCCCTCCCTCACGGCAAGGTCTGCGGGGCCGTTACTTACGCCCTTGGACCCATTCCATACATGACAAATTAATTAAGGGGACAACATTGACAAATCTCAAAGCCATACGAATAAATGCTATTTCTAGGGCCCCTAATAATAGACGTTTCTTACTGAAGTGGGCACAAGGCTCACTTTTGTTTTATTTACCTTTTGTGCGCTGCTTTATGTAATGTAGTGAAACTGTTTAATGCTTCATTTATAATTTCATGTTCGTATTGTATATGGATTAAGAAAATTTCGTCTCCAAATGGGCCCCTTTGAACGGCGGGGAACCTCCCTGGGGGAAAGTTGCCCCTCCCCTGTCCCACACAAGTTACGGTCCTGATTAGAGAAGAAGTAAACTCTTTCGAAATTTACGCAACTTGCAAATAGCAAACCCTACTAGTGCTAAAATTGATGAGTTAGTTCCACTGTTACAACTGCTATAAGGGGAAAGTAGGGGAAGGACTGCTAAGATTCGCTGGCCAGGTTTTGTGTCAAAACACAGCGCCAAGCTACAGTGAACGGACAATATTTGTCGAAATCATATGTAAAATTATTTTTCTGCCTGCCCCGTTATTGGCGCAATCGGCAAAGTGACTATTAGTAGACTAATGTTGTCTTGGATTCCAATTCCATTCGGGTGATGCATGTTTTCTCTTCCTCTTTCTCTCTTCTGACAGACTGCTTGAACGTTGTACAGATCTGTGGGGAAAAAACTTTTCCTTCACTACATTGCTGAGAGAAGTTTTAAAATGAATACTCTGCATATATGTAATACATATTATATACAACTATGATAACCTCGAATACATCATTTCTTTCGAACACTCAGATAATCCCGAACTTTTCTAAATATTCAAGCGACTCAACAAATGCGATGCTTTCAAACAATTCGAGATTCTCGAACAGTTCGAGTGTCTCGAAGTTGTCTAATGTTTCTTACATTCCCAGCGCATCGAACACTTCGAGAGTCCCGAACATTTCGGGAGTCTCGACCATTTCGAGAGTCTCGATCACTTCGGGAGTCTCAAACCTTTCGGTAGTCTCGATCATTTCGAGATTCTCAAACATTTCGGGAGTCTCGAAAGTTCGATAATTCGATAAAATTAAAATTCTTTATCGATGAAACGGTTTTGAAATTTTATCGAATTGTTATCGATTACTCGATTATCGGAACAGCCCTAAGTCAGAGCAGTAACTTGTGGAGGGAAAGAGGAAACTGCCTCCTCGCAGGGAAGCTCCCCCCGTTCGAGGGGGCCCACTTTAAGACAAAATCTTTTTACTCCATATACGATACGAACAATAAAATAATAAATGAAGCATCAAACAAGTTCACTACGTTATATAAACAAAACTGCTGCACACAAAAGGTAAATAAAACAAAAATGAGCCGTGGGCCCATTTGAGTAAAAAGTGTCTACTATTAGGGACTCTAAAAATAATATTTATTCGTATGGGTTTGAGATTTGTCAATATTATCGTCTTGGTTATCATGTTTGGAACGGGCCTAGGGGAGTGCGGGAGGGCCCACAGGCTCCGGGGGCCCACGAAGAGTAAGAGAAAGATGGAAAGAAGGGGTCTATTTCGAATTTTGCAGGAGGGCCCAAAACAACTTTTTCTAGGGGGGGCACATATTAATGCTTTCCCCCCACCCAGAAAAAAATCTAAGTTTCGGCGCTGAGTATAGTATAGGTTCGTGATCTATAAAGACAACGGTTGCAATTATAGGGTTGCCAGGTGATCGATTTTTTTGGGTCAAACTCAATTAAACATTTGAAGGTTTATAATACAATTATTCATAATCTATTTTGAAGATTATGTGCGGGTACCAGTTATTTTATTTTTTAAGAGTTACCAACCCAAAGGCGAGTGTGCTACTAGCTTCTGAGTGTTGCTTCAACATTTAGAAAATTGAGACAGGAAAGAAAAATATCTCTATTTCTACGTTATTGATTTATGTTTACATAATTTACAGGAATTTGCGCTCAATGTGTAGTGCGGAATTATCGATGACACTTTATTAGGCATACTCCCACAGAAACTTACGAGAAACAACCAACGAGAATTCCTGGAAACCGACATTCCGGATACAGTAAACAACTTGCCCTTGGCACTGTGTCAATCGTTACATTTCATGCATGACGGTGCGCTCTCTCATTTCAGTATTACAGCGCGCCAGTATCTAAATGCAGTGTTTCCTGCTCGATGTATTGGGCGTGAAAGACCATTTGCTTGATCTCCACTCTCACCAGATATGAATCCTCTTGACTACTATCTGTAGGAAAATTTAAAGACTTTAGTCAACGAATCTGGTGTGGATACTGTGGAAACGCTCCCTGTTCGTATCGGCACAGTTAACCAGAGAATACGAAATACCTCTAAAACTTGGGAGCGCGTTGTTTTATCTATGCGGCGAAGAGTTGAGGGGAACATTTTGAACATTTACTGCAAGATAGAACTTAACGGTACTTGAACATAAACATATGCTCCGTTTGCGTGGTGCTTGTAAGACAGTACATTTACTGTAAATGGTTGTAGCTCATGAATGATGTTTTCAAATAATTTTTGTTATGTCTGATGTACCAACATCACTGCATTTGTAGGTGTACTTTTGTCTCTATGGCATTGGTAGCAGTGTTAGTACTTTACGAAGGAAATAAAGGTACATGATTTTTGAGTTACTCTCTTCTCCTTCTTCTATATCTCCGCGCAATGGGCAGAAATGTAGCTTCCTTGGAATCTGTGATCCATGTGTCATTCATAGTTTCCTGCTCTTTATCCTGGAAACAGTGGTGGAGAGAATATATCTTTACAGTCATTAATCCCCCTGCCCAATGTCAGGTGGGTAATGGTTGTAGCTCCATAATCATAATTTCCGGAAAATTATGCCATCCCAAATCATCTTCTGGGCACCATGGTAACCTCAAGGTGAGTTTAAAGGGATAAATTTTTCCCGTAGATGTCACTACAGTCTTTGTATCTTTCTAGTGTATTTTTTTATCTTTGAAGAAAATTCACGATTTTTCTTACAAATTTCAACCTACAGATTTCAAATTTTTAGAGAAGGAACTTCCTAACCTATCGAAAGCAACAATCCGTGCCGATTTTTTTATTTAGAATTTTCTTTATTGTTGAAATGGCTTGATTGTTGGAATGGATATCCAAACCTTTAACAATGGAACTGTTTGAACAATGAAGAAAATTCTAAATACAAAATCGGCACGGATTGTTGCCTTTGATAGGTTATGAAGTTCCTTCTGTAAAAATTTGAAGTCTCTAGGTTGACATTTGTAAGAAAAATCGTGAATTTTCTTCAAAGATAAAAATACACTAGAGAGATACGAAAACTATAGTGACATCTACGGGCAAAACTTGTCCCTTTAAATCATCCTTAAACTCAGGGCCAGCTCTAGGAAATTTGCCGACCCGTGCAATGGCATCGTGCCACCTGCTTTCTCCAGAAAGAACAAATCTTAAATGCCACGATTTAAAGTATACAACCCCATCATGAACAACGAAGAGAAGGCGAAAAAGCACTCGTACTCAGTAAGGCCTAAACATTACAAACACAATCTCGTTGTGTCTATGTTTTTCTTTAAATAATAATCTATTACAGAGGTTCTCAAACTTGTTGTTGTTGCGACCCACATTAAATAAGAAAAAGTATTTTGTGGCCCACCTACTTTTATCCAAATACACATTAACGTTCTTTCTCAATAACTGTATCATATGAAATTGTATGCATGCGCAAAGAGAGTTAAAGTGTTCCCATAAAAAAGGTAACACAGAGCTAACACTACTCCCGACCCAATGCCCTACCCCGTGACAGATTTTGACTCACTCATTCTCTTTCCATCGTAACCTACCATCTCTACTGACTGTACAACAGGGCACGGCTCTGAGTTATCACTTACTCTTCACTTCATTAACAAACGCTTCCAATTTTCATTTTCTGAGTAGTACTTCACTACATATGTTTCTGCATCAAAATGCAATTTTCATAATTAAAAAGAAAAACTCTCGCGACCCACCAATGGGTCGGGACCCACACTTTGAGAAACACTGATCTATTACGTAAGTGAAAGACAAAGTAAACACTCCTACAGAAGAGAGATGGTAATCCTTTTTATAGCTTCAATCTCAATACGTATATCAGTTTGCAATTTCAGTAGATCCAGCTCTTTTATCTTTATTTCTTCATTTTCCTTCTCTATCTGTTATTTATTTATTTCTTTTTTTTTAAAAAAAACTTGTTTCCACCTTTAATGATAAGGAACTTGTTTGTGACAAAGACAAGAGTAGTTTTCATATTAAAACTGTGGTAACTAACTAAATGGAACAGGTGTTCTTTACTTGTTTGAAAATTGAGCTCTTGTATTTGACAACAATCAAGCAATTCATGCTGGGATTTGTTTGACCATTTGCTTTAGTTTTGTATATACATGTGACCTTAAATCAATGCGACCTAAGCATGATTTATGAATATTTTCAACAATAAATATTTAAAAAAAAATAATAATATAGTTACGACAGATTTTGCCGCCCCGTGCACATTTGGTAGAGGTGGCCCTGCATAAACCCTAAATATTTTGCGTTTAAAATAAGATTGTGGTTACAAAAGACTCCAAATACAAAGGCAGGGATATTGGAGATATTACTGAAATTATAAGCTTTGTAGGGAGAATAGTGTAGAACCAGTGATCGCAAATATGTTGTTAAGTTTTTTCGTGTCGCTAGTACACGGTGACACACATGCTCAATGATTGATTGGATGATTGACACAATTGCATCGGTATATCACGAAATAGAAGCAGACAAATTGTTCTTATTTTGAAGCGAATAAAAGTTCCAAGAACGGATGAAGTTCCAGGGAGACAGGCTTGCGCTGTATTCTTCAAAAAGTCGTGTTGCGTGCTATCAATAAATACGTCCCATTCCACTTAAAACAGCGAACAGCAACTGTTTTGCCAGTCGTTGACACACAGCTGTTCTCGTGGGAGGGATTTTTTTTTCCAAAGAAAAATAAAACGAAAACAAGATAATACACGCACGGAACTATGTTTTCCTGCGAAGGAACTATTTTTATACTAGCTATTAGCGAATTAAGTTCCACATCAATTGACTTCCATAACCATTTAGTAATGACATAGTAGGGGAGATATTCTCTCTCCCCCCACTTTCCGGCCCCGTACTTTCTTATCATGTCGTACTCGCTGTCTTGGGGTATCGATCGATTTTTTTTTTTTTTTTTTGAATGATTAATGTTCTGAAACCAGGTGCGATTTTCGGAATTTAAAAAAAATGGAAATTTTAGTATAAAACTTGTTTTATTGTACAGAGTACATTTTTACACTGTGGGTAATATAGAGAACAAATATGACAACATACGAAATTTAATACGCATTACGAAACGCAGTGTTTCTTTTCTTTTAATAAGAGTTGCTTTCTTTTTTTTTTTTTTTAAAAAAAAAAGTGATTTGACCTATATGCAGTACATACTGCTGATAACAGTATCAGTTAAGTTCGGTTGTTTGTTAAGTTTATCTTGAAAATGAGTTTAATACAAATATTAAAGCAAGCGTAAGAAACCTTCTATCATTCAATTCTAGTGTTTCTTCTAGATATATTTCCGAGAGGGGGATTTTGTCCCCGGACTTAAAAACTCCTCCTCCTCGGAAATAAGATAAATCATAATGTCCATTACATATCACTCTTGTGCAAACCATACCCTTCAGCAAATAGTTTTCCAAGTGTAGCCACCCATATATTTTGATTTTGCCGCGGCGGACAAAATTTTCTGAATGAATGCCTGTCTAATTCAATGTAGGGGTCGTGGTGGCTCAGTTGTAGGGTGCTACCACCTTTGCTGTATGGGGTAGTTGGTTCGATTCCAGCTTGCGCCAAGTGAGTTTTGTGGTGGACAAACCCCGTGTGCGTGGGTTTTTCGGGGTTCTCCCATTTTCTCCCACTTTCGTCATTTCACCATTTAATTCGTTCATTTCTCATCATCACCGTCTTCTTTAGCCTAGCCGACATAATCGTGGGACGTAAAGCTAAAACATTTTATTTCATTTTTCCAATTCAACACACACATTTATGTACGTTCCCGGCGGGAGCTCATGTGGTTCGGATTCCACGTTAATCAGTAGGTCCACGTCTCATATAGCCTCGCTGCTGAACGGGACGCTAAATTAAAATCTACTCAACATTTATGTATGTCTGCACTATCTAAGAAGATACGTGATATTTGTTTTTATGTATTTGTGAAACTAAAACAAAACAAAAGAATTATCTTAAATAAGTATTCCCAATGACCTCTTTCCTTGAATCTTCTTATTTTTAATATAGTGGCCTCGGGTAGCGTAGTCGGTGACGCTCTCGACTTCGGTGCGAACTGCTCCAGGTTCAATTCCCCCTCGGGGCACTCGGTGGAAAAAAATGTAAAACGCTTTTTCAGGATACCCACTATTAATGAGGTTTTCCTCATTCACACCAGGCAAATGCCGGGATGGTACAATCACGAAACTAAAATATTCTTCAATTGAGAAATTTTCTTTCCCTAATAACTCAACAATAAATTAACCCATTTCAGTTCCGATTTTGGCAAGTTGTCAAATTATATCTATTCTAAGAATAAAACAACAAAAAGATCCAAATTAATTCATTTGCTCCCGAGTTATTGGCAAAAGAAAATTTGTCAATTGTCAAACACTTTCTTTTCCGTGTGTACCTAACTTATAGGTCCCAGGATACTTCCTTCCTTTCCGAAAATCTTCCTTCCTTCCCTTTCCCAGGATAAAGTGATCCCCAAATGACGTCATTCCTCAAAACGTGACGCAGTCAATGGCCATAGATACCGAAAACCCATAAATCTAAATCGTAAAATCCTCTAATAAATTACTATAATGTATTTTTTTTAAACCTCTCTCCATGCTGAATGATGTAATATCGGTATAACTTCGTCACAGGAATCCTGTGCCTCCAAGCAGGCCAAAATGCAGGCCAATATGTAGCCATCCCAAAAATGTAGGGGGGGAAGTAGAAGTTAGAGGGGGCCCGATCCAAGCATATTATAGTTCATCACCATATTATAGTTCATTTGTAAGCCTACCGTGAAACTTTTAAGGAGCAGTAAAAATTTAGTGGTGCCGGCCCCGTGGACTCCCGGTCCTGCCTCCAAGCCGCCTAGAAATATTTCCTTTTTGATGAAATATTTCCAGTGGGCATGGGCACGGTGACTCAGTAGTAGAATGCTTATTTCTGGTGCGTGGGGTCCTTGCTTCGGCTAAATAAGTTTGTGGTGGGCAAAATCGTGTCCGTGGGTTTTCTCAGGATACTCCAATCTTCTCCCACATTCTCATTCCATTAAATTTTCCATCATCATTCATTTGCCTTAATCATCGCCTCCCTTAGCCTAAAGGACATAATTGTTGGACGTTAAACTAAAAGAAAGATATCATGAAATATTTTCGTTATGATCATTCACGACAGATTGTTGTTATGTTGAGGATTGATGTTAATTCATAGAGTTTTGATTGCCTTGTCCCGAACTAGGTGGGACATCCCTAATTTTAAGAAAATTTTCATCCTCCCGAATTAGGTGGGACATCCAGAATTTTAAGAAAATTTCCATTTCTTGAATTAGGTGGGATATAAAGAATTTCAACAAAAGTTTCATCGTCCCGAAAAGGCAGGGCGTGCCGAATTTTAAGAAAATTTTCATCGTCCCCAGTTAGGTGAGACATCGCGGATTAAAAAAAAATTGTCGTCCAGAATTACTCATAAGAGGAACATATTATATGACCTCACATTACAAATATATATACACCCTTAAACCTTACTCGGCTGCAACATTCCTAAACCTGACGCAACTGCAACATCACACACACTTTTTATTACCTTTAAACCTTACTCAAGTGTAACATCACACTTTTTATTACCCTCAAACTTTAACTAACTGTAACAACAAATTTTTATTACACTTAAACCTTATTCAAGTGTAACATCATACTTTTTATTACCTTTAAACCTTACTCAACTGCAACATCACACTTTTTATTACCCTTAAACTTTACTCAACTGCAACATCACACTTTTTACTACTGTTAAACTTTAATCAAGTGTAACATCACATTTTCTATTACCCTTAAACTCTAATCAACTATAACAAGGGGCTGAAGTGAGAGGGAACGCGGGGCACGTCGCCTCCACTTCCAGAAAATATCTGCGACATCCGCCTGCCTTTTCAGATCTACTTTTACCCCTGACTGTAACATCACACTTTTTATTACCCTCAAAGTTTAATGAACTGTAATATCAAATTTTTATTACACTTAAACCTTGTTCAAGTGTAACATCATAATTTTTGTTACCTTTAAATCTTACTCAACTGCAACATCTTACTTTTTATTACCCTTAAATTTTAATCAACTGCAACATCACACTTTTTTATTAACCTTAAACTTTAATCAACTGTAACATCATATTTTTTATTACCCTTAAACCTTATTCAAGTGTAACATCACAATTTTTATTATCCTTAAACTTTAATCAACTGCAACATCACACTTTTTATTACCTTTAAATCTTATTCAACTGCAACATCACACTTTTTATTACCCTTAAACTTTAATCAACTGCAACATCATACTTTTTATTACTCTTAAACTTTAATCAACTGTAGCATCATACTTTTTATTACCCTAAATCCTTATTCAAGTGTAACATCGCACTTTTTATTACCCCCTTAAATCTTACTCTACTGCAACATCACATTTTTTATTACCCTTAAACTTTAATCAACTATTACATCACAATTTTTATTACCCTTAAACTTTAATCAACTTCAACATCACACTTTTTATTACCTTTAAACTTTAATCAACTACAACATCACACTTTTTATTACCCTTAAATCTTACTCAACTGCAACCATCACACTTTTTGTTACCCTTAAACCTTACTCGACTAGAACATCACACTTTATATTACCCTTAAACTTAACTCAAGTGTAACATCACACTTTTCATTACTCTTAACCTGAAACAAATTCTGCACTAAATTTTCAAATAAACATTTAACTCAAATACAAGTGCAACATGATCGAACTACATCTTTTTATTCCTAATCGTCAAAAAACTGCAACATTACGCTTCTCAGATCCATCTATATCACACTTCTCACTATCTCGAAACCTGACTCAATCTGAAACTACCATTGAATTGTCAAAACTCATATGCTAGTTATAAGAGTACTGTCATCCACTACATAATGTATACTAAACCTTAATTAAAAATATATAATATTATTTTTGGAAATTGTAAAGTTTAGTTTTCGCAGCCCCATTAACTATTCATCCATGACTTGTTTTTCTGAAATATACAATACAGTGAAACCAGTAGGATGTCGTTATTGTGATGAACATGGATGAATTATAAAACGTAAAGAGATTTATTTCGAGAACGAAAATTAAATTATTCCAGAAAAAATAAACTGAAAACAAAATTCAGCTTCTGTTTCTTAACGTTCACTTGTGTTATTTTTAAAAAAATAAAATAAATATAAAATAAAATAAAATAAAAGTAGGGCATTTGGTCGTTAACTCTCTTGACTGGATTATTTGTTCCTCTTTGCTTTCTTCATTTTTTATTTATTTTCTTTCTTTATCAAGCTTTTCTACCCCTGAATCGCTTATTAGAAGCTCTCTTGCATTTTGACCCACCCTACGTTCTCTATTTTTCTTTTCCCCATTTTTCTTAAAAAAAAAAAACAAATAAAAATAACATAGCAGAATATATAGTTGAAGTAATGTAATTTCGTCCTACTCCCCCTCCAGACCAATTTTCAACAATAACACAGAAAAGTTATGCTTTTGTGGTAGAAGAGAAATATTAAAATTGAATTTCTGATCTAAAATGAGATTGTCATTTGAAAAATTTGTATTTGAAGAAAAAAAAACATAATAATTATAAAAATAGGTACTAGAATATCTGTTTTCATTACAAGAAATACCTGTATTGGAAATATTTTCATTGTAAAAATTACAAGTAATAACTGGCAAACTTACTGACCATTTGTCGCTGTAAAATTAGAATGATGTGACGACAAATTCAGTCAATACTGACATAAACAAGAACTTACAATTGTTTACAACGATTGTTACTTTAATATTAAAACGATTAGTAATGATTTCTGCTGGCATTTTGTGCATATGCTGAAGAACAAAAATTAAAAATAAGCCGATTGATATCTAATAGAACAAGTTGATATACAAGGTGTTTCAAAACAACACCGACAACGTTTGGGAGGTGATTCCTGACACCAAGATAAAACGAAAAGTATTAGCCAACCTGGGTGCACGAATGCTTCCTTTCGGAGTTATAGGCTGCCGAAAACATGAAACATTGAACTTTAAAGGGCCATAGCTCCAAAACTATGGAACCTACCATGGATATTTAGATAGGGCACATACTAGTTCCTAAATAAAGTCTTGATCCGCCTATGTTAGGTTCAATAGTATGAGCTATGGACCTTTAAAGTTCATTTTTTCATGTTTTCGGCAGCCTATAACTTCGAAAGGAACTAATTGTGCACAAAGGTTGGTCTATACTTTTCGTCTTATCTTTGTGTCAGGAATCACCTCTCAAACGTTGTCGGCGTTGTTTTGAAACACCCTGTACAAAGGCAGTTATTGTCGCATCGATACTAATACATTACGATGCTTAAACAAATATTCATTATTCAGCTTAGATGAATATAATTAAGTACTTTCGACCGAAGAGCGTATTATTGTCATTACGATGTACGTTATGACAGCAGTGCTTTATTTACGTGTAAGCTAAACAAGCTATAGCTTAGGGCCCCACTCTCATGGGGACCCCAAAAAAATAAAGGAAAAAAAGAACTGGATGTATAATTCCAAAATATACTACAACATTTAAAAACAAATAAAATAAAACCTATATATACCAACAGCAATTTGTGTTGTGTAGGGTTCTATAATGTAAGTAATGGTGCCAATTTCTACTACCGTGCTCCCTAAAATACCAGCCATTTGATCATTTCTGTATAGAAGGTCCCTACGTTCTTCAGGGACTGGCTGCACAACTGGACATACAAATTACCACATTACGTTCAATAGCTTAATGTCTCATCAAATCTAAATCCGGTTCTGGTTGCCAGATATTTCCTTCACGAAAAAGGGAAAATATGTGATATCCAGATTTTACATGTCACAAAAACACACATAAATTCCTTCGTGGCTTTATAGTTACCGCACGCATCTTTCGCAGAAGTTCGATTCCAGATGGGAGCTCATGTGATTCGGGCCCCACATTAAGCTCTAGGACCACGTCTCATACAACCTGGATGCTGAATGGAACGCAACTCAACAACAAAAGCCCATATTAACGTATAATAATTATAATTGGTAACTGGAGCAACTTCATTAACCACAAATACGTTAAATAAAACATGCACACAAAAGAAGTATATCACGATTTCCGTTGGGATCTCATTTAATTCGGATTCCACGCTAATTTGTAGGTCCTTGTTTTATATAGCCTCGGCGTTGACAGGGATGCTGCTATATATTCGTTGCCTTTTAAATGTATTTTATTGAAGACTTCCAAAATGACTATCCAACTTTGATAGCGTATAGGTCAGAAATGGGGGTAGAAAAAAAATGTGGTTTGCGCATAATGTTCAAACATACCTAGTTTTGTTCTATGCCAACTCTCCCAACAAAATTTGTCTTCTCTCATTTCTTTTTTTTATTTTTTATTTATTTATTTTTTTTTAATCTTTGCAGGTGAGGCATTGATGAAAATAACCACTTCCCAGAAAATAATGCAGTGTTTGGAATGGTGGTTAGAGACTAAATCCGTCACCCAAGTCCAACACAACTTCCAGACCTTTTACACAAACGCACACTCTCATCAAGTCTGTGCAACCGGCAGTGGTACACGAGATTCAAAGAAACCGGAAGTGTCATGAAGAGGCATCAAACACCGCGACTGTGTATCTGGACATGTTGGAAAAATTTGCACTTCCACAGGTCAAACACCTACAACCGGATATCCTGCTGCAGCAGGACGGTGCCCCTCCTCACTGAGCCGCGATCCTTAGGGTGGCTTTGAATCACATACGTATTTCCAGGTAGCTGGATTGGTCAAGGAGGCCTGGTCGTCAAGATCTCTGGATATCATCCCACTAATTTTTTCTTTAGAGTTTTGTGAAGGATGTGGTCTACAAGACTCCCCGACTAGTCTAGGACCTCCCGGAACTGCGAGATTACATCGGCGCAGCACTTGAATATGTCACAGAGGACATGTTAGGCTGGACGTGGGCGGAACAGGAATATTGCTTAGATATCCTTCGTGCTATAGAGGGCGCACACGTTGGATTCTGTTAACCGGCTAGTAAAACTTAAGGTGTGTGTGGACATTATGCCGCAAACCACACCTTTCTATCTATTCCCATTCCTGACGTATACACGATCAAAGTTGGAAAGATCATTTTGAAAGTCTTCACTAAATGCAATTAAAAGGCAACGAAGGCAAATGCAATATACATTGTCGATTCATTTGATGTTAGCACCTTTTTCAGTACCGAGGCCATATGAGACGAGAACCTACAGGTTACACATTTCGCACTTATAATAGATGTAAGAAAAATGTAGCACATGAAACAATACTTTGCATCACACATTATTCCGAAAGCGAGAAACAATTCACTAACACTTCCGACTTCCTGTTGAAGTATTCCGTATTCACTGCTGACAAGGCTTACCTTTTGCCGACGTTGGACCCACCTCTAAATTAGAGCATATCTCATAATTCTGTTGCGAGCATATCTAAGAATTCTGTTGGAAGCGTAGCATATCTGAGAATTCTATTGGGGGATATCTGAGAATTATGTTGGGAGCAGTGCCGTGCCGTAGAAAATCAGCGACCGAGGCGAGAGCATACGACGGCGCTTTCCCCCGTACATTTGAGTGAGGTCGACTGACTGGTCGCGAAGCACCACCATGGTTGGCGTGAAAGGTAAGAAAATTTTCAAAAATAAACTGTTTTTCCTTGATTTTGAGTACTTTTTATTACCTTTCCTTTCATTATATATATATATATTCTTTTTTTCTTCCCGTCTTCGCCCCCTTACTTCGGTGCTCGGGGCCTTCACCCCGCTCGTCCCACACGGCACGGTACTGGTTGGGAGCATATCTATCTGAGAATTCTGTTGGGAGCGTATCTGAAAAGTCTGTTGGGAGTATATCTGAGAATTCTATTGGAAGCATGTCTGATAATTCTGTTGGGCGCATATCTAAGAATTCTGTTGGGAGCATGTCTGAGAATTCTGTTGGGAGTATATCTGAGAATTCTGTCGGGAGTATATCTGAAAATTCTGTTGAGAGCATGTCTGAGAATTCTGTTGGGAGAATATCTGAGAATTCTGTTCGGAGTATATCTGAGAACTCTCTTGGGAGCATATCTGATAATTCTGTTGGGAACATGTCAGAAAATTGTGTTGGGAGTGTATCTAAGAATTATGTTTGGAGCATAGCATATCGGAGAATTCTGTTGGTGGATGTCTGAGAATTATATTGGGAGCATATCTGAGAATTCTGTTGGGAGAATATCTGAGAATTCTGTTGGGAGTATATCTGAGAACTCTCTTGGGAGCATATCTGAGAATTATATTGGGAGCATGTCAGAAAATTGTGTTGGGAGTGTATCTAAGAATTATGTTTGGAGCATAGCATATCGGAGAATTCTGTTGGTGGATGTCTGAGAATTATATTGGGAGCATATCTGAGAATTCTGTTGGGAGAATATCTGAGAATTCTGTTGGGAGTATATCTGAGAACTCTCTTGGGAGCATATCTGAGAATTATATTGGGAGCAAGTCAGAAAATTGTGTTGGGAGTGTATCTAAGAATTATGTTTGGAGCATAGCATATCGGAGAATTCTGTTGGTGGATGTCTGAGAATTATATTGGGAGCATATCTGAGAATTCTGTTGGGAGTATATCTGAGAATTCTGTTGGGAGTATATCTGAGAACTCTCTTGGGAGCATATCTGAGAATTATATTGGGAACATGTCAGAAAATTGTGTTGGGAGTGTATCTAAGAATTATGTTTGGAGCATAGCATATCGGAGAATTCTGTTGGTGGATGTCTGAGAATTATATTGGGAGCATATCTGAGAATTCTGTTGGGAGAATATCTGAGAATTCTGTTGGGAGTATATCTGAGAACTCTCTTGGGAGCATATCTGAGAATTATATTGGGAGCATGTCAGAAAATTGTGTTGGGAGTGTATCTAAGAATTATGTTTGGAGCATAGCATATCGGAGAATTCTGTTGGTGGATGTCTGAGAATTCTGTTGGGAGCATATCTGAGAATTCTCTTGGGAGAATATCTGAGAATTCTGTTGGGAGTATATCTGAGAATTCTGTTGGGAGTATATCTGAGAACTCTCTTGGGAGCATATCTGAGAATTCTGTTGGGAACATGTCAGAAAATTGTGTTGGGAGTGTATCTAAGAATTATGTTTGGAGCATAGCATATCGGAGAATTCTGTTGGTGGATGTCTGAGAATTATATTGGGAGCATATCTGAGAATTCTGTTGGGAGAATATCTGAGAATTCTGTTGGGAGTATATCTGAGAACTCTCTTGGAAGCATATCTGAGAATTATATTGGGAGCATGTCAGAAAATTGTGTTGGGAGTGTATCTAAGAATTATGTTTGGAGCATAGCATATCGGAGAATTCTGTTGGTGGATGTCTGAGAATTATATTGGGAGCATATCTGAGAATTCTGTTGGGAGAATATCTGAGAATTCTGTTGGGAGTATATCTGAGAACTCTCTTGGGAGCATATCTGAGAATTATATTGGGAGCAGTCAGAAAATTGTGTTGGGAGTGTATCTAAGAGTTATGTTTGGAGCATAGCATATCGGAGAATTCTGTTGGTGGATGTCTGAGAATTATATTGGGAGCATATCTGAGAATTCTGTTGGGAGAATATCTGAGAATTCTGTTGGGAGTATATCTGAGAACTCTCTTGGGAGCATATCTGAGAATTATATTGGGAGCATGTCAGAAAATTGTGTTGGGAGTGTATCTAAGAATTATGTTTGGAGCATAGCATATCGGAGAATTCTGTTGGTGGATGTCTGAGAATTATATTGGGAGCATATCTGAGAATTCTGTTGGGAGAATATCTGAGAATTCTGTTGGGAGTATATCTGAGAACTCTCTTGGGAGCATATCTGAGAATTATATTGGGAGCAAGTCAGAAAATTGTGTTGGGAGTGTATCTAAGAATTATGTTTGGAGCATAGCATATCGGAGAATTCTGTTGGTGGATGTCTGAGAATTATATTGGGAGCATATCTGAGAATTCTGTTGGGAGTATATCTGAGAATTCTGTTGGGAGTATATCTGAGAACTCTCTTGGGAGCATATCTGAGAATTATATTGGGAACATGTCAGAAAATTGTGTTGGGAGTGTATCTAAGAATTATGTTTGGAGCATAGCATATCGGAGAATTCTGTTGGTGGATGTCTGAGAATTATATTGGGAGCATATCTGAGAATTCTGTTGGGAGAATATCTGAGAATTCTGTTGGGAGTATATCTGAGAACTCTCTTGGGAGCATATCTGAGAATTATATTGGGAGCAAGTCAGAAAATTGTGTTGGGAGTGTATCTAAGAATTATGTTTGGAGCATAGCATATCGGAGAATTCTGTTGGTGGATGTCTGAGAATTATATTGGGAGCATATCTGAGAATTCTGTTGGGAGAATATCTGAGAATTCTGTTGGGAGTATATCTGAGAACTCTCTTGGGAGCATATCTGAGAATTATATTGGGAGCATGTCAGAAAATTGTGTTGGGAATGTATCTAAGAATTATGTTTGGAGCATAGCATATCGGAGAATTCTGTTGGTGGATGTCTGAGAATTATATTGGGAGCATATCTGAGAATTCTGTTGGGAGAATATCTGAGAATTCTGTTGGGAGTATATCTGAGAATTCTGTTGGGAGTATATCTGAGAACTCTCTTGGGAGCATATCTGAGAATTCTGTTGGGAACATGTCAGAAAATTGTGTTGGGAGTGTATCTAAGAATTATGTTTGGAGCATAGCATATCGGAGAATTCTGTTGGTGGATGTCTGAGAATTATATTGGGAGCATATCTGAGAATTCTGTTGGGAGAATATCTGAGAATTCTGTTGGGAGTATATCTGAGAACTCTCTTGGGAGCATATCTGAGAATTATATTGGGAGCATGTCAGAAAATTGTGTTGGGAGTGTATCTAAGAATTATGTTTGGAGCATAGCATATCGGAGAATTCTGTTGGTGGATGTCTGAGAATTATATTGGGAGCATATCTGAGAATTCTGTTGGGAGAATATCTAAGAATTCTGTTGGAAGTATATCTGAGAATTCTGTTGGGAGCATATCTGAGTATTCCGTTGGGAGCATGTCTGAGAATTCTGTTCGAAGAATGTCTGAGAATTCTGTTGGGAGCTTATCTGAAAATTCTGTTGGGAGCATATCTGAGAATTTTGTTGAGAACATATCTGAAAATTCCGATGGAAGCATATCTAAAAATTATGTCTCGGCATTATACTTTGTAGACAATGCATTCCCCATTGTGACATAATTTACATTGATATGAACCTAATCTCTACAGTTTCTCGTGATCGAAATAACACGTATTGCAGTGTAGCTTTTGGGCAGCCCTAGTTTTTCCTCAGTAAGCACTTTTCCTCAGAGAACTTTTTTTGAACTTTTGAACTTGGACTTTTTTTTTTAAAAAAAAAAAACTTTTCTTGGTGTCAGAAATTACCTCTCAAGTGTTGTCGATATTATTTTGAAACAACTTGTTTACAAACAGATCAAATTTAGAAACTTCTTTTTTTTTTTAAAGTCGGTTAAAAAGGCCAAAAATGAGAGCAGTAGACAATCAAATTTAAAAAAATGAAATTATAAGGAAATAGTAACTGATTTTTTGTATGAAAATAGAGATAAGAAAGGAACAAAGATTAACAAAGAAATTGTTAGAGAAAGTGAAAGTAGGGAAAATAAACAGAAAATGAAATGATATCTTTGAGTTTTACGTCCCACGCTTATGCCGGTTAGGCTAAAGGAGACTGTAATGATGAGAAATTAATGAAATGGGGGAATAAAGAAAGTGGGAGGAAACTGTAGAATCCAGAGAAAACCCACGAGCACGGTGTTGGTCCACCACAAAGTCAACACGGCGCGAGCTGAGATCGAACCAGGAACCTTAAGCACCGGAGGTGAACGCTCTACCACTGAGCCACTGCGCCCCCCGCAAAATAAACAGAAGTAATATAAAAAGAAGTGATAATCTAATCCAAAACTTTCTTCTTACTTTCTGAATTGTGTATATACTTCAAGTGAAGGAAGAAGAAATTGCTCTTCTGGCGATCGAGCATTCCCTTGGAAAGAGACTTCTATAATACCTCCACTCACGTTCAGGAAGAAAGCAGTCATTGTCCCTAAAACTGTTGCCTTTCTATAAAAACTTACTTCCTTACAGTTTCTTGCCCAAAAAAAAGCCACCTAAAAGCGTACACGCTTCGTGTGTTCTTGTTATTTTACCACGAAAAGAAAATTAATATCATTAAACCATAAGTTCTCAGAGTGTGTTTCGTACGCTGTGCACATTATACGCAAAGAGGCACCCTTAAGTGAGCAAAGAATGCTCCCATGATCCCTTGAGGTTCTCTAGCAAAAGCAAATTAGTCCATAATGTACAAAGAAATTTTTCTTATGACGGCATAAACAAGAAAATAACAACAACAAACTCACGCTAGTATTAGCCACAGAAATTAGTTTCGTTCAATGGAGAAAGATCTTAGGAGAAGCTACGCCGACGAAAGTTACAGCTTTAAGGCTTCAAGAACGACATGAATGAAATAAAATTTAGTCAGGACGAGAGTTACATTTTCAAATGTCAGATGACACTAGAAAGATGATAATTCTCGTCTCGTTTTCGAAATGAGACGAGATATTTTCGGTCAGAAACACTAGTTCTCCCAAATCTTAGGTCTCAAACACTGTTTTAGTATTGCATGATTCATAGTCTATCTATCTATCTATCTATCTATCTATCTATATATATATATATATATATATATATATATATATATATATATATATATATATATATATATATATATATATATATATCATTGATAAAGTGAATATACTAAGAGAATGAGCATTATTTATCAACTTTTAAAGGCATGCAAGTCATAATACTAATACACTCCCATCAAAAATATGGTTTGAATTAGGGATATCCAAAATTTTCCAGAATCGGAAATTTTACTCTCCGAATTTCGGAAAAATTCCAGAATTCGAAAAATACTGGACGTTTTCTGAATTCCGGAATTTTTTAAAAATTCTGGAATTTTTTTCCGAAGCCCGATATTTTTCTGAATTCCGGAATTTTCTAAATTCCAGAATTTTTTCCCCCCGAAATCCGATATTTTACTGAATTCTGAACTTATCTAAATTCCGATTTTTTTTGTAGAAATCCGAAATTTTTCTGAAATCCGAATTTTTTCCTGAACTCCGGACTTTTCTAAATTTTGGAATTCATTCCGGCATTGGCCATCCCTAGTTTAAATGTTTTTTATATCACACTTTTCCTGAACTTCTCGTAACACAGAATTATTCTGATAACTTCTGGATGAAATTTAAAAAAAAAATCAAGGCATAAATATTGCACACACGCACACACACACATTTAAAAACTAGACGAGAAAGGCTTTTCGAGAATAGAGAAAAGACGAAAAAGATTTCTTCGAGAATTAAAACGAGACGAGACTTCTGTAAAGTGTTCGAAAACTTTATTTCTCCTGTCGTGGGAACAGCACGACAGTTATGCCGTTTAGGCCTAAGGGGATGGATAAGGAATGAAATGAAAATACTGGTGAGATGAAAATGTTGGAGGAGAATCCAGAGAAAACCAAACGGACACTATATTGTTCCTCACAAACTCTCATAGCCTGGGGTCGAACTTAGAACTCCTCATTCCATCACTTATCTTCTGTACTCTATAATATGAAAACGCCATGCCTAGTGACCATCTACGCCGTCACATTACACGATATTTGGAAATATGGTGATAAGTTTCCCGGTCCTTACCATATGATCTAAGTTAAAAAAAAAGTGAACATTTTTTTCGAATCGGAAGTATTAAGGTTGGTTTAAAGGGACAAGTTTTGCCGATAGATGGCACTACAGTTTTCGTATCTCTCCCATGTATTTTTTACCATTCACAAAAAAATCACGAATTCTCTTACAAATTTCAACCTACGGGCTTCAAACTTTTAGAAAAGGAACTTCATAATCTATCGAAGGCAATAATCCGTGCCAATTTTTTCTATTTAGAATTTTCTTCATTGTTGAAATAGTGATTGTTGAAGTGGATATCCAAATCTTTAACAATGGAACTGTTTCAACAATGAAGAAAATTCTAAATAAAAAATCGGCACTGATTGTTTCCTTTAATAGGTTATGAAGTTCCTTCTCTAAAAATTTAGTTTCTAGGTTGAAATTTGTAAGAGAAATTGTAAATTTTCGTGAAAGGTAAAAAATACATGGGAGAGATACAAAGACTGTAGTGCCATCTAAAGGCAAAACTTGTCCCTTTACACTAACCTTAAACAAATTAGTTTTGAAAGAAAGGATGAACTATAAGAAGATTTTGAAATTTCGCTTGATAATATACTTTAGAAGTATAAATTTGTAAACATTTAAACCTCAAATCGAACATTGAAAGCTAAACTAACTATAAATTGTATTTTTTGGTTATATATTTAGAACCTAGGAACCAGCTGAAATCTAAATATGTCAAATTAGTTCGAGCTGTTGCAATCATAGTAGTATTTTGTCTATTATAGGATTTGTAGTTTTATAACTAGTAATCTTGATTATCTCTATACATATTTATATTTTAAAGATATTAAAACAAAGTTTTGAGAACAGCCTCTACGATTTTTTTTTAAATGAGATATCAATAAGTTTAATAATATGATAAAATTATAAAAATTCTGTATGATTACAAAGATAATGATGTGTAATGCATGCATTATAAGTATAATATGTAATTTTATTTTTTTAAAAGGCTGTTGAGAGTTTTAGAATTGATTTCTATTATAATATCGTATAAATATTCGTAGGTTCTTAATGCTACCTAATCTAATTGAGATTTAATAGATATTTCCAGCACAGCTTGAGTAATAAGGCTGATAGAGAGAGAGCTTACGTTCATCATTGTGAGAGTTTCTTCATTTGCGCACCGAACGTCCAATTTCATAATGGAACATGTACTAGTGTATGTGAGTATGCGCACTTCACATTGTTAGATGGTTAGTTCGTGGAATATCACGATATCATGCCTATTTACAATTGGGCTTGTGTATAGCCCGCTCCCCCCAGTTCTTTGTCACCGGAACTGAAAGAGTCACTACCGGTACTACTACTACTACTACTACTACTACTACGGGTACTACTACTACTACTACGTGTACTACTACTACTACTGCTACTACTACTACTACTACTACTACTTCTACTACTACTACTACTTCTACTACTACTACTTCTACTACTACTACTACTATTATTACTACTGCTACTACTACTACTTATATCGAGAACAGAACCCAACCAACCCCTGCGAGGCTTGTAACCCGTTCCTACTACTACTACTACTACTAGTACTACTATTACTACCACTACTACTGCCACTATTACTACTACTACTACTACTAATACCGGTACTACTAGTACTACTATTACTACTACTGTTACTACTACTACTTCTACTACTACTTCTACTACTACTACTACTACTTCTACTACTACTACTACTACTTCTTCTACTACTACTACTACTTCTACTACTACTACTACTATTATTACTACTGCTACTACTACTACTTATATCGAGAACAGAACCCAACCAACCCTTGCAGGGCTTCTAACCCGTTCCTGTTCCTACTACTACTAGTAGTAGTACTACTATTACTTACTACCACTACTACTACTGCTACTACTACTAATACTACTACTACTGCTATTACTACTACTACTACTACTATCGCTACTACTACTACTACTACTACTACTACTTATACGAAAACTTCCTTACCACAAGATTTACATCATATATCTTTATAACATGCGATTCCGATTCATTATGAACTAATATGAATCGTTAGAATCACTGATTCGTTAAAAATCACTGGGGGGAGCGGGCTATACTGAATCCGACAATTGTTGAATAGTTAGTGTCCACTAACCACATGAGGATACTATGACTATTGAGCATTGTCCAATGGTTAGTATCGTGGAACATGAGCAAAATGAAATAAAATTATTTTTTGTTTAACGTCACACGATTATACTCTTAAGGCTAAGGGAGACGGATGTTTAAGGCAAGTGGATGATGATAGAAAAATTGATGGAATGAGAATATGGGAGGAAACCTGGATACCCCTAGAAAACCCATGGACACGATATTGTAAACCATAAACTTACTTGGAACGGGGATCGAACCAGGGAACCTTTCTTTTAAGATAAGCATGCGGAACCAATGTGCGTCACACAAAATCATTCCGTACATGTGAGCGTATTCAATGCGTAAAGTGGGTCAGGAGTGAAAAATCGATAACTATAACGGGATTCGCTGGAAACGCATGTGAAAACGCAAATGATTTGCAGAGCACATTGCTAGGAGATCAATAAAGCAAAGCATGCATGCTCCATGAATTATATATGTGTGTGCAATGTGCATCGGAATCATAGTACGGATTATGCAAATACACGCTTTCTCATGAATGAACACGTAGCTACGTGTCATGTCATAGCATGAATGTAGCATGGAGGTTCGCATTCAAAATTAAAACTGTCTCATCAATGCACGTTTCAATAAACAGTGTCGTAAGGGGAAGTATTTCTTATGCTGTTCACTTATACTACATTCCATCTTCTTTAGTTAGTTTTTGAACAATTATGTACCAGTGGCGGATCCAGGGGGGTGATCGCCCCTCCCCAGAAGAGAAAACTTTCTTATTTTATATATATAAATAAAACCCATCCCAGAGTTTGAAGGTATTAAAAGTAGCTCGAAGTGGCAGTATGACAACCCACCGCCCCCCAGAAGTCTGTCCTGGATCCGCCCCTGTTATCTACAAAGATATGGGGGAGAATTAGGCACAGCATTTTATCTATATAGAATAAATAAAAATGAAAGTAACTATATTTGTGACTTAATACCTCTTGAACCAACCGACTGATCTCGATCAAATTTTCAACATAGGTGAGCTTCGGGCCTGGGATGTTTTTTTTATCATTTCACTTTGACTTTGCAACTTAGGGGCAGCGGCGCAAATCTGTCTTCAACATTGGGGTGGACGGGTAAGATCTTTCCCAGTTTTTTAAAGCGATGTTCAAAATATTTATGAAGTTGAAAAACAATGCTGTGGAGAATCTGGCGAGCAGAGTTGTCTTCAACATTGGCAGATGGGCAGATTTTAGACTTATTTTCGGAAAGAAGGAATGAGACTCATATTACGGTAGATGACTCTGATTTCTGAGGTGAACCTGTTATGTAATATATATCAGGCGATGTAGATGAAGAGGCAGTCGGATACAAATCATCACATTTCTCCCCAAAACACACATTTCATATCGGATTATTGAGGGGACAGTCCCCCCAGTCCGAAGATTGAGAGGGGCATGTCTCCCTCATCCCCTGGATTTGCGCCAGTGCTTAGGGGAGGGGGAGATACATAAAAATGATCGTAAATGACCGATGTATTAGTGACGAATTTATTGTTTTCTGGCGTGCGCGCCTTTGGTGTGGGAGGCCCGGGTTCGATTCCCGACGGGAGCTCATGTGGTTCGGATTCCACGTTAATCAGTAGGTCCACGTATCATATAGCCTCGCTGCTGAACGGAACGTTAAACTCAAAATCAACTCATTGTTTTCTGGATCGCTGAGATTAACAGTGACACTTCTGATGCAGTTTGAAAGTAAATCAGTTAGTTGAAATACGTATCTGAAGTATCTGAACCACTTAGAGCTCTTTCGTAGGTATATAGATTAGCTGTTATTTACATATGTTTTAAACAAAACGTTTTGCGCCTCTTTTGAGCACTTGAGGCTCTTAAGACACAAAATCCATTTTTAAAAGTGAAATCTGACCAATATAACACTTTCACTATTGTCCAACCAGCGATCGAACCGAGGACCACTTGCACCTAAAACAAAGCACTCCCGCTAGCCACTAGGCCAGTGAATATTTTATATTGTTAGAGTATACGCCTTTGGCACGGGAGACCTGGGTTCGACTTCCTATGTGGGTTCATCTGGTTTAGATTCCGTATCAAGCTGGTTTAGATTACGCATCGTATAATTAACTAACTAACTAATTTGAGCTAGTTAATAACCAAAGAATTGCATAAAAAAAAACCTGCAAGTAGCATGGCTATATGTCACGGGGCGGGGTTAAGTGAGTCTGTGCTGAAATTCAGAACCAATGCATAAGTTCAAAAGGGGTTCTGCTTACGGGCGAGCATGTCTGTCGTATCTTTTGGAAGCGGGTGTGGGTTCCTTATACACTCTGCAGAAGATAGGATATTTGTTTATATACATTCAATATATATGTAATAATGTTATTTTTGTATCTGTTTATATATACCCACACTTTGGCTGAGGCACACAAATACTTGACTAGGGGCCTAGAACGCTCATCTCATCTCTTCTGCGTGTAGCCCATGATTCCATCCAGGCTCCCAGCAAATAGGGTTTGTAGTAGACAAAGACCGTGTACATGGGTTTTCTCTGGTTTCTCTGGTTTTTTCCCACATTCCTCACTCCATCGTTTCGTATATTGTTATCTTAACCGTATATTAATAGTTGGTACATATTAGTGCTGTCGAATTCTTGTAACATTTGCGGTTTTCGGTTTTTAAGAAAACCGCTTTCTGTAAACCGAAAACCGCAAAAGCGGTTTTAAAAACCGAAACCGCAAAAGCGGTTTTAAAAACCAAAACCGCAAAAACAGTTTTCAAAACCGAAACAGCAAAAGCAGTTTTAAAAACCGAAATCACAAATGCGGTTTTTGAAACCGAAACCGCAAAAGCGGTTTTCAAAACCGAAACCGCAAAAACGGTCTTCAAAACCGAAGCAGCAAAAGCGGTTTTAAAAACCGAAACAACAAAAACGGTTTTCAAAACCACAAAAGCGGTTTTCAAAACCGAAACCTCAAATACGGTTTTAAAAACCGAAACCGCAAAAGCGGTTTTCAAAACCGATATTTCGGTTTTATGAAATTTCACTTTTTTCAAAAACCGATTTCGACAGCACTAGTACATATACTATACCGTACAGTTGGTGTATATTGATAACAGCGTCTCCCTTACAGGGACGGATCCAAGGGGAGGCTATAGGGGCTATAGTCCCCCATAACACTCAGGTATACACTGGATAAAATGGGCTTCAATCCTCCTTTACACTGGATAAAGCGGCAAACTATGGTTTAGCCCCTCCCTTGATCATATCCTGAATCTGCCACTACTCCATTAGCTTCGTAAATATTAAACCAAAGAAAATGTCTTAAAAACCACTTTACAATTTTATTTTCTTTATAATTTCTCAATAACATTCGAAATTTTTAACACGTTTTGCCCATGAAAGTTGATGGATTCACCGTACTTGTTATGTAAAAATAGCATTTCACAAGAGGATGACATTCTTTTGTTACTTTTCGCTATAGTGCAGCTTATTTCTTTTAGTGAAACTAGTAATAGTGTTGCCAATGAGACGGGAAGTTTGTTTTGAAATTCGAGACGAGACCAGACGATATAAATTTCTCGAGTCTTACGAGCAACAGTTTATCATCCAAGTCTTGGATCTCAAAAAAACATTGTTTCAGTGTTACCAGATTCATAGTATAAAAGAACTATACGTTGACAAAGTGATTATACGAACATAATGAAAAACACTTATCAACGTTTAAAGATATGCAAGTCATTACACAATATACTCCAATGATAAACATGTTTTAAACGTTTATACCACACCTTCCGTTTTGGAGCTACAAACCTTTTAAAGATATATATCCGGCAGCCTACAACTTCCAAAGGAAGCATTTGTGCACCCAGGTTGGTCTACACTTTTTGTCTTATCTTGGTGTCAGGAATCACCTCCCAAACGTTGTCGGTGTTGTTTTGAAACACCCTGTATAGGCTGCAGTCACTAATATGTTACACATTAAATCGTGAGCTGGCTATCTCACATCAAGGGCACCGATCCTGGGGGGCCGGGCCTCCGTAAAGCTCATGTGGGCCCCCGCATTTTATTTATGAATATACAATATTTGGCATAATTTGAATGCAGTTTTTCTTAAAATCCTCATATTTATGCCTTCTGCATCTGAATGCCCCTTCCCCCAAATTTACAGAGAAATCGGCGCCCTTGCCTCACATAAATGCAAATGGTATTTGTGTCTCAAAAGTACCTTGACATAGGGTAACTGTTATTATCAGAGTTACAACAAAATGTAAGAAGGGAAACCTCCTCCAAATATGATATTTTTAATGTAAAGTGAAGGAGCTTTAAAAAAAAAATCGGACGAACCGTTTGAGCTGTACACTCTGTATGCGACCAATGTTAAATGAAAATGCAACGTTGCCATTTACCTGGACCCACAACATAAGTGAATGAAGTTACTATCTTTTACACTAACCTGCCGATGGCCAACGCCCATTTCAAACATAACCCAATTAACCACACTCTTACAAAAAGTATCCACCTCATGCCCCGTCCTCCCCTCCCTCAGCCCCTATATTAATGACAACTTTGCATTTTCATTTAACATTGTACAGCCCAAACAGCTCGTTCGATTACCAAAAAAAAAAAAAAAAAAAAAAAATCCCTCACTTTAGATTGAAAACATCATATTTGGAGACAGCTTCCCCTGTTACATTTTGTTGTAACTCTGACAATAACAGAGGACTTTTGAGACACCCCATATATATACCTCAGTTACCTATTAGGGAGCTAGTGTGAATTAGACTAACAGCTGCTCCATTTTCAACATGGAAGGTAGCGCGCAGTCATTAACTAACGAATATGCAAATTTGGTTAATAATTACTAAATATAATGTTAGTGGGTTTGCAACATGTGCGCAACAAACTACTTTTCTATTATACTCTTACAAATTAAACGCTGTACACATTCTCACCTTTGAATGGAACGTACCACGAAAATATAATTACTAATTAGAAAACTCATCTCTATCAGTTTATTACAAGCCATCTGTTACGATATAATTTCAATCAGTCTACAAACCGTGTTTATTACGTTTACTACTTACACATGAATTATGCGTAGTGTAATGACATATATATTTTTCGATTCTTTCTCCATTAATTAAAAGTGTATTTGCAATAAACTCTACCTGGAAAAATTTTTAATTAGATAATATTAGTTATATTCCAGTACTGAAGTAAATTTTTCCTTACTACTTCAGAAATTTGTTATTTATTGTATGTACACTCACGTCCAAAATGATTGTCGCATATTTATAACTGTCTTTTTGTAAGAATATAATTTGATAATGATTTAACACGGTACTTTTAATACTGATACTATATTTATAATCGGGAAATGTATATTTGTGGTAAACTTCGTAGGAATAATTATAAATACGAAAATTAGATAGAGTAAAACAAAATATTGCTAAATAGACAAGAAAATTTTAATTTTCGTTTTATTGTTGTTATTTACTGCTCTTTTGACATGAAATTTGCTACATACATGTCTTTGCCCATTATACACATACTAACATTATAAGAACTACCGGGCGAAATCGTTATCAAATTATATTCTTACAACAACATATTTATAGACATGCGACAATAATTTTGGATATGAGTGTACTTGGAAGTTAGCATGTTCTCTCCTAATGTATGATAATGGAGAATCTAATTTTCCTCCTAATGAAAATGAAATGAAATGATTCAACTTAACGTCCCACGATTATGCTTTTTGGACTAAGGGAGACGGATGAATAAGGTAAGTGAATGATGATGGAAGAATTGGTAGGATTACAAAGTGGGAGGAAACGAGAGTACTAAGAGTAAACTCACGGACACGATGTTGTCCACCAGAAACTTACTTGGTGGGGATCGAACCAGGTTCCCCAAGCTCCAGAGGACTACTGAGGCATCGTGATCCCATTAAAAGATTAACCCATCTGGGGACCTGGGGCTAGAAAAATGTGGCCCCTGCTGATTTCGCCTAATACATTTCTGTGCAAATACAGTAGGAACGTTAAGGCTCTATGTTTCATATTTTGGTATATTCTATCTTATGATGATGGTTGTATCTTGTTTGATTCTTTTTAGACAGCCAGCTGAAATTTTGATCAGAGTGGAGGCCCCCCTAAGCCCCTCCCTTAATCCGGCCCTGGTTGCGACCTAAAAACTAGCTGAAAGCATACCTTACTGCGAAACATAGATAAATCGTATTAAAATTGTGTTAGGTACATCAGCTTCGATTTCCATGTCAAAACCCTCGACATATCTGCCACTTGAGTCTTTCCGTTACTGAAGCATTCAAGATTAGACACAAACAGAATAACGGTGGAAAAGTGGATTTATTTTTATAAGACGTGAATAGAAAAACTGTCAATTGTCGGGTGAAATGTTAGTTGTTCCCTTATTATAAAATAAACATGATAAGAGGCGGTGAAAGAAGTAAAAGTGGGGAAGGAAATACTACGTCTTCGATTCCCACAATTCATTTATTATTTATTTATCCTCTTATTCAGTGAGGAGATGAAAAAGAAGTTGTCTAGCACTGTCCGCAATAGTGGAGCGAGCTACTTAACTTTAGGGTGGCAACACTGGTGCATATATATAAAAAAACATAATGGCATAACTAATATACCATATTGAGGAACGTACGGATTGTTTTCCAGCACGCACTAGCATACGCTTTAACTTATTTTCAAATTCCAATAAAAAAGACGTGCATGCTTACTGTACTTCAGACCTACCATTGAAAATCATTAAAAATTTGATCTTTCTTCGAAAAAAAATGCTTCTTACACTCGAACGAATTGTATTCTATATACAAGGTGGTCCCTGGTTCGATCCCAGCTTGAGCCGTGTGGACTTTGTGGTGAACAAACACCGTGCTCGTGGGTTTTCTCGGGTTTCTCCCGTTTCCTCCCACTTTCTTCATTCCACCATTTCATTCTTTTCTCATCATCACCGTCCCCTTTAGCCTAACCGGCATAACCTGGGACGTAAAACTTACAGATTTCATTTCATTTTTATATACGAGTGCTGGATAATTATTTTTATTGATTGTCCATGAGTTGAACAAAAGTACAAAACAATGTTATTGATACTTTGAAACATGTTGTGTTTTCTGTGTTTTGCAGGCAGAAAGCGTGGCCGGATTGGGAAAATGGAGAAAACTGAAGTGTGTGCCTTGATCAAATAATTCCAGGTGAAGTGCTAACGTCAACGGAGATGCACGCTGATATGGTTAGTGTGTTGGGTGATAGTAACATACTAACACCAACGGAGATGTATGTTGATATGGTTAATGTTTTGTGTGATAGTAACAAAGGCTAATACCAATGGAAACGCACGCTGATATTGTTAGTGTTTTGGGTGATAGTAACAAAGGCTAACACCAACGGAGATGCACGCTGATATGGTTAATATGTTGGGTGATAGTAGTCCCTCTTAGCAAGTGAATAAAAAAACTGGTCACGTGAATTTCGTTGTTGCAAGCAAAGCTGTGGAAATTGTTTGGAACAATAGTTTGCTGACCAGCCGTCATGTTTTTACGAGTTCTAACATGTCTAGGACATAGACAGACGAAGTTAATGTCTGTAATGTGTGACTTTGTGGGAAAATAAATTTCTGTCTAAATCAGGGACAATAATTGTTAAACACCCTTCGTACACCCTTACATCTCTTAGCTTAAATTATTTCGAGACTCATAAAAAAATGTTTATAGACATGTTTCTTTACAACGGTATTGTATATCTGTGCGATAAATTACTTCCATTTTTGTATCTTGATTTTGGGCAACGGTGCTTAAAAGTACACAATCTGTTGAGTAGAAGAAGAAGAAGAAGAAGAAAAGAAAAGAAAAGAATATAATATGTTGATGATTTTGTATTGATAATCAGGTAAAGTGAGTTGTTAAAAAGAAGATAGTTATTTTGTTTGGTTGCTATGACAACATAATAATTTTCATGAAGGTTCTGAAAATAAAAGGTAATGTTGCTACAAGTGACGTGTCTGATTTAATGTAATTTAACCGTGTTGACATATCTAAAAATTACACGAACTGTGGGCTGAATGTAACAAGAAGTTAATCGTTACATTTTAGATGGTGGTTTACCGACCAGGAGTACCTTGAGATTAGTTTGAAGTTCAGTAAAGCAATCTCATCATAGCGTTCAACACGGTGTATACTTTACTCAGAAGTAAGAAAAGAATTTATGGAAACATTAAAATGAGTGTTTCTGGAAATAAAAATATATTTGAGGAAAGTGGTGATGTAGAGCTACCAGGTACGAACTCATCAACGAACGTGGTTGATCTTATAAGACAGCTTGGTCAGCAAATATCACAGCAACACAAAAAATGGATACCAAGCTGGAGCAAATACAGCAAAAAATGGATACTCAGCTGGAGCAAATGTCCCACCAAATAACACAATCCATAACACAACAACTAACACAACAGATGGACGCTAAATTTGAGCAAATAACTAATCAAATGGACACTAAAATGTATAGTAAATTGAAGCAAATAAACCAACAAATACATTCAAAATTAGAACGAACAGATTATAAGATGGAGCAGATATTACACCGATTTACTGATATACAAAGTTCGGTAGAAATTGTGGAAACTTTAGTTAATGAACATACTAATCAGATCAGGAAATTGCAAGAAGAAGTACATGCGATCAAAGAGAAATTTAGCATTGCAAATGGTGATCGAGTTCCGGCAGTCAACGTTGAACCCATTCTATATGAATTCAGAGTAGCAGTGGAAGATAGTAATTCATCCGTAGGATATTCAGACAAGGACGATAGTGAAGTTAGTATTGAAAGAAATGGGAGAAGAAATCATTCATCTCACCGCCGGAAAAACATTCCCGTAAATTCCAAACATCGCAAGCATACTAGTAAAGGTAATCATTTTCGGTTTAGTGAAATTAGATCTCTAACAAAAATTAGTGGTAAGACAGATGACATTCCGACCAGCTTATTTCTAGGAAAGTTCGAGGAAGAATGTGATTTAATTGGAGTAGACAAATTTAAATTTTTGAAAATTTTGCCTCTTGTTTTGTTACCACCGTGTTCCGTATGGTTCAAAGCAATCAGAAGTAATTTACGTAATCATCTAGATTTTAAAAATGCTCTACTTTTTAATTTTGAAAACGATTTCATGTTGGCCAATAGAGACGCCTTAGTTCGAAATAGACATTATAACCCAAAATTGGATAAGAGTCTTACTGATTTTGTGATATCCGTATATAATGAATTGAAGTTAATTAATCCATACCAACTGGAATCAAGAATAATAGCATCAATCCGAATCTCGTTATCTTTTAAGTTGCAACAAATGTTGATTTATGCACAATGCGTTAACTTCAATCACCTTATTATGATAGTGCAAATTTTTGAAAGTCAATCTATGTTACAGGCTAATAGTAATCGGAATCAAGCTAATACTAATCGTAATCAAGTTAGTTATGTATCTGTTTGCAACATCAATGTCAGAGAAGAAGGTGATTTTAATGCGAGAAGTAATAATAGATTCCATTGTAACGAGGATAGAACTGAACCCAATTTTACCGGTAATAGAACCGAATCTAGCTTTAGGAGAAACAGGAACAATAACCGTAATACATTTAGGAATTAAGCGAACAATAAGTGTCACGTTCCACGAAATGGATTTCATATTAGATTCATAGGTGGCAGAAATTATCAAAATAGAAACCAAGGTACCGTGGAAGCAAATAATAGACAGGGCCGTATACAAGATTGTAGTGTGCAATTTAACTTAACCGAATTCTTTGGCAATGTAACTTAAGCTAAAGTCGTGGCGTGCGTCAAGACATGTTTAATTAATTCTTGTTTATTTTCACTTTGAATACAATTATGATTTCATTTATAATTCGTACTGTTATAAATGATGGGAGCGATATTTGTTTGAATTCTATACAGATAATAAAAATGATGGATACTATAGATTTCAGCACGTTGTGATATGAATACAAATATCGCTTACTAAAAGTTATGATAGATATGCCTGGATAAATAAAACATGTTATACGGTATTCTAACCCACATAAACCTTGCTACTTCTTAATATAATAATTTCTTTACTTGTATTAATCCTTGTTATGATATTGATTATTTTGTTTCATTTAGTGTATTGTTATGATTCCCTTGTAATTTGTTTCACTTATCAACATTGTACTTTTCAATTCTTTTATAATCATCTTGATTATGCTCAAATGGAAGGAATAAGTTGTGTAATATGTCAATGTACTTTTGTTTAATGATTTAATGAGCTCCGAAGATATTGAATTAAAGAATCTATTTTTGGACCAAAATAATTAACAAGTTGATCGTATTTTTTTTGAATAAGTCCTCTTCGACGATAATTTATATAATTAAAATATAATTGATTATTAAATAAATGTAAGATAATTGCGAAGATAAAATAAAATTAATATATGTATTGTAATTTATATATATATGAGGGCTATTCGAAAAGTAAGGTAACCATGTATATGACATATGTAACGGTCCAGGGTTCTTTCTTCAATTGTAACCAATTAAAGAAGTCCTCGTCGGGAGCCATTTATACGACGATATTGTATATCTATGCGATAAATTACTTCCTTTTTTGTATCTTTATTTTGGGTAACGGTGCTTAAAAGTACAGAATCTGTTGAGTAGAAGAAGAAGAAGAAGAAGAAGAAGAAAAGAATAGAATATGTTGTTAATTGTAGATTGATAATCAGGTAAAGTGAGTTCTTAAAAAGAAGATACCTATTTTGTTTGGTTACTATGACAACATAATAATTTTCATGAAGGTTTTGAAAATAAAAAGTAATGTTGCTACAAGTGAAGTGTCTGATTTAATGTAAAAATGAAATGAAATCTTTGAGTGTTACGTCCCACGATTATGCCGGTTAGGCTAAAGGAGACGGTGATTATGTGAAATGAATGAAATGGTGAAATAAAGAAAGTGGGAAGAAACGGGAGAACCCCGAGAAAACCTACGCAGACGGTGTTTGTCCACCACAAAGTTTACTTGCCGGGAGCAGGGTTTGAACCCGCGACCCCATGCACCAGAAGTGAACGCTCTACCACTGAGCCACCGGTTTGATTTTTACCGAAACTGGTTTCGGTGCAAACTTTTGGAAAACATAAAACTATTTCGGTGGAAACGGAATCGGTCTGAAATAGAACCAATTTTGAAATAAAACCGGAATCAGTTTTGAAGAAAACCGAAATCTGATCCGGTGAAAAACCGAACCGATTTTGGAGAAAACCGATAACCGGTTTCGGTGAAAAAACCGAACCTTGTTTGGAGAAAACTAAAAACCGAAAAACTGTTTTTTGTGTCCACCACTAGCTTAGATCAGTTAACGGTAGCTTTGGTTTATGAAGTTTAATCTAGATGGCGTTTGTTGCTTATGTATTTCTTAGTGAAGCATAGCACTGTTAAATGTACAGTGGAGTTCCGATTATCCGAAGTTCCCTGTTATCCGAACTTAATCCAAACAAACAAAAATGTAAAATCTAATCCGGTTATAACGATAAGTGGTTTACAGGCTTTTATTTCAGCAACAACGCAAACATAAAGCTGGAGTAAATATGATAATTAAGCTGGCGAGCTTTAATTGTTGCACGTTTTGAGTTTCAGTTTGAGAAGGCACTGCTCTACGTCAAACAGAAAGACGACACGGCACCAGCTGACATTATGGTGTTCCTATTGTGTGTGCAATATGGCGGCCAATAACGAGCTAGCTTGATGAACCAAAAGACTATGAAAGACTTTTAAAAAAAACAGGGGTTTACGTGTATGCTGAACAGTATTTTATTTGTGTTGTGTTTTGTATTGTGTTTAACTTGTGTATGTATCAATATCAAACCGTATTTTATTTGTTGTATTATGAACGATTCCTTATGTATGTATGCATGTATATACAGGGTGGCCCAAAAGTAGGTGTACAGTACCGTACTGATAATCTCATTACATTTTATAATATTTCTTATTATTATCCATCAGGTAGACTTAGTTTCTTTATTATTTGTTCTTAATGTGTTTTTACTTACATCTTAAGCTTGGAAGAGCCGAAGCAAATAAACCCATAAACTAAAATGTTATATTTGATCAATGCAGGGGGTGTATACATACTTTTGGGGCCACGTACTGTACTGTATGTTCAATAAAAATAATAAATACAATAATAATGAATAATTTAATAAAGAGAAATAATCAATAAACAACAATAATAAATACTGTACAAAATTAACTATGTATTCATCCGTACCAACCGAGTTAGATCCGGCCTACATTAGCTCGGATGTTAATGAGGTACTATTAAATGGCGACTACTTCTTCTAAAATGATTTGAACTTCGATATTCTTCACTTAGATTATCAGTAACTACAACAATACTACCAGAACTGTCATGTACAGAATCCGTCAGATAAATGTATACATTCTTTGTCATCCTGTTATCAGGATACTGGCATTCACAAATGTCCTGAAATTTGAATTATGTTATAGTATGCTTTTCGCCCAACAGATGTCAGCATTGTCAATTGTTTTCAGTTAAAATTATGTTGTAGTACGGCTTTTCGCTCAACAGATGTCGGTACTGTCAGCACGGTTAGTGAGATTAAAAAAATTGTAGGAGCACACTTGTTCGAGCAGCGTAAGTACATTTTGAAGTGTTTTTATCAGGTTTGGGAATGCCATCAAAGTGCAGCGTCAGTGGAGAGGGGAGTTTGATACTAAACCACCAACCCACCTAACAATCAAACGCATTGTTGGCAAGTTTGAGGCGCATGGAACGACGAGGATTCGCTGCAGCTACAGCGATCAATGTATCAGTGGAGACCGATGCACATGTCTCTGTAATCTTCTGGCGAAGGTTCTCGAGCGTTCCAAGCAATGGCCAACATTTTAACCGGAAACAACGCCCGACGTCTGTTCAGCGAAAAACCATACTACAACATACTTAAATTTCAGAACAATTGTCAATATCAGTATTTTTTGACACAGAATTACAAAGGGTGTATACATTTTTCTGACGGACTCTGTATTTCCTCTTCTCACTCCACACCTTCCGATCGTCTGACCTCTCTAAGATATACTTCAAGCGGATATTCGCACTACTCAACTACTTCACTTTCTTCATAAGAGGATGCAGACACACGATCCACAATTCCGTAACGAAAATTACTCAATCATTCGTTACACCAATAGATACAACCATATGACCTCAGACATAAGAACAGGCTGTCTGTACGATTCAATTCTATCAAACTGTACCAAATGTTTCAATCGTTAGAGCACATACTGCGACCAAAATGGCACAACATAAGTCAGAATTTCCCTATTTGTTTCAAGTTGAAATACCGCAAGACTTTGCACCTCAGGGGCAGGCACATAGCCAAGGGGTGGATCCGGGGGTCCGAACACCCTACTTTGGAACCAGAATTAGCTTTACCTGAATTAGGGTGTGTGTGTGTGTCACTGTTCGGAATATGTGTGTCACTATTAGAACTTGTGCGTCAAACACTAATAAATATTCCTTGGCTTCGCCATTGCAACAAACTCAACTGAGGAAAACCATCTTGTATATTGTCATAATCTTCTCGTAAAGAGACAAGGAAAAGGAGAAGTCAACGAAACATATATTGACACACATTGACGCACACAAACAGAGAGAAAGAAAAAGAGAGAAAATAGAAATTGAGAGGTTGAAAAGGAGAGATGCAGAAACAAATTTTCGTGGATGTATCCGTTGATCGCTTTTGTCAAAAGATCATCCCTTTTCTTTCCATTTTTACGTCATATTTTCCCCCTCTTTTTCTTCTTTTGTTCCCTACATCTTTCACTTCCTTTTATATCGATCAGAGTCTTTTTACTTCAAATAATGAAAGAAGAAAATGAAAAAAAAAGAGAGAAGAAGCAAAGTGGCCTGTTTATTTCCGGCTCCGTTGTAACGTTTTTTCCTTCTTTATCCATCTGGTAACGGACTGAAAAATTCAAAGATAGAATCAGAAGCAAGCGAGAGGCTTACTTACTTACTACCTTTTACGCACAAGCTGTCCAGGTTAAAAAAATTAGGTCAACCAAGCTGTTTGAAGCAGGGAAAAAAATATCTCAAAGTTTTAGAGGGCAAAATTACGAAGTTTTCTCTCCAGGTTGTGCTGAACTAAGGAAAGGTCATTGCCCTCATACGGTGTTCCTCAAACTGTTTCACGGACCAGAAGTGGTTTTCGAGAAAATTCCGTATCACACGATATGGAGGACACTCAAACAAGTGTAGCCTATACAAGTAATAAATTACGCAATTGATTAAAGGAAATACAGGGTGTCCATAAAAATACTATCATATTTTAAAGTGCTGTTACGTCGCTTTGAATAACCGTATTTAAATGAAATTGGTTACATTTGAAAGAAAAAGCCAAATATTTTTCACTATATCTCATAGACATTGAATGTGGGCCCCACGAGTAGGGTGACCAACCGTCCCGTAAAAACGGGATTGTCCCGTTTTTTCACTACCTTTCCCCGTGTCCCGAAAAATTTTCCCGGGACGCTATAATGTCCCGTATTTACGTACATTGGATACAAAAAACCTTTCGAATCGCTAAAATTTCTTGATTTATATTATTATTTCCTAAGCTATGTGATTATATTGGAATATGTCTAATTACTGAGCAAGGTCATTACGACGTTTGCGATATTGGATGTGGTGGTTGCACTGTTTTCCTTCCTAGGCCTCTCCACTCCGTAGACGGCAGTGCAAGGGGGTGAAAGTCTTATGAAGAACAAACGTAACCTGTTTTACTCTTTTTTTCGGGCAGTGGAAGATTGAGGCGCTGTCATCAGTACAGTACACAATTTCCGTGATTTGACTAACTAGTAAGATGTAACACCCTACGAGAGGAGAACAAAGGTACGGAACTGTGAAAGTAAAAAGAAAACTAGTTGTAAGTGAAATAAGGTTTAAAAGTAAGAAAATGCAAATAAAATGAGTTGGAATCCGATGCTGAGAGTAATTATAAATCCTGTCGGTGACAGATTTGAGCGCTCATATATTTTTAGTAATGTTTCCAAATGTTTCATTTTTTGTTAGCTGCTGATGCTTACTTGTTATCTAATTAATTCCACAACCTTTTCTATAGGTTTTAAAACGAAAAAGTGTAAATTTGCCCTTTTTGGTAAGAGATAAAAAAAAAAAAAAGAGAGAGAGAGAGAACGGAGAGGCTAAAAATATATATAGGGGAGGAATCTATCCAGAAATAAAAGGTGTCCCGTTTTTTCTAGTTGACGATTTGGTCACCCTACCCACGAGTTGCAGTGCAGACATCAATACGATATTCCCATTCACGCCATACACGCTCCAATATATCTGATGAAATGGACTGGATTGCAGCACTGATACAAACTTACACTTCTTGCAGATTTTGAGGCAATGGGGGTTCATAGATACAATTCTTTACGTAATCCCATAAAAAGAAGTCACAGATCACAAGTCAGGCGACCTCGGCTTCCGTTAGTACAAGACATTATCATCATTCCCGGCACGTCCAATCAGGGCCGTGCCGTGCGGGGGTGGGGGCGAGCGGGGCGACAGTCCCGGGCGCCGAATAAGGGGGGCGAAAAATTCGGGAGAAAACGGAAAAAAAGATAGGAAAAATTGCTTGAAATATATGTATGCCGGCGCCGTCGTATACTCTTGCCCCGGGCGCTGATTTTCCACGGCACGGCCCTGCGTCCAATTCTCTTCTTGGAAGCCGCTCATTCAGATGCCAGTGAATAGGTGTCCATCTTGTTGGAAAATAAAGTCATTGGCTTCTTCTTCCGCTAATTGTGGAAATAACCAATTAGTGATCATGTAAACACAAGTGTGCTCACTAATTATTGAGCACAAAGTACACATGAGTGAATTAACTTTTTTTTTGTGTTTGATCCCGTCCATTATTGAACAAAAATATTTGAGTTCTTCTCTAAAGTGGCCAATTTCATTTAAATACGATTGCCCAAAGCGACGTAATACTAGCTTTAAAATATGATAGTATATTTATGAACACGCTGTATTACACAAATTCTTATAGCTTATATACATAAATTATAAATAGTATTTGTGTTACTTTTAGGAGCATAAACCTCACCGTTAGGAGTATAGTGAATCGCAATAGCTTTACCTCATTCACCATACTATTGTAGATACTATCGTTTGGATAGAGCACTAGTGAAACACTTGAGTATTCACGTCAAGATTTTGTTCTAAAACACTTTCTGTCTGCGTTCTTCCTTCAGATTAAGAGGCCTAATCACTGCGAAATTAAAATACCGCTAATTTTACAGTAATTTTGTGATATCTTTAAATAGATAAAAGATAATGGAAAAGTGGAACAAGAGAGCCCAAGACAATATTATTATGCTGAGGTACCGTTATCACGAGTCACCTAGTAGCTTTCCGTTTGCAGCCATTTATAAACGCAAAAATAAATGCCTTTTTATAAATGGCTGGAAATCGAAAGCAGATACGTGAGTCGCGATAACGGTATTTCATGTAAAATAATATTGTCTAGCGAGCTCTTGTTCCACTTTTCGATTATCTTCTATCTATTTGAAGATATACACATAATTACTGTAAAATTAGCGGTATTTTAATTTCGCAGTGATGGGGCCTCTTAAGCGACCATGTTTCGCAATCATACAACACGACAGGCATGATTAACATTTTACATATTTTAAACTTCAAATTCCTTGACAGAATTCGCGAGACAAAAGATCCAGAAGAAAAAGCAAAATGTCCGAAATTGAAATAACTTAGTAAATAAAGTTGGAATAATTTCATATCTAGTTGTCCGTGAATGTAAAAATTCTCTACATAAGGGTTTCTCAACCTGGAGGTCGTGAGAGGGTTTCATGGGGGTCACAAAGATAAGCGGAAGGGATAAATATAATTAGAATCTAATACTGGATAATATTTTAAAAATATTATTTTCAATTTTGTTCTGATAGGCATATTTTTTATTTTTATACATACTGTTATGAACAACAAAATATAGGTCTACTAAACATTTTCAACAGCTGCAGAGTTGTTTAAAAATCAATTTAAATTAAATTAGTACGATATGAAACTAATGAGAACTGGATATTGTAATACCAGAAAAATACAAATGCAACAAAATCTGCATAGTAAAATACAATTAAAATTGATAGCTAATGAGATACCTGAGCATGATGTGATTTCACCAGTGCAGCAATGTCCGGTTGAATTTCCGTGACGCATAATATCAAGTAATTTAAAATACTCAATAACTTTTTTAAATAACTGTCCAAGTTTTCTTAACCAAGATTAGAAATCACTTTATTTTTTATCATATGATCGATATATTAAGTTTTAAAATTTTCAAACAGCCCATATTTTGAAACAGTATGAGGGATTGGATTCGATATTTGTAATATGAATGAAGTGACCAAATTTGGTTTTAAACCATTCACTTTTAGAGAAGTTACTGAATCCACTATATACAACAAATTGATTCTACTATTACAGAAATAGATGGATATCGTGAGATCTCCGCAATAGGTATATTAAAAATCCCACACAAGTTTATTACCAGCCAGAATTTATAAGGGGTCTCAGGCATTATAAGACGGTGTGATGAAATGGGGGTCGTGATAGGAAGAAGGTTAAAAATCACTGTTCTACATCGTTCAACTTTAGAAGGGGTTAAAAAAAAATTAGGACGGGTGCTGCCCGCTTTAACCGTTCGTAAGTGTGGCACGGTCTGAGTTTCCGACTGGTGTTCATTTCTTGTTTACTTTTTTTTTTTTTTTTCGCAAGTGGTGACAAGAGTTGAACCTCTTAGTACAGGGATGAATGCAAATAACCGCTCGCTCACTCGCCCGGTGCGAGTGGTTCATCTGTGCGGGCGAGTATTTAATATCATAACTAACTAACTCTATGGGTTATGAAACCCGGAGGTTCAATGCCGCGTTCACCAAAGCTCTCCATCTTTAGCCAACTGGATCCAGTTTCTACTTTGTATTCCTATCTCTGCGAGATCCATCTTAATATTGTCCTCCCATCTGCGCCTAGGTCTTGCTAATGATCTTTTTCCGATTGGTTTTCCAGTTAAGACTTTGAAAGCGTTTCTACTTTCTTCCATCCTAGCTACATGACCTGCCCACCTAAGCCTCCTAGACTTGACGACCCTAACAATGTTTGGTAAACTGTATAAATTATGTAGTTCCTCGTTATAAAGTTTCCGCCATTCCCCATTCCCGTTCCTCTTGGGTCCGAATATTCGTCTCAGGATCTTGTTTTCAAATATTTTCAGTCTATATTCTTCTTTCGGAGTAAGCGACCATGTTTCGCAACCATATAGAACAGGCATGATTATCGTTTTATATATTTTAAGCTTCAAACTCTTCGACAGAATTCGCGACGACAAGAGATTTTGAACCGAATAGTAGCACGAATTCCCTGCTTTTAGTCGACATTTAATTTCTTCGTGAATATGATTTTCGTCTGTTAATATTGATCCTATATATTTGAAAGTACCCACTTTATCAAAAGTATTATTTAATATTTTAACGCCTCCACAATTGGCCGCATTACGGTCCCGACGCACTTCCATGTATTTAGTTTTCTCTGCATTTACTTCTAAACCCATGTCCCTGCAAGCGTTTAATAAGATCTCTGCATTTCTTTCTATTGTTCTCCTATCATCATCTATTAAATTTACATGATCAGCATATGCCATAACCTGGTGAATACCGTTCAACTCTAGGCCCTGGTTGCTATCTTTGATTTTCCTTATAGCATATTCCAGGACAAAGTTGAATAATAATGGCGACAACGCATCTCCTTGTTTCAGGTCATTTTTGACGTGAAAGCTCGTGGACAAAAAATTTCCTACCCTGGACTTTACTTTGGGATTCATTTAAACATATCTTAATTAATCTACTGTAATTAGCTTTCTCGGTATTCCAAGTTCTGCAAGAACGTTGTATAATGTTTCTCTCCTAACCGACTCGCAAGCCTTTCTAAAATCAATAAATAGTTGATGTATCGGGGTATTGTATTCCCACTTCTTTTCGAGTATAATATCATACCGAAGATAAGTAAATGATTCCTATTGTGGGATGTGGGCTAGTAGTTTTTTTTTCTTGGGCGAGTAAAATTTTGTTGCTTATTTGCATCCCTATCTTAGTACCTTTCTTTCCCTCAACGTTCTTCAATATCATGTGTGTGTATCAGTGAGTTCCTGAGTGTCGTTGCGACTGAAGGTTAGTACAGCTCACAGATGACGAGAAGAACCCTAGCAAAAGTAGTGTGACGTAGGTATGGACTCGCCCACTTTTCGCACGGGGGTTTCAAATGATACCGCGGAAAAGCACACAGATAACTACCCGGAGTAGCAGACGACATCTAAGTATGAGGCACACCTCAAAAACCGAAAATGGATTTGACCGTGTCGTTGACCTTTCCCCACTACCTCTGTTTTAGGGTTCTTCTCGTCATCTGTGAGCTGTACACGGCAGTGGCGTAACTACTATGGCGCGAAATCCCGCAACATGGGGGGGGGCGACACTTCGAAGGGGACCCATCATCCTAGCCCCCTAATAGGTCGAATCAAAAAGCTTTTTAGTTTTGTATTAGTCGGCAAAGTTCCTCCACTCTCCCCTTTTTTCGACTATCTTTGGGAGGCTTAACGTGTAGGTGAAGCACCGCAAACAAAAAGGACCCAAATTCGGTTCGGTCGGCTTTTATAGGCTCGAATATTTTTCTTCGGCTGGAAATATTGAATAAAACATTAGAATTAACTTCTATATTAAACTACTTGATACATTAAATTCACAGTTCCATAGTTGTCTTACATCTCTGCGTGATACAGTGTCCAAATTTTCCTATTTGTTTTCTGCCAATACAGTATGTTTCAAAACAACACTGACAACGTTTGGGAGGTGATTCCTGACACCAAGATGAGACGAAAAGTATAGACCAATCTGGGTGCATAAATGCTTCCTTTCGTTGTTATAGGCTGCCGAAAACATGAACAATTACGTTTAAAAGTCCACAGTTCCAAAACTATGGGACCTACCGTAGTCGGGTCGAGACTTCACCTAGAAAATATGTACGCCATCCAAAAATACATGTTTCAGAATCCTAAGATACTCACGCAACAATTTTTACGGAGGCAGTTTGGCTGCGGGCATATAATTTGAAGTACTCACCAACTACCTCTATAAACATTGTTGCGGCAGTACGGCAGGACTCTGAAACATGGATATTTGGACAGGGCACATACTAGTTCCTAAATAAAGTCTTGACCCGTATAGGATAGGTCTCACAGTTTTGAAGCTATGGACCTTTAAAATTCATTTTTTCATGTTTTCGGCAGCCTATAACTCCGAAAGGAAGCATTTAGATACCTAGGTTGGTCTATACTTTTTGTCTTATCTTGGTGTCAGGAATCACCTCCCAAACGTTGTCGGTGTTGTTTTGAAACACCCTGTATAATTCATCTCACTGATGATGAAATTCTAAGAAGGGCACAGATACTTCAAACAACTTACAGTTGTGATATTGGATCTTCGTTTCCAATGGAAGCAATTTGCTTTGTAAAACCGCTGAAATCTGAAATAAGTGTTCTGAATCCTGTTTGACCTACAAGGCTTTTAATTGTGAAATATAAGTTATTGACATCTAGCTTTTCAGAACTTATTGCCGCATATTTGTTGTTTTTGACGCTCCCTGTCTCTATTAGGGACGGCCAGAACCGGTTCCTGTTGGAACCGGTTTTCGGGTCTAAACGGATCCGGTTCTAGAAGATCTAGATCCGGATCTAGGTCTGGAACCGGTTTTTCGGATGCAGGTCTGGAACTGGTTCTTCAGATCCGGTTCTGGAACCGGGTTTTCGGATCCAGGTCTGGAACCGGTTCCAGAACCGGTTCTGAAAAGCGGATCTCCTAGAACCGGAACCGGAACTTTGTGGCCATCCCTAGTCTCTATTAGTTCTGCGGAGAGGTTGTTCTCGAAATTGAAATTACCTCGTAATATAAAACTATATGAGAAGCACAATGGCCCAAAATAGCTTAAGTAATCTAGGACTGCTCTCAATAAATGCGGACGAAGCTGAAAAATGGATGTACGAGAGTTAATAAAGGATTTTGCTGAGAGAAAAGCAAGAAGGAAACCATTCAATTAATTCCTGCTACTCTTCCTGACGTGACTGACTGCAAAGAGGAAAGTCCATCTTTCATTGTGAAGCTTATTGAATAAATTACATGTATAACAAAGTGGTTTCCACTTATGAATATTTAAGCCTAGTAGTTGCATGTATTTAACTCATTATTCACAAATACAAGGCAGTATGGTTATTTATTATTTTATCTATCATTCCACAAAAATGTTATTAAGACGTGGGGCCCTGGGTATTCTCTTGCGGGAGGCCCAAAAAACGTAGTTACGCCACTGGTACAGGGTATCTGCTTACAAAGTCATATTACGATCTATTTGGTCATATTTCTAGTTGAAATATTCATAGGTTCTGTGGAACGAAAATTAAAAGTATTTCTATATATTTATCTATATATATGTAAAAGTTCATAAGAATGTGAATCACAAGAGGAATATGGGAAAATAATAAAAAGTATTGTTTTCATTGTAGTTATTTTGTATCTCCTATCATTATCCAAAATTTGCTGTTTTCCGGTGTATATATCATTTACGGCTCAAAAAGTATTTTTACGATTACTAGTACGTTCTTTTACGGGGAAGGAAATAAAAATCACCAGTTAGGAACAGGGTGTTTCGTTCACAAACGAATATTACCAGCAATTAAACGGGTTGAATTTGTTACTGACAGGCTTTCTTTTATTACTCTTAATATTATTGTTGATGGTGTGGTGGTGTGATATTATTGTTTTAAATGTACATGCCCCAACTGAAGATAAAGATGACGATATAAAAGACAGTTTTTACGAAGAAGTGGAACGGATATTTGACCAATTCCCGCGATACCATATGAAAATTCTATTAGGGGATTTCAATGCGAAGGTAGGACGAGAGGATATTTTCAAACCGATTATAGGGAACGAAAGTCTGCATAAGGAAAGTAATGACAACGGTGTTAGACTCGTGAACTTTGCAACATCCAAAAGCTAATCGTGAAGAGTACAAAATTCCCACATCGCGACGTTCATAAATACACTTGGACATCGCCAGACGAAAAAACACATAATCAAATGGATCACGTTTTAGTAGATAGAAGAAGGCAATCAAGTATAATTGATGTCCGGTCGTTTAGAGGAGCTGATTGTGACACTGATCACTACCTGGTAGCAGCGATAATACGAGAGAGATTATCGTTGAATAAAGGTAATATTTATTGTCCGAAAACGGAGAGATTCAATTTAAAGAAATTAGAAGAGAGCCAGGTAAGAGAGGAATACCAGATTGAAGTTTCGAATAGATTCTCGGCTTTAGAAGATTCGCAGTGCACTAGTGTTGAGGATACCTGGATTGAAATTAGAGATAGCATTAAAAATTCAGCAAAAGAAACATCGGGACACGCGGAAATACGTAGGAACAAACCATGGTTCGACCAGGAATGCATTAAACTAACAGGGAAGAGAAAACAGGCAAAATTACGCTGGCTACAAAATCCGAATGAAATAACTACACAAAATTTCGCAGATATCAGGCGGGAAACTTCCAAAACTTTTAGAACAAAGAAACACGATTTTTTGAAAGCTAAGATTAAGGAACTTGAAGATAATAGTAAAAATAAAAGCATCCGGGACATGTATAAGGGGATCAGCGAATTTAGGAATGGCTATCAACCTCGTGCTTATATATTAAAGAAATCTGACGGTACAGTTCTCACTGATACGGATAGCATTTTAAATAGATGATAGGATTTCTTTGACGATTTGCTTAACACGTAACCAAAAGCTAGTGTGCGTGGAGAAAAGGAGATACACACCGCAGAACCGTATATTCCCGAACCCAACCGAATAGGAGTAGGAACCGCTATAAAGAAATTAAAGAAACATAAATCTCCGGGTGTAGATTAAATTCCGGCTGAGTTAATTTTAGCTGGAGGCGAAAAATTGTGGAACAAGATACACAAACTTATTCTCCTTATCTGGAACAAGGAAGAATTGCCACAAGAGTGGAAAGAATCAATCATTTTTCCAATTCACAAGAAAGACGACAAAACTTACTGTGATAATTATTGAGGCATTTCTCTTCTATCAACATCCTATAAAATCCTTTCAAATATTCTATTAGCAAGATTGACCCCATACGCAGATGAAATTATTCTAGATTATCAGTGTAATTTAGACGAAATCGATCAATTATCGACCAAATATTTACCATTCGCCAAATACTCGAAAAAAGTGGGAATACAATACGTGTTTATGTTGACCCACGACCCACTGACCCACTCAGAAAACTTGACCCACTTGATCCACTGACCCACCGACCCACTGACCCACTCCATCTCTGGTGGGTATGTGTAGATTGAATGTTTGTTGCTTTAGAACAGATATATACGTATTAGAAACAGTTAAGCTATTGTCTTGAGTATTATATTCGGACATTTCACAAATCTCTTAAATCGATGTAAATTAAATGAAAACACAGAATGCTGGAACTAAAATTTAACTTTGCTAATTCTTTCGGCTGCAAAGATTTTTACAATGTCCTCAAAGATAGCTTTGAAGCTAACTTATGCTCTATGAATATGATCCTAAGGTTGGTAAGTCGTTGTTCTGTTAATTTTCTGTTTTTTTTTTTTTATGATCTTTAGTTTGCTAAAACTCCTTTCCTTGACTTACAGTGTAAGTAAATATTTGCCCAGTTTGGCGCCCACCCATTCCGGCGCCCGGGACACAAGCCCCGTTTGCACCCCTTAGTTACGTCACTGCCCGGTGAGGACACTTGTTCGAAAAAGTGTCAATTTTTTTCAGGTTAGCTTCCTCAGGTGGTTTTCCTCATTCATACCAGCCAAATGTCGGGATGGTACTTAATATATAGGTCCCAGGCCGCTTCTTTCCTTCCCCAATCGTTTCTTCCTTCCCTTTCCCCGGATAGTGTGCTCGCCGAGGGACGTCATCCCTCAAACGTGACGGGCTAAATGGCCTTAGATGGCGAAAGCCCAGAAATCTAATTCCTAATCCTAATCCTAGTGACGGGTTAACATGGCCATAGATGCTGTAAACACAGAAATCTAATTCCTAATCCTAATCCTAGTGACGGGTTAACATGGCCCTAGATGCTGAAAACCCAGAAATCTAATTCCTAATCCTAATCCTAGTGACGGGTTAACATGGTCATAGATGCTGTAAACACAGAAATCTAATTCCTAATCCTAGTCCTAGTGACGGCCTAACATGACTATAGATGCTGAAAACCCAGAAATCTAATTCCTAATCCTAATCCTAGTGACGGGTTAACATGGCCCTAGATGTTGTATACCGAGATATCTAATTCCTAATCCTAATCCTAGTGACGGGTTAATATGGCCCTAGATGCTGAAAACCCAGAAATCTAATTCCTAATCCTAATCCTAGTGACGGGTTAACATGGCCCTAGATGCTGAATACAGAAATCTAATTCCTAATCCTAATCCTAGTGACATTTTAATATGGCACTAGATGCTGAAAACCCAGAAATCTAATTGCTAATCCTAATCCTAATGACGGGTTAACATGGCCCTAGATGCTGTAAACCCAGAAATCTAATTCTTAATCCTAATCCTAGTGACGGGTTAACATGGCCCTAGATGCTGTAAACACAGAAATTTAATTCTTAATCCTAATCCTAGTCACGGGTTAACATGGCCCTAGATGCTGTAAACACAGAAATCTAATTCTTAATCCTAATCCTAGTGACGGGTTAACATGGCCCTAGATGCTGAATACAGAAATCTAATTCCTAATCCTAATCCTAGTGACATTTTAATATGGCACTAGATGCTGAAAACAGAAATCTAATTCTTAATCCTAATCCTAGTGACGGGTTAACATGGCCCTAGATGCTGTAAACACAGAAATCTAACTCATAATCCTAATCCTAGTGACGGGTTAACATGGCCCTAGATGCTGAAAACCCAGAAATCTAATTCTTAATCCTAATCCTACTGACGGGTTAACATGGCTCTAGATGCTGTAAACACAAAAATCTAATTCCTAATCCTAATCCTAGTGACCGGTTAACATGGCCCTAGATGCTGTAAACACGGAAATCTATTTCTTAATTCTAATCCTAGTGACGGGTTAACATGGTCATAGATGCTGTAAACACAGAAATCTAATTCTTAATTCTAATCCTAGTGACGGGTTAACATGGCCCTAGATGCTGAATACAGAAATCTAATTCCTAATCCTAATCTTAGTGACATTTTAATACGGCACTAGATGCTTAAAACCCAGAAATCTAATTATTAATCCTAATCCTAGTGACATTTTAATATGGAACTAGATGCTGAAAACCCAAAAATCTAATTCCTAATCCTAATCCTAGTGACGGATTAACATGGCCCTAGATGCTGTAAACCCAGAAATCTAATTCCTAATCCTAATCCTAGTGACGGGTTAACATTGCCCTAGATGCTGAATACAGAAATCTAATTCCTAATCATAATACTAGTGACGGGTTAACATGGCCCTAGATGCTGAAAACCCAGAAACCTAATTCCTAATCCTAATCCTTGTGACATTTTAATATGGAACTAGATGCTGAAAACCCAGAAATCTAATTCGTTATCCTAATCCTAGTGACGGGTTAACATGGCCCTAGATGCTGTAAACCCAAAAATCTAATTTCTAATCCTAACCCTAGTGACGGGTTAGCATGGCCCTAGATGCTGTAAACACAGAAATCTAATTCTTAATCCTAATCCTAGTGACGGGTTAACATGGTCTTAGATGCTGAATACAGAAATCTAATTCCTAACCCTAATCCTAGTGACATTTTAATATGGCACTAGATGCTGAAAACCCAGAAATCTAATTCCTAATCCTAATCCTAGTGACGGGTTAACATGGCCCTAGATGCTGTAAACACAGAAATCTAATTCTTAATCCTAATCCTAGTGACGGGTTAACATGGCCCTAGATGCTGAATACAGAAATCTAATTCCTAATCCTAATCCTAGTGACATTTTAATATGTCACTAGATGCTGAAAACTCAGAAATCTAATTCTTAATCCTAATCCTAGTGACGGGTTAACATGGCCCTAGATGCTGTAAACACAGAAATCTAATTCCTAATTCTAATCCTAGTGACGGGTTAACATGGCCCTAGATGCTGAAAACCCAGAAATCTAATTCTTAATCCTAATCCTACTGACGGGTTAACATGGCTCTAGATGCTGTAAACACAGAAATCTAATTCCTAATCCTAATTTTAGTGACCGGTTAACATGGCCCTAGATGCTGAAAACCCAGAAATCTAATTTCTAATCCTAATCCTAGTGACGAGTTAACATGGCCCTAGATGCTGAAAACGCAGAAATCTAATTCTTAATTATTTAAATATAATCCTAGCAATTTTAGATTAAAAGTTTCTGACTTCTTTTTATGCAGGGGGGTCGGTGGTTCAGCGGTAGAGCGTTCACCTTTGGTACTTGGGGTTTTTGGTTCGATCCCAGCTCTAGCTAAGTGATCCTTGTGGTGGACAAACATCGTGTGCGTGGGTTTTCTCGGGGCTCCCCCGTTTCCTCCCACTTTCTTCATTCCACAATTTCATTCATTATTTCATCATCACCGTCTCCTTTAGCCTACTCGGCGTAACCGTGGAACTTAAAACTCAAATATTTCATTTTCTTTAGGGAGCATTTCTATAATTATAATAATATTGTTTTGCTAAACAATAAAGACCTTATGCAGAATCGTTCTGAAACATGATTAGTGCTATACTAAAGAGTTTGACTAATATAGTATATGTTTCCTGCAATAGTCAGACCTTTAGTATGAAGCTATTCATACGTCAAAACGACTCTGCGTAGGGCCGTAAGTAACTTTGTAATGACTACAAATTACAATTTGTAGGAAAAAATGATTATTTCTTTTAGCGTTAGAGGCCTGTGAATATTTCTTACAACAGCAGATGTCTCTGTCATCGAATATGCTTCTAGTGCAGTGGTGGAGACATTTTCTCTGCGTTGCCCATTAGTACACAGATCAACTTAAGTTTGAATATTATTTGAGGTGGTAAAATTATGAGTAACCTAACTGTATATTAAGTCGTAAAATAACTAATAATAAAAAGTGACGTTGAAACTGAAAAATGTTGTCTCATAGAAGACCTAGTGAAATGCAACGAAGAGTTTTTGAATATTCCTTCTTTGTCTTGAAGGGCTGAAATATCGCAGAGGGTGAATTATGGAGCTTTTATGGTAAACTTTTACGCGGTTGGCTGTTCCCTCAATATTCTCTCTAACAAAACTCTTGGCGTCTTCCCTCTGTGAATTACCCATCCCCTTAACCTCGTGGCGTTTAAACGTCATAGGTTTTAACTTCTCCTTCAACGCACAAAGAGGAAGATGTAACTGTCAGATGGTAGAAAGATGCGTGCTTTCGCCTTCTCTTTAGCGGCAGGAGCACCTGGGCTCTTTTATATATACACACACAAAAAAATTACTCGCTATCCCTGAGCTTAGTTCTCAAGTTTGAAGCTAAGAGAAGGAAGATTCGTTAGAATAATTAAAACTAGGTACGAGAGAGAAAAAAATCTTTTTTTTCATTTTTTAAGAGCGTTCCTCCTAAATGGAATTTCTCCAGAATATGGAACGTGGAATATTTGCAGCTTCGTGCTTCAGGAGGAAGGGCACGGTGGTTTAGTGGTAGAGCGCTTACCTCTAGAGCTTGGGGTCTCTGGTTCGATCCCCAAGGAAGTACGTTTGTGGTGGACAACATTGTGTCCGTGGGTTTTTCGTTCTGTTTCCTTCCACTTTCTCATTCCAACAATTCTACCACCAACATTCATTAGCCTTGATCATTCGTGTCGCTTAGCCTAAAGGAGATAAATGTGGAACGTTACACTGGAATATTTCATTTTGTGCTTCAGGATACGTTATACTACATTTGTAATAATTTGCAAATATTATTACAGTTGTATAGTGTCATAGTTAGTACTATGCGTCTTATTATTAAGAACACTCTATCACTGTTAGAATAAAATATCGAAGATACGAAGCTGCTCCTTATCAATTTCCTTTACATAGAAAATTATAATGAAATTATGTAGAATGAATGGTATTCAAAATGGGTATTAATAAGGTATAATGACATTAATTATAGAGTTTAAGGTTAGTTTAGTTACACTCCCGATTACCAGGTGACTTATGTAATAAAAGTTTAGTAATGTAATTTGTTACGTAGGAAGTTAAATTATTTAAATTGAATATGTTGAATAATTATTTAATTGTTAAAGTTATAAACTACGCATTAGGATGATGCAGATTACTTAAATAAAAGATAGGAAATTGAATTTTGTATTTTCTTACAAATGGGTGATGATGATGAAATGAATTTAATGAAAGATTTGAAGTTTTAAAATAAAAGGGAATAATTATAATTTTTCAAGCTGATTAACACATTGACCTGAAGGGTTTTGTTTTTTGATCGGTTGTTTCGTTAGCTGAAGGCTAACCAAATGAGACTAATAAGTTTAAAACATGGCAATGCAAGGCTATGTGTGTAAATAAAATATTAGCTTTTTCTTTTTTTTAAAAAACGAACTTTTTTGAGAATAAATTAAAATATGGTTTTGCTTAATCACGTTTTTTTGCTTAATGCTGTCCAAAGACACTGGGGCTTGCTGCTGTTACTTTTGGTTGGAAATTTACGATGCACTTAAGCACTTGGGTTTGAGTGTGCGAGTTTTTGTTTCGATCCCGCCAGGAGTCTCTTTTCTCTTCCTGGCGTTCTGTGTCTTCGATAAATAGGAATGAAGAAATGGACTTCTTTGTAAACCCTTACGAAAACGCTTTAAAAGTAGTTTAATGGTTAAAGGTAAATTACGTCCGTAGTTTAAAGGATAAAGATTTTCCTCCGTAGTTTAAGGGTTGAAGTCCTCCCTGGAGGTCGTCTAATAATGTGACGTTTTCCGATACTTGGACGTATGCCGGCTCAGCTTCTTAGACTACAGGTGCTGGCAGCTACATCACCAGAGTAAAGGCGTCGAGTCCTCTTGAGCGACACTCGGCACGGAGTGGCGGCGTATACACTTTAATGAATAGTTATAAACTGGACGAGTAAACTTTTTAAAATTTTGTTTTTATACGGATGTCACATAAACACACTTTCACCGGTTTAAAATTAAATATCCATTTAAGTAAACAAGGATGCTAATTCATATCGCAGGTATGCACAGGTATGCGCGTATATCACCACAGGTATGCGCTCTATACTAATACACCGCGCGAAAAACGTGACAAAAATATGACTCTGAAAACTATGTTGTTTCTTTGGCAATATTAATTGTAATTTTATTCTGCTAGATAGTATTGTTAGTTTTCATGTAAAACACAGACTGTTATGGTATATTGTTATTTCTGTTCTCCCTGACACGCGTACCCCTAACAATGACACAAATACTACTAAAATGAAAAGATATACTTTCTTGACTTCCCCTTGAATTTCTTTCTTGATAACTATGATCAGGTCAGCGACGACCACGTCAAACGCTTTCATCAGGATATTGCAAAGACGGAACAACAGTTCAGGCTAAATGGTCTACGTCAATGATGGTAGACTATTGTTGGACGCTCATGGGAGTTGCTCCTCAAGTCGATTACAAACGACAGTCTACAACAAACAACAAACATAGCCAACGGTCTCAGTTAAAACAAGATTGAAGGTTGACTTCGGTCACAGGCGGGTGATCTCTTCGACATGGACATATAAAAAACTTGTCGAGCGCTGTGATAAACGTTTAAACAAACATAGTAACTATATAGAGAAAAAGGTTAATGTGAACAGAGGAAATAACCCAAAACGTATGCCACTATCTTCACTAGTTTTGTTTCTAAAGTCAATCGGGCATACTTTTAAAATAGCCCTCGTATATACAAGAACGAGACATACATCTTGTCCACAGTAACACACGTGGGAGCAGTTCCTAGTCTTTGATATTCTTTATTATTTTCAAGTTACTCACGAAAATTCAAATAAGATAGTATGAAAGGTATTACAGACCGCATTTGGTTAAACATATTCCCTCAGCTTCCTATGCTCACGAAGGAGAAACGTGTATTTTTATTTTTTTAGTACTCTAAACAATTAAACAGCTCAGTTCATGAAAACAGCTGCAACCTACACACCCTAAATATAAATAAATTAATAATAAAAAAGAGAGAGACACACACAAAGGGTAAGAATTATATATATATATATATATATATATATATATAAGTGTCATGTTCTTCCCACCTTCAGAGCCTTTGACGTAATGTTTATAATTTACACACTGTCTACAACGTAGGTGTATGTGTGAACACATATGTTAACATGTGTGGGATTCTTTTTTTCTTCCAAATAAAAGTATAAAAATTGGGGAAAGGGAATTGACAGCAAGGAAAACCGCTCCCTGTGTTCGGTCTTTCATCAACTTATGCCAGCTTCCCTTTTTACATGTCCCCGCTATGTATGTGCGTGTGTGTATGTGAGTGTGTATTCTGTAAACAAAGCAACGATAAATTTCTGAAATGTATATTTACTCGTTTACTCTCTCTCTGTCTCTTTTTTTTAAAAAAATATTCTTTTATTCTTTTTTGAAATGCCGCCACTCGACTGTGTAAGAACATGACAACAACAATTTTACGAGCCATTCTTTAAAAATCATAAATTAATTAAGAGGGAAATGTGAACGAATTCAAGCTTGTCAACATTCAAATTAAGTACGCCCAATGTTTCTATATAATATAGGACTTATAGCCTTAAGAGTATTCATCCCGGCGAAATTAAAATACTGCTAATTTTACAGTAATTATGTGATATCTTCAAATAGATGAAAGATAATTGAAATATGGAACAAGAGCGCCCTAGACAATATTATTTTGCGTGAGGTACCGTTATCACAAGTCACCTAGTGGCTTTCCGTTTTCAGCTGTTTAGAAACGCTAAAATAAATGCCGATTTTCAAAGTGGCTTGAAATTGAAAGCAGATAAGTGAGTCGTGATAACGGTTTCTTATGTAAAATAATATTGTCTAGGGCGCTCTTGTTCCACATTTCGATTATCTTTTATCTATTTGAAGATATCACATAATTACTGTAAAATTAGCGGTATTTTAATTTCGCCGGGGTGAAGACTCTTAATGAATGCTACAGAATACGTAACATATAAATAATTGTTGAACCTACTTCTGTATACTGCATCAATTTTCATTCAATAAGTTGTTACGGTTATTGTAACTTGACATATATAGTTGAACCTAATAAAGAAATTAAGATATCAGGAATAAAAGTTAAGTAACTTTCCCTAGGATGCCTTACTATCAATATTCTAATTTCTACTTGATAGTATCAAATAATTTTGCTGCTCGTCTCGTGAACGAGACAAGAGTCGAGATGATAAATATCATTTCAAATTTGAGACTAGAAGAGACACATGACAATTCTCGTCTCGTTTGCGATATGAGACGAGAAATGTCCCCAGTGTCGTGCGCAATACTAGTTCGCCCAAGTCTTGTTTTAGTCTTGCATGATTCTCAGTATTAAAAAATATAAAATGAAATGAAATGAAACCTTTGAGTTTTACGTCCCACGATTAATGCCTGTTACGCTAATGGACTCTGTGATGATGAGGCATGAATGAAAAAAAAAGTGGAGAGAACAAAGTGGGAGGAAACGGGAGAACCCGAGAAAATCCACGAACACGGTGTTTGTGTACCACCAAGTTCATAAGACGCGAGCTGAGATCGAACCAAAAACCCCCATACATCAGAGATCTACCACTGAGCCACCTCGGCCCCAAAAATATAAATTGATAAAGAGATTGTACGAACACAATGAAGAACGTTTTTCAACGTTTAAAAATACGCAAGTCATTACACTTCATTAATAGATACAGTTTAAATGTTATATCACACCATTCGTGAATTTATGACGCGGAAGAATCCTGATTCCTTCAAGATGAAAAATTGAAATCTTTTCTTTTAACGTCTCACGATATGCCCTTTAGGCTAAAGGAGAGATTTCAATTGTATCTATTAATGAAGTGTAATGACTTGCGTATTTTTAAACGTTGAATTGGTTGAATGATAAAGTGGAATTTGTTGAATTGGTTGAATGATAAAGTGGAATTGGTTGAATTGGTGGAATGATAAAGTGGAATTGGTTGAATTGGTGGAATGATAAAGTGGAATTGGTTGAATTGGTTGAATGATAATTAAAGCAAGTGAATTGGTTGAATGATAAAGTGGAAAGTAACGGGACCCCGAGAAAACCCACGAAGTTGTCTGCTATAAACTTACTTGGGTGGGGATCGAACCAGCGACCTCATGCTTCAGAGGTAAGCGTTCTATCACTGAACCAACATGCCTTCGCACTTCCTAGATGAAATTAAGAAGAGAAAAAAGTTGAGAATGCTCCAAGAGCGAACTTAAAAACGAATTAATTTTTCTTATTAACTTCTACAGGCTTTATACCAATTGTTCTGTGCACTTTATTATTATACTCATTAACCTCCTGAGACCCGAGCATTTATTTGTCAAGAACTTTTGATGAAATTTTGTATTTTAGGTAACAATAGACCTAATAGTACATATTTAAAAACCATTTTGTCATACTGCTTTCCTATTGATCGGTAATGGGTCGAATTGTATGCAGTACTTTGGGTCTCAAATTGCATGTATTGCATACAATACACAAGGAAAATTGTATATTTCCCTTCGTAATATAAGCATAAAATATGTAAATCATCAAACTTGAAATTTACTTCACCATGTTTTATTTTCTGAGAAATTATTCAATTAATGTACCTGGATCAGATGCGTCCATAAACCCAATTCTCTTCTTCCCGCCTTCAGCAGACAATGGAGCCACCTGTAGGTAAAACCAAAAACCACCTGCCGTTTCTGCAGTAATTTCGACACTTCCTGAATACAATAACCGAGATTCGGGCATGTTCTTAAATATTCGTAGCCATGACGGGCGTTCGAAAAACGTATTGTATGCAATACGCAGGGTCTCATCCAATTATAATTTCCTTTAGTACTAAATATTTTCCAAATGTTTTGTTTAAGAGTTCTGTTAACACGTTCTACGATATGTTGTTTTACAAAGACATGTGTTCAAAATGGAGGGCTCAAAATTGAAATATTCTCAAAATATGATCTCTCTATGACTTACGGTTCCCAAGATATCGCTCCTTAAATCTCCCGGAATCCGAACTTGTTTAGGGATGCGCACGAGACAAGATTTGTGCCTGTCTCTTCTCGAAAATGTGCTGTAAAACAGATGTCTCGACTCGAAAAATGTATATTTTTCTATTGGAAGAGCCGCGTCTCGACTCGAAAAATGTATATTTTTCTATTGGAAGAGCCGCGTCTCCACTCGAATTTTGTCAGGAAAATCCTGTCTCAACTCGTCTCGTGCGCATCCCTAAACTTGTTTGCCCAATATCTGCAGAACGGTGATCAGTTGGCCAGGGGCCACCGGTTAATATTTGGTACCAAAATATTTACTATTCCCTTAGATATTGATCAACACCAATATAATCTCTCTATGACTTAAAGTTCCCGAAATATGGCTCCTTAAATCTCCCGAAATCGGAACTTTTTTTTTGGTCAATATTTCGGGAATGGTAAGAGTGACACGAAAAATTCCATAGATAGTTTTTGATGCTCTGTCGAATGGAGGGCTCAAAAATTCAAAAATTTCGGAAATAACACACACACACATATACAGACAAACACATTGAGAGAATTAAGTTCGTTTATAATAAGAGCATAAATCTTTAACGTAAATTTGTAAAACGAGAAGAGGTAAGCTTTTCGAGAATCGATACGGCAGGAGAAAACTTTATTTCTCATCTCGTGCCAGCATTACTGTTGATCATGCCAGCTGTGTGTTTTAACATGTAGTTTGCAACCTAAAACATATTTATTCAAAGTGTTCAACATGCCAAATAAACTCAGTAAATGAAGCGACGGTTGTTATTTAATGCACAATTTACAATACATATATCTCGTTCTCAATTAAGAAAATTAGAAGCTTTGTTTTAGATAATATTTCAATTAATACCAGCATTTTATTTGCACTTCTCTTGGTGTTTGCTGCCAGACGGATAAAGACTTACAGATTCTATGCTTAACGTCGTTTGATTTAATTAATTATTAATTGATTCTCAGAATCACTAACAATCTGGTTTTGGATTTTCTTGGAATCAGTCTGTGTTCCATTACAATAATTATTGTAGACTTAGTGACTATGTTGTGGAGATTAATTTTGTTTATGATGTTCAATGTTTAAAGTTGCTTTTGTTGTTTATTTGTAATTTGATTGAGAACAAACTCGAGAGATGTAGGTCACTCATTTTTTTCCAGTTCGCCAGTATTTGTTTGTTTGTTTTGATCTGATGATAAAAAGAAGATATAATGTACGAGGTGTGACCAAAACATACGATGAATAATTTTATTAGAAATAAAGTAATAAGCTTACATGGAATGTTATTAGAAACAAAGTAATAAGCTTACATGGAATGTTATTAGAAACAAAGTAATAAGCTTACATGGAATTTTATTAGAAACAAAGTAATAAGCTTACATGGAATTTTATTAGAAACAAAGTAATAAGCTTACATGGAATTTTATTAGAAACAAAGTAATAAGCTTACATGGAATTTTATTAGAAACAAAGTAATAAGCTTACATGGAATTTTATTAGAAACAAAGTAATAAGCTTACATGGAATTTTATTAGAAACAAAGTAATAAGCTTACATGGAATTTTGTTAGAAACAAAGTAATAAGCTTACATGGAATTTTATTAGAAACAAAGTAATAAGCTTACATGGAATTTTATTAGAAACAAAGTAATAAGCTTACATGGAATTTTATTAGAAACAAAGTAATAAGCTTACATGGAATTTTATTAGAAACAAAGTAATAAGCTTACATGGAATTTTATTAGAAACAAATTAATAAGCTTACATGGAATTTTATTAGAAACAAATTAATAAGCTTACATGGAATTTTATTAGAAACAAATTAATAAGCTTACATGGAATTTTATTAGAAACAAAGTAATAAGTTTACATGGAATTTTATTAGAAACAAAGTAATAAGCTTACATGGAATTTTATTAGAAACAAAGTAATAAGCTTACATGGAATTTTATTAGAAACAAAGTAATACGCTTACATGGAATTTTATTAGAAACAAAGTAATAAGCTTACATGGAATTTTATTAGAAACAAAGTAATAAGCTTACATGGAATTTTATTAGAAACAAAGTAATAAGCTCACATGGAATCTTATTAGAAAGAAAGTAATAAGCTTACGTGTAATTTGATTTAATTTCCTTCAAAGAACTGTCCTTGGCTAGCAATGCACTTATTTCAACGTTGAATCCCTAACTGGAAGCATTTCCGGAAGACTTCGTTTGGAAGAACGTTCAGCTCATCTATCGTGTCCCTCTCAATGTCAGGAATTGTGTCAAAACGTTTTTCTTTAAGCACGTTTTTTAATGCTCGAGAAGAGCCAAAAGTCGCATGGTGCTATATCTGAAGAGCACAGTGAATGTGAATAGACAGAATATATATATATATATATATATATATATATATATATATATATATATATATATATATATATATATATATATATATATATATATATATATATTGGCCAAAAACCCGCGGATCACAAGCAAGATGTGGAACGACACGTTTTCGTGGTGAAGAAGGAAACAATTTTCTCATTTAATCTGCAGTTTAAATGCTTTTCACGGACCCATACGAGACGTTTAGTTCTTCAAAAATGTCTCGAATAGTCATTGGCCTGTTTGAACAAATCATTTGTGCCACTTTTTGCACGTTTTCATGTGTTTTTGACGTCAAAGGACGTCTCGATCGTTGTTCGTGTTCAACCGACTCCTTGCAGCTTTTGAATCGCTCATAGCACTTGTAAACAGTCTTCAACGCCTCCACTTCATCGCCATACACTGATTTTGACATTTTGTGAGCTCCTTTGACACATTTTTGCACCTTAGAACAAAACTTAATGTTGGTGCGTGACAGGCACTCTTATCACGTCCTCACTCTTCTGTCTCTGGAAGCCAACTAACATGTCACAACTCGTTCAAACTCAACACTGACTGTATCAAAGGTTTAGGCTACTGGGTGTACTAGTTGAAACGGAAATAATTGATAGATGGCACTGTGGAACTACATTCACGGTAATTCTCGATCATACCTTGTAGGGATGCGCACGAGACAAGATTTGTGGCTGTCTCGTCTCGAAAATTTGCTTGCAAAAGTAATGTCTCGACTCGAAAATTGTATATTTCTCTATTGGGGGAGCCGTGTCTCGACTCGAATTTTGTCAGGAAAATCCTGTCTCGACTCGTCTCGTGCGCATCCCTAATACCTTGTATGTACTTCAAATGTATATAATGATGGAAGGTTTGCAGAAAATTAATGAAATAATAATTTCGTAGCAATAATAATAAAAGAGCATCTTTAAGAAATTATAAAATATTAATTAGAGCATTTAATCTTCATGCATATTAAAGAAAACTATTAAAAAATAAATGTAAACAATTTTAAGATGCGTAAAAATAGTTGATATTGGAAAAATAAAAAAAATTAAAAAAAAACTTTCAGTTTAACACACCACAATTATGCCCTTAAGGATAAGGGAAACTAATGACTAAGGTAAGTGAATGATAATGGAAGAATTGGTGAAATTGGAATGTGGAAGGAAATGACAATATCCCGAGAAAATCCACGATCACAATGTTGTCCACCACTAACGTACTTGGCCCGGAATGGAACCAAGGAGCCCACTCACCAAATGAAACCTGGTGCCCTCTACCACTGAACCACCATGCCCTCAGTTGATATTCATGTTTATGTGTTACAACAGCAACATTTAATAAGATAGGGTATCCTTGTAGTATTCCAGTTACTTTAGGTTCCTGATTTAAATCTCATGATCCTTAGAATAAATCAGACATTTCAATGATATTATGTGTGTACAGGGTTGTATCCAGGATTTTCTGAGCGGGGTGCACCAAATAACTGCCAGTACATTTGAATTAAATTGAGTTTTTTTAAATGCCTTTAGGCATCTGTGGTGTGAATAAGGAATTGCCCTGGAAATGCTAAATATCTGTTCTCGATTAATCCTTTTCCCTCAACCCTCTGAAAATTGGCTGAAATTATTAATTTTTGCAAAACTCACTGCCAGCTTCTCGTTTTAGGAAGTGTATATTTACAACGTGCACCTTTACACCCCCCGGCCCTGTGTGTGTATACCAATGATCCATAAGTTCGAAAAAATTACCGTTAGAAGCTTTACTCATACAATAGCTCATCCCAGTGACCCAGACAGATCCAGTGACCTGAACAGATCCAGTGACGTAGACAAATCCGGTGACCCGAACAGACCCAATGACCCAAATATATTGAAATTGAAATTGAAAAAAGGCTTTATTCAAGCGGCGAATTTCAGCATATTGCTGCTCTACCACCTAACCCTTGTCAAGGAAATACATTCGGTTATACAAAAAAGATACAATCAATCTAGTACAAAAGATACGGTTATATACAACAAAAATTACAAGTATACATTAATATGATAAAAAAAAGAAAAAAAGTGGTACTTTTAACAAAACACACACAAATACTACAAGTGAAAAATAAAAAAAAACAATAATGACAAAAAGTATACAAGTACAAACATGAAAACGAACACAAACCGATAAATAACAGACAAAATAAGGTATGCTTGTCATTACAATGGGGGGGGAGGGGAAGGGTGATGAAATATTTCTACAATGCATGATTATTTAATAGAAAAAAAGTCTGGTTTCATTTATGTGTTTGAAGTGATAGAATACAAATCATAGGTACCTGAACTTAAATTTTGTTGACTGAGTAAATACATTTTTAACATTTTCTTAAAGGAATTAAATGTTTTAGCTTCTTTTACTACATTTGGTACAGTATTCCATGATCTTGGAGCTAATACTGAAAATGCCGCAGTGGTTTTTGCTTGAGTCTATGCTGTGGAATATCAAACGTATTTCTTTTGCGTGTTAACTGAGTGTGAATAGTTGACCTAGCAGTGAGTTTCTTGTATAAATACGCGGGACATGTTTTAAGAATTTTATAAATGAGACAACAATAATGCAAATGTCGTCTTCTGGACATTGTCAGCATGCTATTGTTGTTCAGAATAGGCAAAATATGATAGAATTTTCGTACATTGTAACAGAAGCGGATGCATGAATCAGCTTTTGAACATTAGGTAGCAGAGCTTTTAAACATTAGGTAGAGACGTGATTATTCATAGAAAGTTTATCATCAATTTGTACTCCAAGACTTTTTACCTAAGGTGAATAACTAATGTTCGAATCCATTGTTTATAATTCTAGCTTTTCAGGAACAATTTTATTCAGCTGATTAGCGGAACTTAGAACAGTATAAGTACATTTTAAGGGATTAATAACAAGGCCGTTATCAATACACCAGTTACTGATAGCATTAAGATCTTGATTGAGAAGTCAAACAACTTCTGGTAAGACCTGAGGCAGGGCTTTTATAAACAATTGAGTGTCGTCCGCGTAACAGCACATCTCTGAATGCTGTACAACAGATACTAGATATGCAGTATATAAGGTTAACAAAACTGGTCCTAAAATTGAGCCTTGTGAAACACCTCTATCAAGAACAGCAGCTTCAGAAATTTCGTAATGAGAGGAACTACGCAATGCAACCTGCTGTTTTCTCTTATATAGATAGGATTCGAACCATTTTATGGTATTTACTGAAAAGTTTTAGTATTTCACTTTTGCTAAGAGAACATCATGCTGGACAAGGTCAAATGCCTTTGAGAGGTCTAATAAAACTAGTATTACCACATATTTGTCATTTAATGCATCAAGCACATCGTCTTTAATACCTAGCAAAGCAGTAGAAGTGCTTTGAAATTTACAAAACCTAGATTGTTCGAATGGAGGTATGCCAGAGCTATCAATATGTGAAATCATTTGCTGAAGCACTAACTTTACAATTACCTTTGAAAGAACTGACAATATACTTATTGGCCTAAGGTCACTAATTGATTTAATACAAGGCTTCTTTGGTAATGGCAGAAGTTTAGCTAGTTTCCAGGGATTAGGGAATTTACCATTCGATGAAGAGCAATTCATAATATTAGTTAAGAGAGATGTGATAACAGGTAAAGCTATTTTAAGCATATGTGAGGTTATTTCATCGAATCCCGCGGCATTAGATTCAATGTTAACAATTGCTCTTCTAACTTTATGTTCATGAACAGGTCTTAACATGAAAGGAGTGTGTTTCAGTGAACTATACCAATTTATTTGTTTATCAAATGTATCGTTACTTGTTACTGAGATTTCGAAAACCTTAGCAAAATGACGGTTTATGACATCAGGACAATTTAGTTCTTCAGGGAGGTTCAATAATGAACTTTTACCACCTATTCCCAAATTCTGTAACGTCCGCCAAGTGTCTTTATTATTATTTTTAGCGTTATTTATACGAAAGTAAAAATACGTGATCTTTTCTTGTTGAATAACTGTCGTTGTAAAATTACGAAGCTCTTTGTACTCATCCCAGTGTTATTGAGTTTGAACCTACGGAGCGCACGATCGCGCATTTTCATTAGCAGTTTCGTATTACTAGGCACAGAAGGTAATTTGTTATTCGAAACTTTAACCGTTTTCATTGCCGCTTACTGATCGAACAGATGTTTTAAAGAAGTCTGAAGAAAATCAACTTTAGCATCTGTAGAATCCCGAAATTCAATTTGTTACCAGTTCAAGGTTTCGGCATTTTGTAGAAATGTGTCGCTATTAAATGTATTAAAGTTGCGATAACGAATAATATCAAATGGCTTTCTTGGTGGTTTTTCAGTGTTCAGGATAGCATGTGTCATCCAGTGATCGGATGATCCAATGGGTGGACTAACGCCACTTGATGCTATCATGTCAATTTTATCCGTAATGGTGAGATCGAGTAGTGTTTTACCGAACTCTGTTATTCTGGTTGGTTCTTTAATGAGTTGGACAAGACCAAACGTATCCAGGATACGGTCCAAATATTTTGTTTCTGCTTTGTCAAGACAAAGCTGATCACAATTAAGATCACCTAGTATATAAAGACAATCAACTTGCGGATATACATGTGTAATCAGATCCTCAAGAACAGACAGATTGGAATAGGGGGCACTTGGTGATCTATACATTGATAAGATACCTATGCGTAACGAGTTTATTTTAACTATTACCGTGAGGCGTTCCATTTGATCTGAGTTCAGCTAGTTTTACATCTATATTTTCAAGATAATACATTAAAATTCCCCCAGCATGATGTTCTGTGTCTTGTCGATGAACGGAGTAAGCAGGTATATTAATGAGCCTTGTATCAGTTAAAATGTCAAGCCACGTTTCACCAACTATAAAAACAGCACAGTGTGATTCTAACACTAGTGGACGTATTTAATCTATTTTAGGTAAAATGGAACGAACATTAGCATGTATAATTAAAAATTGAGACTGTTGTCCTGCCGTACACTCAAACTTTCCTGAAAAGTTTTGTTGATACCAGTATTTAAATATTCCCTTGTACCATGCCAGTGGTCATGAATGCTCCCTTGTACTACGTCTACGTTACTCATAACTATTGTAAAAAAAAAAAAAAAAAACTTTTTTACAATACAAGTACAATATAACAATAAGGTACCAACTAGTAGAGCGTTTAAAGCTAGAGTGGTACCCACCTTTGTCTCAGGCTTTGGAAAACAGTAACATAAATCAGATCCATCATCTCCATAAAGATTAAGTAACCTACTTTTTGCAAGAAAAGAAATTTCACTACAAGTCACCCCTGAATATTGACATGTGGACACTAATGGACACTAACAATAATTTTGTAAGACTGAATTGTACAATGCATAATGAAGCAGTCACTAACAAGGAAACCCTAGGTATCTATCAGAGCCCGATGATCATGAAACTTTGTATATAGAGAGAGTGCCTCGAAAAACTCCCACAGCCAAAATTGTAGCTGCAGTGTCCCAGACATTGGGACACTAGGGCTCGAGAAAGGTTAAAAGTGGAACGTCAGTACATTAAGGACATGGTGAGAAAATGCACGTTTTTCTTTAAAACTGGTCATTGTAGCGACACGAAATGAGTATACATGGATACGAAATGGTAGATATGATCTGTTAAAAGTGGTAAAAAGAATATGTGCCATCTTGAAGGAGAGCATGTTGAAGCTGGTATGAGTGGTGTAAATGAGAAGAAGCTCATGTGATGCATCAATTTGAACGCCTGTTGGTGAAGTTTGTTGTGATTACATTATTCCTGTGCTTCTTGTAGAGTTATTTAGGTACAAGATAAGCAAAGTGTATCTCATAAACTACATTGCAAGTACAGGTAGATATGCTTTGCGAACATGAGATTATTGTATTGCTACTGGCAACTCCACCCATTTCACCTACACCACGTACCTGGATCGAATTTGTTTTGCTTGGTGCGAAAATGGCACCTAGTTATTCCCCGAACCCGTGAAGATCGGTCAATGAAATAATGTAATCATCCTGCAACAGACTTTATCAACAGGTTTTTGTGTCTATTTACGTTCAAATTGATACATCGTATGGTTCTCTTCTCGTTTACGCCAATCGCACTAGCTTCAACATGGCCTCTTTCAAGATGGCAAATATTCTTTTTATAACTTTTAATAGATCATATCTACCATCTTGTATCCATGTGTGCTCATTACAATGAGCTCTCTATATACAAAGCTTCATAAACATCGGGCTCTGAAAGATACGTAGGGTTCCTTAGACTGATCAACATACCACAAATATTTTTTAAAAGATCTATCTACACTTTCACAACAGACGAACTCAACCCACATTTGCTATTGAGAGAGTATTATTACGCTGAGTTTAAATGGCTTCTAGCTCACTTACTCTTTTAACGTTTTGTGGTCGTTTAAGTAACCATTCATTATAAAATATATTTACATTAATAATTCAACCTTACTGCATAAGGATGTTTTTCGATATGTCCTTTGGTTCAGAAAATAACCACTATACGTCTGCACTGTTTTGCCAACAGATGGTACTGCTTGCTTTCATAGTAACTGTTCTGGTAGTTGCAAATGCTTCCGTCAACGCAAAGCAAAAATCAGCGTTTCGGTTTTACTTTCACGTGCTGACGTGTTTGTTCCCTACGGACGCATTCTCACGTTAGCTCATCCTGAACTACAAGCATATATTACATCATAATGACCACGTAGCACAGGTTGGTGAGCGTTTCTCGCCCTTATATTACTTTACGTGCATACACACTGTCACTGACATGCCTTCTCCGCCGGACACAACCCTGTGTGAGTTTCCAACCTTGTTCTGTTCAAATGGATGAAATATTAGTTTCTAGTGACCACCTTGCAAAGGTTTGTACGTATTTTTCTGAGAATAATCGCTTTTGCAGCATATAAAATAAATTTGTATTCAGTTATTGTGAAACATTGAAGAAAAAGCAAAAGATGTATAACAATTTTTCTGGGGGAAAGGCTTTTTCAGAGCGGCTGAATCTTTACTACTAAAAGCGACCCGAAAGTCCTGTTTCAGAATGTGAAATAATAAGTCAGTATTATTATTATTATTATTATTATTATTATTATTATTATTATTAGTAGTAGTAGTAGTAGTAGTAGTAGTAATAGTTGAAACATGAATTTTGACACTGAGGAAAATTAGAATCTCAGGCTGTATTTCATTTCATCCCACATTCTGGTTTCACGAATTCTTTCATTAACATCCAATTTCATTAACCCTTCGTACTACACCAAGAAGGATAAGAAAAAATGTGCACAGTTTTTTGTAAATAATTATTTTTAATTTAAATAATATTTTGTATCGTGTCAGAACTCAGGTGATATGTTAAAGTTGTGCAAATGTTATTTCCTGCCAATCATTATTATTATTATTATTTTTTTTTTTTAGAAAGTAGTCCATATTTAAAAAAAGAGTTTCCGTACTGGATATAAAGTACCCGCCTTCTCGTGTAACTTCTCATCAGGGTGAGGTTAAATTTACATTGAAGTTGCACTCCCCGGGTCGTGACGTGTTGTCACGTGGTATTAGTCTACTCTGCACACACAACTTTATTGATAAAAAAAAAACATGATTTACTTACGGCACGAAACATAGCTGAGGGGGAAGGGGATTAGAAGCCCCTCAGAGCTTGTTTTATTCCACCTTTATCATAATTCACAGACCACGTGACATTACGTCATGATCGCGTGGTGCAACTTTAGTGTAAATCTAACCACACCCTTCTCAATATAATGTGCATAAGTTCCTTCCATTCTGGTTGCCTATAGATGGTGCTGTTTGTCAATAAAATACATTCATATTATAGAAAAAGTGAGAATCATCATTCTTCAGTGGGAATATCCGTGTGAATCAGAAATCACATTATTGTCAGTAGCGTAGCGTGGTATTCCGAAATGGGGATGCCAAAGTTAGTCACTTGTCTGATATAATACAATACAATGCAATACATGTTCAATGTGTATTCTCCTTAAGAAGTGAAAAGATTCACTATGCAGCAAATGTTTCGATGACTCATGTTTTATAGCTTTCTTCATGAAATTACCCAAATCAGAAATACCGTTTGAACACCACTCCGACTCCTTTGCCCCAAACATAATGCAGACATAACATAACATAATGCAGACATAACATTTTATTCCCTACAGAACACCCAGAAAGCCAAGAAAACCTATCATCATACCACAAAGACTGAAATATTCGCGACTGATTGCTAGTTGCCGTTCTTATTGAAAGCTTCGTTTCCCTTTCAGAGAGCAACGCTGCTCGTAAGTTAACCGAGATATGGTAGTTATTAACAAAAAATCAATTAAATTTGTGTTTGGTACTGTTATCGTAGTCATCATTTGCTAAAAGTTAGTAAGGTACTATACCTTGTAGCAGCCGAACACTTTCCACATCTTTGTCTCTTAGTTATAAATGTAATTTTCTTCATTCTACAGTAAAACAACAAAACAAATATTCATTTCAAATCACAACGCAAAAGAAACTTTATATCGCCAATTTTTCTTGACCAGCAATGATCAATGTTGCTAATCAAAAGCATAAATCTAGTACAGAACGCAAGGGCATAGCCAGGGAGAGGTGAGCCAATAATTTATCACAAAAAAGGATTGTAAAGCCATGTTAATGAAACAACTTGCAGAAGCTTTATATTTAGCACGGCATAATTTGTAACCATCCCATACGGTTACACAACACAATTAGAAGATTAACAGGCTGAGTCTGCTCTTTAAGGCCCGCAACCAGCCATTAAAGGTTAGAAAAGAGGCACAAATATGCTAGGGGGTCCAATCGTCACAATTCTTGATCTCTTTTATCAATAACTACTCTTAATAATTAGGAGGCCAAAACATTTAGGGGGCCAGGCTCCCCTAATTTCACGCCTGGTGGGGCATACAGAAGCAAATGCGTAGATTACGTTAGACGCCAATAAGCAATTGTCTCAGCTCCTTTTCTGCCACTAGCATTGTGACGAGAAAAACCAGCTCGACTTTTGTATGAATATTGTTTTCAGTATAATTCCCTTTATTTCTGTCTCGTGGGCAGCTTCTTTCTCCGCATACATACTTCAATCTCTCTCTCTCTCTCTTTTTTTTTTTTTTTCTAATGTCACCCCTAGAAATTTGTCATCTTGGGTCCGGACCTCAGGTGTCGGTTCGTGAATATGGGCCTGAGTGTATATATGTGTATATATCATTTGAAGATACAAATAGAAAGCACTTAAAGCAACTTTGGGGACCTATTTCTGCGTGTCTACTTCATTGTCAGATATCCAGATACGGAAGACCCCAAGTAAACTTTGTGAAGGGCGGAGGGTGGCCTACCAGATCGGTGGCCGTGATTCTACAGAATACATTATAGTTATGCTTGTGTATGTGAGCCCTCTCAAAGAGTATCTGGCTACACCCTGGGACATGATATGTATTTATGATGTAGATTATTAGTTTGCCTTTAATTACGATTACAATTACGATGCATTTAATTACGATTAAAGCATAACTATTTTTATACTATCACTTAAGCGACATGCTTCATAATGGCGTTGAACTAACTATTTATGTTTTGTTCTATTTCCTTGACAGCGCTCGTACGTTCTATACTGAAACCATAGGTTAGTTCAAAATATATAGAGTTGGCAATACTTGAGCATACGCCAGCTTATATCTAAAGCAAATGTTGGGTTGCAAGGGATGACGGGGAGTAGGAAAAGAAGTAGTTGGGCATGCGCATTCGACTGAAAGCAGACGAAAATCTCGGTGCTTGCAGTAGGCCTGGATGCCCAAGGAACATAGCATACGACAAGAGGAAAGACAGAAAATGTGCATCTGAGTGATGCGCATGCGTAGGTTCCGCTTGCCAAAGTAAAGCGAGAGAGCGCATCCAGAAGATTGCAGTGGAAATAATTGTGGTAATTATAAGCAAGCAATTTATAAATATAATGAAATACGTACTTTTTCTTATTAACAGGGGATGCCGGGCATGCAGGCGTTCCCTTACGCTACGCCGCTGATTATTGTACTTTGTATTGAAAGCACTTAGTATAAATCAGGGGCACTCTGGGTTCAGACCCTCCCAAAAACTTAGTAACTTGATATATATTTATAGACTTTCGTAAGAAAAATATATTTGTTTAGCAGAAAAATTATGGATGCAGCCTACTCTGATAATATAGCTGGCAGTAGTTAACAATTACTTATCATATATTCGTGTGCAAACTAACGCCGGTTTAATACTACGTAACATATAGATCCTTGTAGTATTGGACCTTCCCCAAACTTTGGAGCCCTCCCAACAAGAATTTCTATGTGCGCGCCTGTAGGGAATGTTAGTTATCTGAAAGCAACATAACCCGGGCCCCTAGAGACCTGCACGGGCCGGGCCTGGCCCGAGGTCCGAAGCTTGGCCCGGCCCGCGGGTCGGGCTTGGGCTGGCCGACACTGATTTCTCTTCAGGTCGGACCGGGCTTGGGTCGATTAATTGCAATTCTTTAATAATTATTGACATTCGTTATACGATAATTAGAATAAAGGCAAACGTTGAAGAAGTGTGCCAGTGAAAAACGTTACAAAATGAAACTTCGAAAATTTATCGGGCCCGGCCCGGGCTTTGGCTAAGAATTTTAAAAAAACTTATCGGGCCGGGCCGGGCTCGGGCCGAAAATCTCCAAAGCTTTTCGGGCCCGAGCTGGGCCGGGCCTACGTACATTCGGGGTGGATTGGGCTCGGGTCGAAAAATTCGGCCCGTGCAGGTCTCTACTAGGCCCCCACGTACGGTAGTCGCTAACGCTCTTGCGTTAGGTGGGGCCCTCGGTCGAAAAAGTGTAAAAAGCTTTTTCAGGTCAGCCACCCTGAATAAGGTTTTCCTCATTCACACCAGGCAAATGCCGGGGTGATACCTAACTTATAGGTCTCAGGACGCTTCCTTCCTTCCCTTTCCCAGGATAGTGTGCTCGCCGAGGGACGTTATCCCTCATATATGACGGGCTAAATGGCCATAGTTACCGAAAGCCCATAAATCAAATTCCTAATCCTAATCCTAGTGACGGCCTAACATGGCCATAGATGCCGAAAGCCCAGAAATCTCATTCCTAATCCTAATCCTAGTGACGGCCTAACATGGTCATAGATGCCGAAAGCCCAGAAATCTCATTCCTAATCCTAATCCTAGTGACGGCCTAACATGGCCATAGATGCCGAAAGCCCAGAAATCTCATTCCTAATCCTAATCCTAGTGACGGCCTAACATGGCCATAGATGCCGAAAGCCCAGAAATCTAATTCCTAATCCTAATTCTAGTGACGGCCTAACATGGCCATAGATGCCGAAAGCCCAGAAATCTCATTCCTAATCCTAATCCTAGTGACGGCCTAACATGGCCATAGATGCCGAAAGCTCAGAAATCTCATTCCTAATCCTAATGCTAGTGACGGCCTAACATGGCCATAGATGCCGAAAGCCCAGAAATCTAAATTCTAAATCCTAAATGCTGAAAGCGACATTGAGCAAGAACTAGCAAAGTGTGTAACAAAAATGGTTCAATACTTAATATTTGTTCTGTTCATAGAGTTTAGTTTATGTTTAGTATAAACCAGGGGTGCCCACAAGGGGGGGCTATGACGCAAACTGCGTCATTTAAATATTGGGGGGGTTAAAATCTATATTAATATGTTTGAGGGGGTGTAAAAATTAATCGAAAAGTTTTTTTTTCATGGAAGAACACCTACGGATAGACAATTGAGGGGGGTGCGTCATGTACATGAGGGGGGTGGGCACCACTGTATAAACTATAGTAGAATACTACATATTTTGAGAACGAAAATAACAATTTAAATGGTAGCGATTTTTAAAATAAACCCTCCTTGGTGTAAGGTGTTACACGCAATTCTTTGATGTTCAGAGGCATAATCATGTCTTCTATAGCCTGAAGTGCATAAACATTGAACATAAAACTAGAATTTTTTTTTTTATTTCAACGTTGTCGAATGCTGTCCTTGCAGGTACATTCTCATCTATAATTTATTCTATTATACGATGAATATTATCTATATTATACACACCATATATATATATATATATATATATATATATATATATATATATATATATATATATATATATATATATATAAATATATATTGATCTTTCGATCCTTCTTCCGATCAATATTCTATGTATTTTGTGTTATTATTTCATTTTTAAAATAGCTTGAAAAACGTAAAAAAAATCTTCTGCAAACTTGGGTCAACAGCCGTAAGTACCCTCAGTTATAAAGAAAGCAAAAAATAGAAAAGTGAAAGAAAATGAAAATTAACAATTTTCCTCTTCCCTGGCTGTTTCTCTTGAAGTATTGATTGTCTAAAGCAGCCATTCTTTCATACCCCCCTTCCCCCCTCCGAGCCCCTCTCTCCAACCTGCTTAACAAATTACACAATTCATTCCTGCTATTCAATACGTCACGAGTCTCTGCGTACTTCGTTGGCAAACTAAATTACGCATAATAACCACCACCCCCAAAAAAAATTAGCGTTTCGATGCAAAACACTTGTCTTTCCCATTTTCCTACCGGTATTTTTTTAAAAGTTACGCTGGAAACCAACCAACACACGCGCGGAGAAGAAAACGGCAAGAACTATATACATATATAATTCTCTTCTTGTACTGTTAAAGAACATAATGGCTATTGATTCATTTTTCCGCTCTTCAATGTGACATTTCAAAGAAATTATGCAAAATATAATAACAAGTAACCTTCGTTACCCATTGTAAAACTACAATAAACTCACGAATTATGTAGATTCAATACTGAAACCGGAAGTTGCAAGGCTATAACTTTGGTTGCAATAGAGAGGTATGGGCAGAGATAGAACCTGTTATTCAAACACTGAATCTATACCAGAAACAGTTTCTCGTCATTTCTTATAATTATTACTAAATAAAAATCAATATTGAAACCAGAAATAATAGATTATAGCTTTCATTTGCAGTAGAAGGTGAAAAGGTGAGAGATAGAATCTGTTCATGGAACGTTGAAATTATATCGGAAACAGTTTCTCGATTTTTGGTACAATCATTACTATATAGGAATAATCACTCCTTTCCTTCTTTTAGCTGCGTCTGAGCCCTAAAAATAATCTAAACCTTATCTCTTGGCTGCGTCTGGGTCCTGAAAATTATCTTACGCTCTCTTAGCTGCTTCTTAGCCCTAAAATGACCTAATCCTTATCTCTTGGCTGCGTCTGGGTCCTGAAAATTATTTTAGGGTCTCTTAGCTGCTTCTTAGCCCTAAAAATGACCTAATCCTTATCTCTTGGCTGCGTCTGGGTCCTGAAAATTATCTTACACTCTTTTAGCTGCTTCTTAGTCCTAAAAATGACCTAATCTTTATCTCTTGGCTGCGTCTGGGTCCTGAAAATTACCTTACGCTCTCTTAGCTGCGTCTCAGCCCAAACAATAACCTAATACTTATCTCTTGGCTGCGTCTGGGCTCTGAAAATTACCTTAAGCTCTCTTAGCTGTGTCTGGGCCCTAAATATGACCTAAACCTTATCTCTTGGCTACGTTCCTAGTACTCTCTTAGCTGCGTCTGGACCTCCAGAGCTCTATACACTGATCTCTTGTCTGCGTCTGGTCCCTAAAGTTATCCGAAACCAGTTCCTTGTCTGCACTGGACCCTGAAACAATCCTAGTCACTCTACAATATCCATTTATCAAATTGAAAAACATTATCAGGTCTTCGTATGCTGTATTATAGCAAAATTTTGTAATGAAACGGATTTGAGAGAAAATCCAAGTTCTGCGTACGATTTTGTCTATAAAAGGATTTGTACAATATTTAACGAATTGTAAAGAAAGAACCATGAAGCTATTTGTATATTTCATTCATATCTATTAAATTATAAAGATTGTAAACAAAGAAGCATGAAAATGTTTTAATACTCCATTTATATCTAATATATTATAAAACAAGCATGAAATTTCCATATTTCATGCATGTGTATTTTATCACTCTCCAGACAATTAAAAGAAACGAATCGTTGATCACTTCCGAACTAATGGTAAGTTATTAATTTAATAGATTTTGGCAGCAAAGATAGCTTCCTTTGCACATGTTAAGACAAAAAGTGTCCTCTACATATAGTTTGTTTGAAAGAACATACACGCATTATTACACGTCTGTTTACAAAGACAAACACAAAACTACATAAAAATCAATCTTTAAAAGCAGTCATGCTATTTTCTAGATGCATTCTTGGGATGAAACGCTGTTACCAACGAAACGAAAAGGTAGGGGGGAAATGTAATGAAATGAAATATATTTAATTTGATATCCTATATGGTTTTCTTGTCTTGATTGGACTGCAGAGTCCTCGTACCAGGGATATACGCTATATTATTGGTGCTTTCCACGGAGAAACAGAATGTGAGTAAGAACAAAAACAGTAATTCTTTGTTGCGCATTTATTTCATTATTAACGCCACGTACTGGGTCTTAAAAAATATTTTATCGTTAGTAGATCTGTCCACCCATTACTCTACACGATAAGGGTAACAGTGACTTGAACGATGGTTATCCATCCCTTTAATGTTTATGGCATTCTCTAGCTTCTATGCAACCTGTACAATAGCAAAGAAATGTTAGTTGTCTATAATAAAAGGATATGTAGTAAAGTGACTATCCATACCACTATTAATATCTATAGAATTCCCTAACTTCTATGCAACCTGCACATTAACAAAGAAATGTTGGTTGCCTGTAATAAAAGGATATGTAGTAAAGTGACTATCCATATCACTATTAAAATCTATAGAACTCCCTAACTTCTATGCAACCTGCACATTAACAAAGAAGTGTCGGTTGCCTATAATAAAAGGATATGTAGTAAAGTGACTATCCATATCACTATTAAAATCTATAGAATTCCCTAACTTGTATGCAACCTGCACATTAGCAAAGAAATGTTGGTTGCCTATAATAAAAGGATATGTAAAAAAGTGGCTCTCTCTATCACGGTTAAAAGCTACAGAATTCATTAACTTCTATGCAACCGGCACAGTAACAAAGAAATATTGGTTGCCTATAATAAAATAATATGTAGAAAAGTGGCTATTCATTTCACGTTTTGGGGGAGAGTTGCATAAGTTGGGACGGCTCATAAAATGAGACGTTGGCAACACTACTCTTGTAACCTCGTTCCATGACGCGCTTCGAGTAGGGTTTGTATAAAGAAGTGACATTACTATAGTTGTGAGGAACTGGAAGAAGAAATACGTGCGCAACAATTATAAGTATGTATGAACAATGTGTTTCTAAAATATTTGAATGGTATATAAAATTCACTCGTTCTGCTATAAGTGAAAATTTTGAACTAGTTATTCTGTTGTGACAACTATATAAGTATGTGAATGTTGACGAAGCACGAGGGCTTCATAGATATTATGGTGGCTTGTAAACAAGTGACGAATGTGAAACAGAAGGCGAGTTCGTAAGATGGTACAATGGTTGAGAGCGTAAGATGAGACTATCTTATGAACATGGTTCAAAGCATATATCACAATCGTACAAGAAGTGTAGAAGGAAACATTTCACGTTTTAAGCCTAATAAGGTTAATACTCCTTGAAGAAGCTTTCAGCTTGCTTAACACAAGTTTATTTGTGAGTATAGGCAATCGAAATACGCTACTTCAGACAATGTGAAAATTTGAATTTATTTTAAGACAAAGTGGGATCTATGGTCTATGAGACATTTGGTTATCCTAGTCTACAGCCCATTCCAATGTCTATGTTTCGCATAAGCGTAAACTTTGTCCAGATGTTTGGATGGTGGTCCAAAGAACTTGTTTTAAGGGTAGGAGAAAAGATCAAAATTCTAGTACAAACTGAAGCAAACATGAGTTATGACTAACCGTTTAAAGAAGTTACAGGAAATTTGAAGGGACAATTGCTTCATACATGATCCGAAGTTACGTCTATGATATGTATTTTGTTTCATTTCCCCCTTTTCATTTCGTACATCAAGCGTTTCGCTACTCATGTTCAATTGCCACAACAGAAACTTGTATCGCTCACTATGGACGGACATACGTCTCACAGTTCACATAAAGCCACATTAGATTTTGCTTCTCAGAACGGAATCGTCCTTCTCAGCTTGACCCCACATTGTATTCATAAAGTGTAGCCGCTAGATGTTTTCGTATTCGACTCATTAAAGAAGTACTATCATCAGGCTGTTCAAATGTTGCTATGCCAACATCGTGACAGATTTTTCACAGGACATCAACTGGAGAAGCTTCCAATGTATCATATGGCAAGGTAGCTACCGTAGACAATTCTGCAAGTGGCTTCCGCGAAAACAGCCGTTTGGCCCATTGATTGTACTGTTTTCGCAGATCACAATTTCGCGACTTTAGGTGGACCTTCGCGTAGTAGCTCTACTAACACAGCCGAGAATGATTTCTACAACGAGCATTTTCAAAACCCACAATCACTTCATGAAGACAGCTTTACGGCGACGTAATATATAAGTAACATGATTGTAATAATGTGGACATCAGAAGAAATTGATAATATTGAACTAACACCCACATCCAGATGCCTTAGTCCTAGGCCTGAATCATCAAATGTTAGCGTTGAGCAGAAAAGCCCTACTCCAAACTTATTCCAAGTTACAGAAGCAGGAACGAGGGCTGTTAGTAAAAGTAAAATAGAAGCACAAGTATTAACTACGTCACCGTACAGAGACAATCTTCGTGTCGAATCGTCCAACGTCACCATACAGAGACAATCTTCTTGTCGAAACGTCCGCGCATGTAAATCAAAATCCACCCCATAACAGAACGCATAGTACGAAGAAAAAAAGATTATTTTTCATGAGACATCGTCTCAAGTTATGCCCCGTACACTCCACGGAAGTAATACATTTGACACATCTGGTGAATGTTATTGATTAGTGTGTAGCGAACCGTAAAGTACTTCAACAGAAGAGTGGATTCAGTGCTTGCAGTGTGAAGGTTGGTCACACTTATAGTGTTTTGGAGCAACTGGGAGCGTTTACTTTTGTGTACATTGCGACAACAAAGAGTAAACAGCATGTCCCATCTTTAGAAATGTTCTGTTCCAACTTACACGACCTGCTTCATAGGACGGGGCATTTGCAGACTTTCTTTCAAAGAATAGTTTTGAACGTTTGTTATCTATTTGGTACTAAAATATTTATATGCCTTTGAGTACAATATCTAATGTATCCAATGAGCACATTTTCTTTTGTATTTTGAGGTATTATCTGTAAAATAAATACAAATTCCAAAAGTGTCCCAAATTATGCAACTCTCCCCTAACCCATTTTGGGATTTCTACTTTTTGAGGTAAATTTTAGACTTTCACTCAAACAGCTACTGCTTCCTTACTATTAATCGTAGGATAATGGTTCATACCTAATTTTTTCCAGAATAGAGCATACTTTCCAACCTCACCACTCGCTTGTCCGTATTGTACAGCAGAAGTGGGAAAATCGGGAAAAAAACTGGATTTTTTTTTTGAAATTTTTGCACCTTTCTGGCCCGGGCCTGGATTCATGTAGGGAACTGAATTTTTCAAACAAATACGTTGTTGTGTTCTTAATAAGTGTGCAAAATTTCAATATTGTATCTTGAAAAATAAGGTCGGAAGAAATTTTTGAAAGTCTGAATTTAGGCCATATAATAAAAATTTACTGCGTCATTATTATTTGACCTAGAATCATCGTTCAAACGCCATTTTCTTCAGTATAACAAATCCTTCCAAGCCCTTCCTGAATTCAAAATGCTTCTCACAATATCGCAACTTCCTCAAAGATGAGTTTGATGGAGTTACCTCATTTTGAAGTCGTAATTTTGAAGAAAATGAAAAAAAAAATATACTTTTTTCGGCGTTTTAAGGAACACCATAGGCAATACAGGGAGCTTACTCAGGTATGTCAGATATGATATATATATATATATATATATATATATATATATATATATATATATATATATATATATATATATATATATATATATATATGTGTGTGTGTGTGTGTGTGTGTGTGTGTGTGTATCCGAGCAAAATTACTCAGTTTCTGGGAGATCTAGCACAGTTCGTGGGGATCTGAGGCTAAAATAGGTACGGGAAAAGGTCAAAATAAATGTTGGCTATGTCGAACCAAAAATCTTTCAAAACGAACTTTAGAACGTTATTTTTTAAAGGAGTTCTTTAAATGTTTATCCTCTCAGTCTGTGTGTCCATCTCGGTGACAAAAAGCCTAAGAATCATTTGATGGATCACCATCAATGTTGGCCAGGATGAAGGTCAGAAACTAGAAATCAGATGTATGGAGGAACATACATTCAGTATGACTGACTTCCATTTAAAATCAGTTTCAAGTCACTAGTCTCAGCCCCAGACGTTCGGCAAATCAGGAGTTCACACCCTTATTTCCATGGCAATGTTATATTAAAATATATTGGAGTGTAATCATATACAATACTATGAATATAATCCCCCTATTTTTAAATAATCATGGAAGTTTCTGAGTAAATAATTTTTAAAAATATTTATCGGAATTAATGAAATCGAATATTTAGAATACAACAATACTAGAACAATATGAATTCACAGAATTTAGAAGAATTTTCCTAACTATATGCATTCTAATGGGGAAGAAACTTGATCATTATTATTACTACACCCACATACGAGGGGTAGTCCGTAAATAAGTTTTGCCAGGCAACTGTGGACAGAGCTGAGGATGCAAGGCCAAAAATAGCGTATGACATTAAAGATCAAACGTACCTTTATTTTTCCCCAGAAGTATCACGTACATTAAGACATTTGTCATACCTGTCTATATACTTCAAAAACCCTTCCAGGAAAAATTCAAGGACCTGTATACGGAAGAAGCGTCGAACAGCTTCTGTGACCTCAGCATTGCTTCCAAAGTGCCTCCCGCCCACAGTTCTCTTCTTCAAAGTCACTGGGTGGGAGATCAGGACTGTATGCCGGATAAGCAAGGCTCTCCCACCCAAGAGTTGCAATATGGTTTCGACATCACACCAGGCTCATAGACTTCCACGACAGTGTTATGAATTTTTGCTTCCTATACGCCACGTGGCCATTTATAGCAGACAACAGCTCGCACTTCCTCCTTTGACCATGATGTCAAAACGCCCCTTCAGTCCATAGCAACCATGCTTAGACTGTGAGACTTGTCTTCCGCAGGCGCTGCGACGGCGTCATCTGCAGGGTGGGCGAACGGTACCCACTTCTGTCTGGGTGTGTTTCGCGCGGAACCGCTGTTTTGGTTCCCCATTGCTGTCTGCTTTCCTGGGGAAAACGAGAGGGGAAATTTATTTTCGGAGCCCCCCTCGTATAAGCTAGTCAAATCAAGTCAACACGTGACTAATTGACGTAAAGGGAAACCTGGAAAAATTAAGCCAATATTATAAATATATTAAATTTGCAAAAAATATATATATATATATAAAAATTACTAACACTGTAGGAAAAATGAAAAAAATAAATTCGTATAAAAACTCAAATTTTCCAATCAATTCTGTATAGGGCTGGGACACTCTGACCCCCTCATTCAATCTCACTTTGATACATAAAAGTAAGGAAGAGTGAAGATGAGGGCAATAATATTATGTATTTGAAGTGAGGTCTTCAACCACTTTGAGTTTGAATATGAGGGCATTAATAGCAATTGAGTATGAGAGTGAATTAAGGGGTGTATTGAGAGTGTATCAATACTATTGGACTTCTATGGTAAGTTGTATTATATTATTTGAGGGTAAGGCGAGTGCATTAAAAATATGTTATTTGAAGATGGGGTGAGTAGACGTGAGGAAAATGCCCATACTTGGTTCCAGATGAGCAAGGCACCCAGAAATTTTTGTAGCGAGAGGTCCAAGGCTTTTTTTCGAGGGGAGCAATCCTAATAGCCATTAAGTCTATGTAGTATTGAAGGGGTATTATTCTGCACCCTTAAAGTCGATAAGTAATTGTAAAATATTTCCACCTATATTTTAAGAAGAAGAATGATGGAACTAGATTGTTTATATAAGAGAAAGAGTACAGATGAAGTGTAAGATCAAATTTTCATGCTACATCAACCATTTCTCTGTTATACAAGTATAGCGTTATTGAAAAAGTGTACAAATGTACGTTGAGTTAGGAAATTTTTGAGGAGTCCGGCCTCGGTGGACCCCCGTGGGTGCACTACTGTCTAGTTCTAAATTTACCTTAAACTTATTTTTTCACTGGTGACTGCACAAGTTATCAAAATCTTCTCGATTTTCTTGTTTTACCTTTATCTTAAACTTCTCCCTAAAAGCGAATTTTGAAGTATATATCGTCATTGAAGATGTAAACGAAACCTCGTATGTCCAATTTTTGCGAATTTTGAGTTTTTGGCATAAACTTGATGAAAAAGCAATAACCCATGTTTTAGCAAACCCTGGTGCGTCACAAGACATCGATTGCTGAGAAACAATCGATTACAATGTTTGCTTGCATGTCGATTGTTGGCAACTTCAAGTGATACCTCGTATGCCAGTGAGTTTAATGCATTATAGTCATATGTGCTGTGATGACAACAGCTGTATCAGTGTTTTTTTTTTAAAAGGATAAGACACATTTTAGAAGGTCTGAAATGTTAATATTGTGAATAGACACAGTGACTTTTTTCTCTCGTGAAAAACTAACTAATTGGACATACAAGGTATCACATCTTTAACGACGATGTTTTTTTTTTCTTTTATCATAAAAATAGTTCTCGAAGGGTAGGACGGATGGTAGGAATAATATTTTAAGAAATCGAAAAGAAAGACATTCTCACCAGGATTTTCTAAAAAAGACGAAAGTAATGTTCGTGTCTGACATTGTCAAAAGAGAAACCACCAAACCTACAACAATAGATTTAGATTATATTTACGACAAACTAAGATAAATTGCAGATATGTTCCAATTCACGGAGACCAGAATGCATCTCATAGTAACTCCTATAATATAAAGTTACGACCACTATATTGGTTACAACAAGCAAAGTAACTTTGCAACAATGGATGAATGGAAAAAGGGGAGAAAATTGATTCGAAAGTGCATGCAGTTGCATGTGAACAAAAAACAATCTGCAACAATGGGGTTAAGAAAGGCTCCTGTCACAAAGAATAAATCAAAGAAGAACAAGCTGTCATCAAGGGAGAAGAGAATAGAAGAACAGTGTTTCAGATCCTTTTCGAATTTGGAAACTATGTCGAAGGATAGATTTTTCAAAAGACTCACAATTGAAAAGACTCACCATCAGTGTTGAATTCAGACATTTTCACCCGGGGGGGAATGTCAACTCCTTGGGGGAAGGCTTGTTTTTTTTCTGTATTTTTGTAAGAAAGCAGCATATTTAACAATTCCATTCACATACACATCTTACCTAATATTGAGACTAATTGCTGATAAATATTCAATGTGAGATTATAATTTAAAAAAAAAAAAAAACAATAGTTTGATTTCATCTAAAACATTAAATAAAGACTGGCAAAAATATTTTACACTAAACTTTAACTGCTATTTACAGTAGCTATTTTTGTTATTATTTCCTATATTCAGTAGTTACTGTTTGTTACTAATGTAGAAGGTTTTAAAAAGATTTAAATTAACTCAAATATTTTTTGTTCTAAAACAAACATATATAGGAATATCTTAACAAAAAGTTATCATTCTTTCTCACACTTCTGATTCTAAATCAAGCATATTAGCCTTGGTTTCTTCACTGCATACACATCAATAGTTTAGTTTAACGAAATCTTCAGTAGGATTACTGCCGTGTCGTGGAAAATCAGCGCTTGGCGCGAGAGTATACGACGGCACCCCCGTATATATGAGTGAGGTCGACAGACCAGCCGCGAAAGGTGAGAAATGTTAAAAAGTAAACCCTGCTTTTCATAGATTTTGAGCACTTTTCATTACTTTTTTTCCTTTCATTTTATATATATGCACATGTGTTTCATTCCTCTGTTTTTTCTTTTATTTTTCCCTCCCGAATTTTGCACCCCTTACTTCGGCGCCCGGGGCCGTCGCTCCGCTTGCCCCTCCCCCATGGCACGTCACTGAGCAGGATCTTCATCATCTTCAATAGCAATCTTTCACTTATATACTACTATCATATTGATAAATTCTATATAAGTCTCTAATCCAGGAGGGATAACTGTTCCTCCCTGATCCCTTTAAATGACGCCCTCTGAATCTCACCCTTTAACTGAATTATTTTTAATTAAAGAAAGGTGTGTTTACTTTAACAATCGTAAAACACATTTACGTCCGTTACGTCCGATGAGAGAAATGTAATTTAGGCGCCCTATTTCAAATAATGCAAGAACTGTACATTTTCAAGAACTGAAGTCTGTTGACATCAGAGATCATATGGAATGATCGAAAGATCTTCCCTATCTTTCCTTTCCTATCTCAACCTGTGCTAGTGCTACCTACTAATATATAATATAGGGCGAGAGTATAGTACCTACTAAAATACAAACCTTTCTTCAACAGTTAACAATTTCATGTTCTGCTAAACTCGGTCATAGCGTTAAGAAATACAAGTTTTATTGACTATTTGGTATTCTATCTTAGATGTTACATGTTTAATATTTATATAGAATGGGTCTGCGTCATTTATATGTATATTAAGAAATCGGATTTCGTGTGCACGTGCACGGAAAGAAAGCAAATAATTGGGTGAAGTAATTTCTACATTTTGTGACTGAAATTTTTTTAGTTTCTCCGGGGGGGAATGAATTTCCTTTCGGGGGGAGATTCCCCCCCGGGCTACCCCCTGAATTCAACCCTGCTCACCATTCAAAAGAACCCACAATTATACGGTGTTCCGTATTTCAGGAAGAAACTTTTCATTATTTTAATAAAAAAAACTTCCTGTAAGTGAAAACCAAACACTTTTTTTTTTAATTCAACTAGTCGCTTTTGAACCTTGTTACACTGAGAAAAATCCATTATCCGGACAGCGGTATATTGTACAAGTATACGGAATCCGTATGTTTACTACGGAAATCTGTACGGAGGATACGTTATCCATATAGTACATGGGTACCGCCTCTTCCCCGCTTAACCTTCTGTGTATTACGCACGCATACGTATGTTACATATGACAGCTATGTTGTTTACGTTCATCTGTATGTGGAGGTCTTTATCGCATATAAACGTACAGTTCTTTCTTTCATACGAAAAATATATATCCTACATTTATACGGAACACTTACACGGAAGGTACGTATAAAACACGTTTTCAGTTATACATCTTACAACGATATTGTATATCTATTTTGTAATTTCTTCTGTTTTTATATCTTGATTTTGGGCAACGGTGCATAAAAGTACACAATCTGTCGTGTAAAAGAATAAGAAAAAAAAAGAATATATATGTTGTTGATTCTAAATAGAAAAAAAAATAAGATTTAATCTCAATAGTTAAAGTATATGTTGGTTTTATACAAGGATCTTATAAAATAGAGGATCTGCCCTTACAACAAAATCTTGAAGCCATACGTCACAGTTTCGCCCTCCCTTCTACTCTGCCCACTCTGCCCAATAGGATCGCAATGTTTTGAGCCAACAATCATGGCGGAAACGAAAGTATCCAATCAGACTATGGCAGAAACGAGAGTAGCCAATCGGACGTGCCGATACTCGGTTGTTTTTTGGCTTCATCGATTTAACAGGATGAAGATACATATGGGCAGATCCTCTATTTATAACATCCTTGGTTTTGTAGGTAATCTGCATTTATAGTTGTCATAACAGCAGATAGTTATTTGTTTAAAACGTTACTATAACAACCGAAAAAGAAAAGTATACTTAATGAAGTTTTGGAAAATAAGGGTAATAGTGACATAATTTGTTGTGCCTGATTTAATGTGATTGGATCATTTTGACATTTTTAAAACTTATACGAACTGTGGGCTGTAATGTAACGTAAAATATAAATTAATCATTACATTTTAAATGGTGGTTTCCAATATACGTTACATTATAGATGGTGTTATCTCGCCCAGGACGTTACATTTTAGATGGTGGTTTACCGCCCAGGACATTGAAATTAGTTTGAAGTATGGTAGAGCAGTCTCAGAATAGTGATCAACACGCTGTATTCTTTACTCAGAAGTGGGAAAAGAATTTATAGAAACATAAAAATGAGTGTTTCTGGAAATAAAAATATGCATGAAGAAGGTAGTGATGTAGAGCTACCAGGTACGAATTCATCAACGAACGTGGTTGATCTTATAAGACAGCTTGGTCAGCAAATATCGCAGCAACAGCAGAGAATGGATACTCAGCTAGAGCAAGTGCCCCACCAAATATCGCAGCAACAGCAAAGAATGGATACTCAGCTAGAGCAAATGTCCCATCATATAACTCAATCCATAACACATTAACTAACACAACAAATGTAGACAAAAATTTCAGCAAATGGATACTCGATTTCAACAGATACTAAATTTGAACAAATTACACAGATTATGATTCAGCTAATGGATGATAAATTTGAGCAAATAACTAAGCAAAATGGACACTGAAATGGAACAGATTTTACATCGATTCACTGTTGTACAAAGTTTGGTTGAAGTGGTAGAAATTCAGGAACAAATACAACCTATCAAGGAAATAATTCATATTGTAAATGGTAAATCGGATCTGGTCGTTAACGTACAATATGTGCAACCAGACGAAAATGCAAAAGAAGAAGAGTATAGTCTTCACCTTAACCTTCCTTTGAAAACATTGACTATTAACGATGATTTCAGCGTTAAAGAGGAACACAATCCATTTCCTCTACAATTGCAGTCGAATGATCCGTGCACTACGACAGGCAGGATTACCAATCAGATGATACCTATGACTACAGATAGTGCATCCAACAAGGAGAAGGCAGACTTTGGTAAGTGAACTTCGGCGCCATTTTTTGCGCGGTGGTAGTGTACATTTAAAGAATTAATATTACAAACTGGGAGAGCGCAATGGCCAAAAATAACGGAGAAAATCCGTCTTAAAGTTTTCTACTCGCCGCATATATCGCAGGACGCGCGAGTTTATGAAGTGACGGGGTGGCAGACTAAGGACAATCTGCTTCTCATATGCAAAAGGTACTTGGTTCGATACCCGTTCGAGTTAAACTTGGTTTTGTTTTTTGCTTCAACCAGTATTTTTTTTAGTGCTAGCCAAAGGCTAGCTTCCTTTTAGAGGGCTACACCCTCTCTGAGGTGACAGAAGTGAAGGAATGGTTATCTATATAGGAGTAAGGCATAGGTGGTCTAAGGGTTTTTATTAATTCATTTATTTTATTGTCATTTCAGAACAAGGACATTATGATCTTTTCGATCATAATCATTTGTGAATGGTAGGGATATTGAAAACATAAGAACATAACAGTAACATAATATAAATATAAGTGTACACAAAATAAAACAAGGAAATGATAAAGCAAAATATAAGCACAAGATTTACAAGGAGATTGATGATATAAATAGATAAAGAATGAAGTTACAATACATATATATGGTTATTGAATAAGTGATCTTGGAATGGTAGACTGCCAACGAGATTCAAGTTACAATGCGAGTGAGAGATGGGGCGATGTGCGATACACAAGACAACACAGGGTACATTAGTAAAACAAATGCATGTTATCTTCTGCCTAGGGGCTGCTCTAGGCTGATGAAGACATGGGGAGCCCTGTTAGGAACAAAAGGTGTCACTGTGCAGTGAAGGATGGAAAGATGTGAGGTAGATGAGCATGAAGTTGGTAGTCTTCGAGCAGAAAGAAATCCGGATGGTCAGGTGGCAGAGTATAGCAGTATAAGGTGAAAAGCAGACATAGTGGAGAATAAGCGTAGCGAGGGCGGACAGGATGGAGTTCATGATAGCGCATAGTATCCATGAGTAAAGGATGTTGAGTACTATATCGCACTGTGATGAATTTCTGCCTAAGAGATTCGATATGGTGGGTAATGCTTGGAAAGGTGATAAGGTCATAGAGTGCTCGGGTCGGACTGGGGAGTTGTATGCGGTGAGCGATTCGGAATGCATGTCGTTCTAGTATGCGAAGTTTTTCATAAAAGGTGGGCGGAGCGGAAAGCCAGGCAGGGAAACCGTACGTAAGGACGGGGCGCATAAATGCCTTGTGCGTATTGAGAACTGTAGCTGGTTTTAGGCCCCAGGTAGTGCCAGTAAGACTCTTGAGAAGGTTTAAGCGTTGGTAGGCTTTGGCAGCGACTTTCTGGAGATATGGTTTCCATGTGAGATGCTGGTCATAGATGATGCCAAGATAGGTAACGGTGCGAGTAGGAACTATGGGAGTATCGTGGATGTGGAGGGAGAGCAACGAGGGGTTTCGGTGAACTTTGGAGCGTTTGCGTGGCGGAATGAAAGTGATGGCTTGTGTTTTGGTTGGATTTATAGAGAGACTTCACTTAGTGCACCAGCGAGTAAAACGATTAATAGCTTCTTGCAGGTCCTGATTAATCTGGCGAATAGTCTTTCCTAAGGCCAGCAAAGCAGTATCATCAGCGTATTGAAAAAGATATATGTCAGGAGGAAGCGGAGGAAATTCTGCTACAAAAAGGATGTACAAAAGCGGTGAGAGAGCTGAACCCTGAGGTACTCCCGACAAAAGAAAAATGGGATGCGACAACTGACCGTTAATGTAGACGTAAGAGAGGCGACCAACCAGAAAGTGATAGATGAAACGGATATAGGCAACCGGAAATTTGAGCTGAATGAGCTTGTGAAGAAGTCCCAGGTGCCAAACTTTGTCAAAAGCTTTTTCGAGGTCAAATAACAGAAGGCAAGAGGGTTGGACGGAATTATAATGTGAGGTGATGAGACTGGTGAGGCGAAGAAGCTGATCGTTAATTGAATATGAAGGGCGGAATCCTGCTTGGTGAATGGGAAGAAGATGTTTAGTTTCGAGATATGGATGTAATCTTTTAACGAGGATGCGCTCCAGGATTTTACTAAAAGTGGATGTAAACTGAATAGGGCGGTAAGATGAAGTAGCAGTAGGAGGCTTGTTAGGCTTCAGAAACATGAGTGTTTTGGAAGTTTTCCAATCTGTCGGAAAAAAGCCGGTTCGAAGGATGAATGTGTAGATGAGTGCAAGCAGATTGAGAAACACTAGTGGACCTTCTTTAATGTAGCGATATGTAATATTATCAAAGCCTGGGGCGGAATTTCGTTTGCGATTTACAACAGTCATGATTTCATCGGTAGTAACAGATATGGTAAGAGGATGATGTGGAAGTGAATGAGTGACGTCTGGCTGTAAGTGAGGAGATGCGAGATTCAGGCGATCCGTTGGATGTGGAGTGGAGGGTGCTGCAGGTGTAAATATTTCTTGCAAGTAGTCTGCAAAGGCGTTAGCTTTCTCCAGATCTGTTTGGAGTGGTACATTATTATGAAGAAGAGGGTGAGAAGGCTTAGAGTATTTGCCACAGAGAGCATGGAATCGTTTCCAGTATTTGGTTGGGTGGCTGGTTTCGTTGAGGTCATTGCAGGTCTTAACCCAATTCCGCAGTTTGTACGCTTTGATGTAATTGCGAACAGTGCGCTGTAGTTGAGTGTGATGATGGAGGGTTTCAGGGTTTCTAGTGCGGAGGTAATCACGGTATAGCTGACGGGAGCGACGGATCATGGATAAATATTGAGGTGGAAGATGTGGTTTATAAGGAGTAGAGTAGGTAGTTGGAATATACAGTTCAGAGGCATGGCTAAGAGTCGAGTTTATCGTAGAGAGGCTGTCGTATAATTGCTCTTCGGTAGCAGGTGGTGTGTGATGATGTAAAGACTGAGAAATGTAGTCACGGTATTTTTGCCAATCAGCTTTATCGTATCGAAGTGTTGGACCGCGGAGGTGGTAGATTAGCAGATTTAGTGGCCTGGGTATGACGATACGTCAGCTTAATAGGTGCGTGATCGCTGCCAAGTAGTGCTAGAACGTCAACAGTGCAATGCGAAGCAAGAGTATTGGAAGTGATGACTATATCGGGAGTTGTCTGAGAAATAGGGCGAGATGGGGATGGTAAAGCGTGGATGATGCCTGTTGTATTTGAAGCAACAAATTGCGTGAACATGGTACGTTCGTTGTCTGTACGACTATGAAGATTGATATCTGCCATGATGATGTAATGCTTGTATGTATTTGATATATCTTGAAGAAAATGTAGTGGAATCGGATGACCTGGTCTGATGTAAATGGTAATGAGTGTGATGGCTATATTCGGGAAATATAATGTAGTTATTACATACTCAGCGAGATTGAGAATTGCGCTAGAATGAAGGAAGGTTGTAGTAAAAGCCAATTGCTGCCCCACCGTTTGCTCGCTGAGCTGGAAGAGTGTTGTCACAACGGAGGATGTTATAGCGTGCGATATGGCAGGTATCCGATCGTTTGAAAAAGGTCTCATTGAGTAGAAATGCATTTACTTTTTCCTCGAGTAGAAGTGCTTCGAAGAGAAGTTTGTTTTTGAAAAAGGATCGGATATTAAGAAATAGAAACACTAAAGCCATGATGATATGTTGTAAGAGTTGGCTGTTAAGAATAAGACGGAAGGTGTGACGTATGAAAATGAGCATCGGTATTAGAGTATGTTGCGTTGAAAGAGACGTGAAAAATGATACGGGCTGCGTGAATGATTTGTTGAAGGATGTGAGGACGGATAAAGGGGTGGATGTTTTGCAAGGCAAGTGTAGTAAAAGCGAGAAGTTTATCTATAGTAACAGGAGTGGAGTCAATGGGGAAATCCGTGTTGGTAGAAGAATCATGAGTGCGAAGTGGGGCAACTAATTCAGGTCGAGTACTTTCAGGTTGAGATCAACCAGTAAACTAACTATTTGTAACCATAAATAAAATATTAATACACCATATGTTTATAATGAATAAAACAATAGACATTTTCAAATCACTTATAAAATATTTCAATCTTCCACGTTAACTAGCAAGAAAATTTAATCTATTCCATAAATATACTGACATCACGAGTTATATTATGGTTACGACAGTCCTTGTGTAATAAATGTTCTTGGCGCTTCGTGTCTACATCTGTTGACAGTGTGCGAATTACAAAGGAGTTGAGAGGGAAATCCCGTTTGCTAATACTGGATTTTGCTCTAACCAAAGGAAAATTCCCCCTCATTCCCCTTGTAATTCGCACACTGTCAACAGATGTACATACAAAGCGTCAAGAACATTTTTTACACAACGATTGCGGTAACAATAATATTTATGGAATAGATTAAATTTTGTTCCTAGTTAACATGGAACATTGAAAGATTTTACAAGTGATTGAAAATTTCTATTGTTTTAATTCTTTATAAACATGTGGTGAATTAATATATTACTTATAGTTACAAATGGTTACTTTATTAGTCGAACAAAAAACAAAAAAAAAAGTTTGACTCGAACAGGAATAGAACCTGGTACCCTTTGCACTTGAGCCGCAGATTCTTCTCACTCTGCCACGAGGTGACTTAATAAATTTGCACGTATATGCTGAGAGTAGAAAACTTTAAGACGGAGTTTCTCCGTTAGGTTTGGCCATTGCGCTCTCCCAGTTTGTAATATTAACCCTTTAAATGTCCACTACCACCTCGTAAAAAATGGCGCCGAAGTTCACTTACCAAAGTCTGCCTTCTCCTTGTAAGACAGATAATTACCTATTTAACAAGAAACAGAATACAATCAGTCCACAGGGTTCGGATGTTGCTGGTTAGAATAATACGAATGAAAAGGAATTAGATGCGGAACGAACTGAAAGTGATGCTGATCAGGTTCTTCAGCGAGTGGTGATGAATGTTCATGATCGACAAGATTGGGAAAATCAGTCGATATTGCAAGTTAATACTAACCGAAAACCTGTTAATTGTGCTCTTGTTAGAAATATCAATGCGATGAAAGAGTGTAATACAAATGTAGGAAGCAATGTTAGATTCAATTGTACCGGTAATACAACCAAATCTAATTTCCTAAAAAAAAAAAACGCATTAATCGGACAACGTTTTGGAACCAGACAAATAGTAGAACTAATTTACTTCAAATGAGATTTCGTAATGATTCTCTAGACGGCAGAAATTCTCGAAATAAAAACCAAAGTACTATTGAAGTAAAGGACACGTCGTACTGTATTCATGGTTGTGTAATTCAATGCAACCTAACCGAACTCTTTGGCAATATAACTTAAGCTAATGTTGCGGCGTCCAACAAAACGTATTCAATTTGTTTTGTTTATTTTCACTTTGAATACAATTATAATTTCATTTGTCATTCGTACTTGGTTTGAATTCATGGGGGCCGCGGTGGCTCAGTAGTAGAGCGTTCACCTCTGGTGCTTGAGGTCCCGGGTTCGATCCCAGCCCTGCCAAGTGAACTTTGTTGTGGACAAACACCGTCTGCGTGGGTATTCTCGGGGTTCTCCCGTTTCCTCCCACTTTCTTCATTCCACCATTTCATTCATTAAGCATCATCACCGTCTCCTTTAGCCTAACCGGCATAACCGTGGGACGTAAATCTCAAAGATTTAATTTCATTTTTTTTTTAATTCTATACAAATAATAAAAATGATGGATACTAGATTTCAGCACGTTGTAATATGAATACAAATATCGTTTACTAAAAGTTGTGATATTTGTGCTTGAATAAATAAAACATGATATACGGTATTCTAACCCACATAAACTTTGCTGATTCTTAATATAATAATTTCTTTATTTGTATTGTTCCTGATCATGATATTGATTAACTTTTGTTTATTTCGCTTTGAATATTGTTATAATTACTTTGTAATTCGTACTTCTTCTGAATTCTATGCTATTTATGTCTATGCATCGATACAAATATTGTTTATCAAAGCTATGTTAATTATGCCCTAATGGAAGAAATAAGTTATATAATATGTCAACATATACTGAGTTGATTTGTTAATGAGCTCTTATAATATTGATTTGAAGAATCTATTTTAGGACCTAAATAATTAATAAATTGATCACATTTTTTAAATTAGTCCTCTTTGTCGATAATTTTATACAATTAAAATGGAATTAATTGTTAAATGAATATTAGAATGAGATAAAATGAAATTCATATATATGTATTGTAATTTATATAGGGCTATTCGAAAAGTAATGTAACCTTATATGTAAAATTACGTAACGGTCCAGGATTCTTTCTTTAAGTGTAACCAATTTAAGATGTCCTTGTCAGGAGCCATTTATACAACGATATTGTATATCTATTTTGTAATTTCTTCTATTTTTATATCTTGATTTTGAGCAACGGTGCATAAAAGTACACAATGTGTCGTGTAGAAGAAGAAGAAGAAAAGAATATATATGTTGTTGATACTAAATAGAAAAAAATAAGATTTAATCTCAATAGTTAAAGTATATGTTGGTTTTATAGGTAATCTGCATTTATAGTTATCATAACAGCAGATAGTTATTTATTTAAAACGTTGCTATAACAACCGAAAAAGAAAAGTATAATTAATGAAGTTTTGGAGAATAAAGGTAATAGTGATATAATTTGTCGTGCCTGATTTAATGTGATTGGATCATTTTGATATTTTTTAAAACTTACACGGACTGTGGGCTGTAATGTAACGTAAAATATATGTATAATATGAATTAATCATTACATTTTAAATGGTGGTTCCCAGTATACGTTACAATCTGCTGCAAGGTGTTACCATTAGTAGTACGTTAGATTCAAAAACTAAAGGATTTACGCATGTAACTTACGTTTTCAAGTACGCTACGTACGTTTTCTTTTAGTGTACTTTCGAGTGGTGATAAAAGAGAGAAAAATATGAAGATAATGAAAAGAAACTCATTCGAGACTTTAACGGACTTACACGTTTGTTTGTTAAAGTTAAGCGGCCCTTTTCAGGACCAGGTCTGTATAAGACGTAGACCCAGTGCTGCACACAGGCGGGTTCTAGGGTAGACGTTACGCTCATGAATTTTGTTTTTATCGAACTTTAATTATACTATAATGATGCTTTTAAAATGGTGAAAGAACAACTTAGGAGGAAGGAAACTCTGTTTTGTGGAGCCTTAAATAAAGAATTGAGAAATATTCTTATAAAATGCTACTTGTGGAATATTGAACTGTATGGGGCAGAAACATGGACATTACGCATAAATGGTGAAAAACGACTGGAAAATTTCGAAATGTGGGTGTAAAGAAAAATGGAGAAAATTAGCTGGGTCCAGCCGAAAGCGAAAGATGGGCTGTTAGAAATGGTGAGCTAGAAAACAACAGTTTTAGATATTATTAAGAAGAGACATTGGTTGGGACATTTGATTAGAAGGAATTGTATCATGAAGGACATTTTAGAGGGTATGGTCGCAGGAAAGAGGGGAAGGGGATGCGAAGGAGACTATAATTGAGACGATATCAAACATAAAAATGGTACCTGAAGACCGTGGAGCATGGAAGCTTTTCAGTTACAGCAAGTAAACGCCAATAATGGCAGAATACTTATGTTGATTATGATGATCATGAGTTTATTAAATGAAGAAAATGAAATTAAATATTTTTGTTTCACGTCTACCTTTTGGACTAACGTAAATAAATAATTAGCGAACGTGACTGATTATGAAAAATAATTGGTAGGATAAAAATGTGAGAGAGAAACAGGGGAACCCAAGAAAACTCGATATTGAACACTACAAAATCACATGGCTTGAGAGCGAACCAGAAAGCCAGTTTGATACTAGTCGGGTAATTTTCATTTGGATCGTTGTAAAATGTATTAATAATTGGGTAATTTTCTGTAGGATGAGGCGTGAAATGTAATGTTCGTTAGTTAATTTTCTCTTGGAAAGGAGGAGAAATTTAGTACTAGTCGGGTAATTTTCTCTTGGAAATGATTAGAAATTTAGTACTAGTCGAGGTAATTTTATCTTGGAAAGGAAGTGAAGTTTAATATTAGTTTTCTGATTTTCTTTTGGAAATGAAATTAAGTTTAATACTAGTATGGTAATTTTCTCTTGTAGAGGAGGAGAAGTTTAAAAATAGTCGGGTAATTTTCTCTTGGAAAGGAAGAGAAAATTTAATATTAGTCGGGTAATTTTCTCTTAGAAAGGAGAAGTTTAATAATAGTCGGGTAATTTTCTTTTGGAAAGGGAGAGAAAATTTAATACTAGTTGGGTAATTTTTTCTCTTGGAAAGGAAGTGAAGTTTATAAGTAGTCGGATAATTTTCTCTTGCAAAGAAAATTTTTCAATGATTCTGTTGTAGACATGTTACTAGAAACGTGCTAGATTTACTTTGTATTCTTATTTCCTGATATGAAAGACATCATGTTGATAAATTTTGTCATGAAAAAGGGAAAAAAAAAGTATGTTGTGACGTATTACATTACTAAATATTTGTTTCATCATTCTTAGTTATTACAATGCTTAAAATGAATCTACAGCTGTGACACGGAAAAATAAGGAAAAGCTTCTCAAAGTGTCATGCATTCTAACGATATCAGTTTCTTGTTTTTAAATGTTTGTATATAATATTCATTTGTTTATTCCTATTAAAATGAAGTGTTGACTATCTAGAACATGATAAAGTGACAAACAATACGGGAACCTTAAACAAGACTCTATGATCTTTTGACCCAAAACAAAGTCAAGAAAATGGATGGTTGATAACTTAAAGAACCAAACAGAAACATCATTAAATTAAAATTAAATTTATGTTCGTTTGTAGATAACGTTTTGCCGAAGCTATTTCTTTGTTTGTGTTCTTTCACAACACTAATATTCAAATGCTTGTACAGTGATGTGCAAAAATACATGATTACTCGCCTCTCTTTCGGAAGATATATCATATATCATTTTCTCGATTTCTTCTATTTCTATAGCTTTTCTACTTACAGTATACAAGAGCTGTTCGAATTTGCGAGCTCAGCTCTCGAGCTTAATAAATTTTGCACAACCCCTGACCCTTAGTGAGCGCAATTGTTACTAAGGATATAATGAGTCCTGGCCTTTTGTGAGTGCAACTGTCATTGAGGATATATTGAGCCCTGGCCCTTTGTGGACGCAACTGTCATTGAAGATATAGCGATCCTTGGCCGTTAACAAGCGCAACTGTCATTGAGGATATAGCATGCCCTGGGCTTTATTGACCGCAATTGTCATTGAGGATATAGCGAGCTCTGGCTCTTTGTGAGTGCAACTAGCATTGAGGATATAGCAAGCCCTGGCCCTTATTGACCACAACTGTCATTGAGAATATAGCGAGCCTTGGCCCTTTGTGGGCGCAACTGTCATTGAGGTAATGCAAGTGAGGAACCTACGAGAGCAACTGTGCTTGTTCTCAGAGTATATCTTTTTTATTTGACAAAGTTAATTCAATAAAATACTGGGTTTGCTAAATGTTTTGCAAATCGTTCCTTACCTTAGATTGCAACTGTAGAGTGGCATCTAACAGTGTCTTCTAGCACCATATATATTCTACCACGTCACACTAGCGTGTTTAATCTTCCAGATACTGTGTTTGAGTGAGGACATGAGTACGATAGTGTCAGATTTTCAGGTGTTATAGAAAGATTTTGCCGAGCAACGTGTTTCTCAAGAACTGCATTGATATTCAAAATGGATGAGCCTGCATATAGAGAGGGCCGAATGAGTAGAAATAAATGCTTAGAGTGGTTTAAGTGGTTAAAATCGGGTGAAACGTCGACGGAGAAAGATCGCAGACGTAAACGACCTTCCATGTCAACAGACGCTGATCATTTGGATTAAATTTGCTCTCTAATCGGTGAAAATCTTCGCGTAACTGTCGAAGTTGTTAAGGATTTAAGCACCATTTCCCATTTCACTCAGTTGCGATGACACAAGAAGGTATAATGGACTCAACCACCGGAGATTGCAGTTAAAACGTTCCAGGGGTTCCAGTATGGAAGATATGTTAGCATCGTTGTATCATTAGTCGAGGAGCCTACGGCACTTTTGCAAGAAGAGTGTTGATTAAAAGTTTAACTCATCAATGTAGATTTTGTAAAATCAGTCTGGTCTTTTATTGGATATACCTTCTATATTAATCGACTTGAAAAATCGAAGGAAGTTTTCAATTCGTATATACAGGGTGTTTCAAAATAACACCGACAACGTTTGGGAGATGGCTCCTGATACCAAGATAAGACAAAAAGTATAGACCAACCAGGGTGCACAAATGCTTCCTCTCCGCGTTATAGGCTCACGAAAACATGAAAAAATGAACTTTAAAGGACCATAGCTACAAAACTATGGGACCTACTGTAGTCGGGTCAAGACTTTACTTAGGAACTGGTATGTGTCCTATCAAAAAAATCCAAGTTTCACAATCCTAAGTTACTTCCGCAACAATTTTTATAGAGGTAATTCGTGAATACTTCATATTATTTGCCCATACCCAAACTCCCTCTATAAAAATTGTTGCGTCACTACTTTAGGATTCTGAAACATATATTTTTGGATAGAGCACATACTAGTTCCTAAGTGAAGTCTTGACCCGACTACGGTAGATCCCATGGTTTTGGAGCTATGGATCTTTAAAGCTCATTTTTTCATATTATCGGCAGCCTATTACTCCGAAAGGAAGCATCCGTGCACCCAAGTTGGTCTATACTTTTTGTCTTATCTTGGTGTCAAGAATCATTTCCCAAACGTTGTCGGTGTTGTTTTCAAACACCCTGTATATCAGTGAGTATGCTAACTTCGTGTAACTTTCATATACTTTTTTTCTTTTTGAAGACTCTAATGATCCCATGTATATTTCTTTAGAATCCGATTATACGTCTTGAGAGTTAAACCATGACACTTCTTAACGGTTGAAAGAGTTAATACTGTGATTGTGTGTACGTTCAGATATAGATACTAATTTATCTCTTAGCTTTCTAGAGGGCCGCTATGGCTCAGTCGTAGAGCGTTCACTTCTGGTGCATGGAGTCCTTGGTTCGATCCCACCACGTGAGCTTTGTGGTGGACAAACATACCGCGTGGGTTTTCTCGGAGTTCTCCCGTTTCCTCCCACTTTCTCCATTCCAACATTTCCTTCATTTCTCATCACCACCGTCTCCTTTAAAATAGTCGGTATAACCGTCGGACGTAAAACTTAAACATTTCATTTCTTCTTAGCTTTCCATTTAAAGGAAATCTTTCAGTTTAACGTCCCACAATTATGAGTTTTGGGTTAAAGGAGTTGAGTTGATTTTGAGTTTAACGCCCCTTTCAGCAGCGAGGCTATATGAGACGTGGACCTACTGATTAACGTGGAATCCAAACTACATGAGTTCCCGTCAGGAATCTCATCTTGTCTCCCATGCCAAAGGCGCGTGCGCTAACCGCTTAGCCACGAAGCAGCTCTTGGGTTAAGGGAGACGGGTTATGAAGGCAAGTAATTGATGAAGAATTTGTGGAATGAGATTGTGGGAGGAAACGGAAGAAACCCGAGGAAAATTCCGACACGATGTTGTTCACCACCTACTTGGCCGGAGATCGAACCAGGGACCCAACGTACCAGAGGCAATCGTTCTATCCACTAAGCCACCTTGCTCCTCTCTATTCAAATAAGAAGGAGTGGAAATTAACAATCTACGGTTTTAACTGTGGTCGCTATAAAAGAATTAGGAATTAGATTTCTGGGTTTCCCGCATCTATGGCCGTTTAACTCGTCACATGTGAGGGATGACGTCCCTCGGGGATCACGAATTAGTCCCAGAAGCGACAGTCCTATTAGCGACAGGAACTGTTATCTGTCCCACAAGCGACCGATTCATTTACATTGAGATGACGGAAGATGATATGATTCTATCCCGTAAAATGCGTTTGCCTCTATCGTTATTAGCACCCGAACAACCTTGGTATGAAATATGTACGTGCCAGTGATACTGTTCGTCAAATATATTTTTCCTATACTGTGAGTGCAAATAAAACTTATTTTAATTTTGAGTTAGATTTGACATAAAACATATCAAATAACTTAACGAGACAACAGGGATATTTCCATGAAAAGTACATTCCTATGTAATTATTGAAAATCCAGTTGTAATATCCCCTTTCTTCAAAAGCTCTATTTTCTGTACTTAATTTGATTCAAATCTAATTACTCATTAAGCACAGTAATATATTTTATTTTGAAAAAAGTTAAATGTGTAAGACTTCCTAAGACTCTATGAATAAAATTTTAACAAAATGTCAATGATAAAAGACAACTTTTAAGATCCCTTACATCTGATTGGCTATTCTCAACCAATCCCACCAAATACAATATAGTTCACTCTAAACAATCCAAAAGGTAAACAAACTCTTTAAACTATCTTCCCCCCCTATTGTAAACTACTAAAACGTAAACTAATTGCTTAATTTGTCTTCCTCCCTTGTTTTGACTTATACATAAAAGCTTGTCGTGTAGCAATCTGAAACAATCCCTTATAACTAGACGAACTGTTAAGTCCTGCGAGAGACTTGTAACTTGTATAGTAATGTCTTCGAATACACCGTGTTTTTAGATTTATTCGATATCCTCAAATGGTGAACACCTTTTTTTTCCATGGTCGCCCGATGGGAAGGCAAGGGTCGCCCCACTGGCTCACGAAAATGTATTCGTAATATAGCAAACCACGTATATTAAATACCAGATATACCAGACGTGATACAGCAACCATGGAGATGCCCCTCCCTAGAAAATTTTCTTCGGGCGTCCCTACCTCTTTCTGATTTCTTTCTTATGCCATAAACATATTCAATCTAAACTTATGCTCCGTATCATTTTAACATGAAATTTTTAATTATATTAGAATCATAGACAAAGGCGGAGAGCTACTCTAATTATTTAGTTAGTTTTCCCCTTGATAGAGTCAATGTATTCATATAAATTTATTCAAAAATATAATATTAGGAAAATGTAAGGGGAGCATTCTCACGTATTAATTTCAGGTAGAGCGAAATTTTTCGTAATACATTTTGTTAGTTTCTAAATCACATTAAGAATGAAACAAGTTAAAGAAGAGAGAAACTTATCTTCTTCCATTATCTTAGTATGAACGAATCGGTGATTCATAGGACAGTTAACAGATCGAATCGGTCGCTCATAGGACAGTTAACAGTTCCTGTCGTTAATAGGACTGTCGCAAATGGGAAGACACCGGGGATCACAGTAACCGACGAAAGGGAAGGAAGAAAGCGGCCTGGGATCTACATGTTATTTACTGTCCCGGCTTTTGTCTGGTGTGAATGAGGAAAACCTAGGAAAACTTCACTGGCTGGCCTGAAAAGATTTTTACACTTTACCGACTGAATGTCCTCACCGGGAATCGAACTTAAGCTGTATAAAGGCGGTAATAGATAGTGAGAAGAGGTTTTCTGCCATCAATTAAGCGTTCCAAGAACATATTCCATCTCTACTCAAACCGGAAGTGGTTGAAATATCACGTCGTACAAACCAAACTTCTTCGCGTAGTGTACACGTGACACTTGTTTGAACTTATTCTCAGAGAAACAAAATACGTCTTGTACACCACACACGGGAAATATGGTTAGTAGCCTTTGACACTGAAGTCTCCTGTACGACTTTTGTAGAAAATGTTTTAATCCTACGCTACACTGTTACAATATAATCTAATACTCTGTGCTGTGCTAGAAAAGAGTGTGAATCATTACTATTGTTATCAATTACGTGTAACATGTAATGTGACCTCAAGTATCTTTCGAAGCAACAAGGAAATGTTAATTGGCATGTGAGAGAAATTACCTTCTGTGTACTTAGAAATGAACAAGGAAAATTTTCTAGTCAATTTCTGGGAATTTTGATTATAAGATTTTTGTCTTTTTTGAAATGTTAAAGGAAAATGTAAATTAAAATTATAATCTAAGGTTTCATTTTTGCTTCTGCTTGCGGTGTTACTTTTATTATTGTCTCCATTTTGTTTTCTAAACGATTACGACGTTCAACTGTTTTCTCTCTAATTAACAAATGGTATTTTTTTTTAATTTCGCATCCTCTTCTTTGAATACTAAATTATGTATTTTAATGTAGGAAGATGGTACAAAGATAGGTAAAATAAAACTAATTTTAAAAATGTTTATTTTGCTAAGTCGTTCCTTATAAGTATATCCAAACAAATACAGAGAAAGAGAAAGATAGCAACGAAGGAAAAAAAGAATAAAACACACAGAGGAAGAAAGATTGAGGAACATAAGGAAAATGAACATCAGGATAAAAGAAAAAAGAAAACGAGAGAGAAAGAGTGGTAAGGAGAAACATTAAGAAAAAGATAAACAAAGGGAGAAGGAAAATAAAGAAACAGTGAGGAAAATAGGAGAGACATAACTATATATATATATATATATATATATATATATATATATATATATATATATATATATATATATATATATATATATATATATATATAGTTACTAAGAGAGAAAGAAAAAGAAAGATAAAGAAGAGGATCTAGAGAAAAAAGATAAGAAACAAAGCGAGAAGGAAAATTAAAATATATCGTCGAATGAAAACCAGAGGAACGTAACTCCAGAAATGCGGTTTTTGTTTTCTTCATGTTTGAACATAATTTCGAAAGCCCCACGTGGTGTAAATGGAACGGAACGCCATCTTTTCTTCTTGTCGATCATATGTTGTAATGTATCTCAATTACCACCTTATTAAAACATACTTTTCTAAGAAAATAATATTTTTGTCCTCTCGCCTGTAAACCTACAAAAATGGAGTTACACTCCTCTGGTTCTCACGCGACGATATATAGAGTGAAAATCAAAGAAAAAATAGCAAGAGAGAGAGATAATAATAAAGAGAGAAAACAGGAGAAATATAAAAGAAGAAAGAAAGAAAAGAAAAGAGAGCATCGGGGCAAAAGTATAAGAAGTAAGAAGTATAAAAAGAAACAGGCAAGAAACAATAAGAAGAAGAAAGAAAAAAGAAACACAGGTAGGAATATTGAAGGAGAAGAAGATGGTGAAAAAGAAGAAAAAGGGAAGAGAGAAGGAAGAGAGTAAAAAGAGAAACATCATTAACATATATATAAAAAGGAAGAATGAAAATGATTGGAGACTGCATAGAAAAGTTGTTAGAAAAATGACAACAAGGGTGATAAAAAGACGAAGAGGGAGAAATTGAAATGAAAGTGATGGGAAGAGAGAAAGAAATAGGAAAAGAGAAAGAGTGATAGTAATATAATAGAAACACATGAAGTCAAGTTCTAATTTCACATCCCACGAGAGAATCTTGAGAAAATCCTCGTAGATGATCTTGTCCGCCACAAACTCACTTTACCGGACATTGAACCCGATCCAGCTTAATCATACTAGTGTTCTGGAAATCGTTAGTGCGAATAGCGTGTCTCCAGATGTCCGGAAACTGGTTACAGGAAAAATGCCAGATTTCGGTAGAAGCACAATAGGTGATCATCTAATACCCGGATTTCCTTATGGTAATTGTATTTTTAAAGAATAATATCTCTTAGGTGGGATATGCATTTGCTCATTATATAAAATAAAGTTTCTTTCTTTTCGGCCTGTACTCTGAATTTCTTTGACCTATCTGAGACACTAAATTTGACCTGCGTTCCTTAGAAGATGGACTAATTGCCCACCACATTTGGTTCAGATCCGGCGAGTAGTTATCGAGAAATGAAGTAGCATACATACAGACACAGACACACTTACAAGGGATGACTCCAAAGTCGATCTTTGAATCTGGGGATAAACCTATATATTTTCTGAAAGGGTTTGTCGAGCAAGTTCCAAAACAGGTTTCAATTCTTGCCCGGAAGTGATCTCACCCCTTCAGGGTTGGAAATATATAGAACAACTTGACCTATTTATATATATCAAAGTATTACACATGACTACTCGCTTTTTCACGTACCTTTGCACCCTTCCAAAACAAACCGCGTAACTCAATTTGTATCACTCCGCGCACGAGTATTCAGTGATTGGTGCAGAAGAAAATGCTTCGTCTGTTTCCCGCAATATTTCTGCTTCTGCACGTGCATGTAATCCTTCACTTGGTAACCTTCCTGCCTGCATGACCATCATCAACTATAGCGCGCGCTCTGCGTATTTGTCAGTGGTTGTGGCTGTTTCCTTGTTAAATTTAATATTTTTGTGTAAGATATCAATCCACATGTAGAGATGTGCTTTTAATTGAAACTAAAATGTTCTTAGTGTGATTTAAAAATACAATAATTGCTACCTAGGTTGAACAAGTGGAATTTCTTGGGGATTATTTTCTTGTGGAAGAATAATGGTCATTTGGCTCATTGTCAGTGTTGCTCACTTCTGATTATATTTCGTTTTTTTTTTTTTTTTTAAATCGTAGTCAGACTGTTTAGTCAGTTTCAGAGAACTGGGCTGCAAATGTCCATTATGTTATTTGGTCTAGGAATTAATTCGTGCGGTTGGTACGCACACATTGAAGCTGTAGTACAAACACAAAATACATAAATACCTTAAGAAAAATATTGTCCATCGCTAGCCACCACTTTCGCGCATCTGCCAGGCAATGTACGGATTCCGTGGCGAAAGAAGTCCTCATCCTTGGAAGCGATCCAGTCAGAGACCCATGTTTCGATATCTTCTGAAGAAGTAAACCGCTGTCCAATCAAATCGTTGTTCATGCAATCGAACAAGTAGTAGTCCGAAGGAGCAACGTCTGGTGAATACGGCGGGTGGGGTAAAACTTCCCATCCGACATTTTCTAAATAGGTTTTGACCGGTTTTGCGACATGTGGGCGAGCGTTATCATGTTGAACAATAAGTTTATCATGTCTGTTCTCCCATTCTGGTCGTGTTCTGGCCAGAGCTTGCTTCAAACGCATTAATTGTCGTCGATAACGTTCTCCATTCATAGTTTCACCCGGTTGCAGCAGCTCATAGTACACCACACCTTTCATATCCCACCATATGCACAGCATAACCTTTGCACAGTGAATATCTCGTTTTGGATGTGGTGGACCTGGTTCACCTGGTTTCACCCAGGCCTTTTTTCGTTTAGGGTTCTCGTAATGGATCCACTTCTCATCACCCGTAATAATTCGATGCAGAAACCCCTTTCTGCTCTGTCGTTGAAGCAGCAATTCGCAAATGGTTTTTCGTCTTTCAACGTCTCTGTCTTTCAATTCATGTGGAACCCAATGTGACATCTTTTGAATCATTCCCATGGCTTTCAAGCGTTTGGAGTCTGTTGTTTGATCAACGCCTAATGCTGCTGCAAGTTGTTCCTGCGTTTGACACGAATCCTGCTCGAGCAATGCTGTCAATTCTTCGTCTTGAAATTTTTTTGGCTGTCCAGCTCGCTCTTGGTCTGCCAAGCCGAAATCACCACTTCTAAACCGTGCAAACCACTTCTGACACGTTCGCTCAGCTAGAGCATGGTCACCATATACTTCCACCAAAATACGATGACTTTCAGTCGCACTTTTCTGCATGTTAAAGTAATGCAGCAGGACACCCCGCAAAAACACTTTATCAGGCACAAATTGCGCCATGTTCACTTAACTACAAACTGGTGTTGTTGACGCTTTAATCCACTGCCCTATACTACGAACGATACGCGATGACAGGGGTTTGCAACACATGTGTGGATACACGGAACTGTGGGACGTTCCGTTCGTTGCGCCATCTCTTGTCCACCCGCACGAATTAATTCCTAGACCAAATAGTTACCCAAAAGAAAAACTGAGCCCTTGTACTAAATTTCTATTTAATATATTAAATGTATTATACTTCGGATAATTGGATATAAAAAGTTGTAGGCCTATTATTTTAAAGATAAGTAAGAAAGAAAGATAAAAGTTATTTCACCGATTCGAAGTAGCGTAACGTCTGATGTTAATTCTGTATGTTATAATGAGGGATAAAAGTGGTTCTGAAAAGGTAGGGGGACGGTAGCAAGCGGCATCACGTCATGCCGTGCCCCGCCTATCCTTGCCCATTTTAATTTTTTAGGAACTGGGGGACGCTGTCCATATTTTTCCGAGGTCGGGGATGGCGTTCTCCCGCGATCCCCCACACTTTTACCCCTGGTTATAATTCGCATATCGATTAAAAGAAACGATCGGGTTTAACCCTTAACATACCCTCTAGGGACCCCAGAGAGTGATATTTGGTGATACTGCTGCAACTATAAGAATCAATTTATTCTGGATTTTTATGTGTGTCCTGCATCCGTTTGGGATATACTATCTATTACATAATTAGATCAACGATGCGTTCGTTAAAAAAAATACAAAAAATAAAATCATACTTGAAAATATAAAAGCTCCATTGTTAAACTTGTATTTCAGATTTACGAACACAAAAGTATAAAATTGTACGAAAAACTGAATATTGTTAAAGTAAACATAATATTTGATGTCAACAATGCTCATTTAACTTAGGTAAGCTTTTAGACATAAAATAATAATAATAATTTGAGTTGCAATACTATGTTGAGAAACAACGTTGACGAGTTAGGCTTGGTACGTTAAGGGTTAAATGAACATTTAAGAGTCGCAATAATGATTGTCCGTTCTCAGGAGTAACAAAATATCTGAAAAAATCTTCAAGGGATACTAAAATTGTAATATATTCAATAAATAAACTCTTTCGCTTTTTCTTTTTCTTTCTTTTCTTTCTTTCTTTTCTTTCTTTTTTTTAAATGAACAATTATTTGATCCGAATGTTCTCTTGCCTCTACTTGAGAGTTACGTAGTGATCCGAAACAGTCTTGAAATGGACAGGAGTAAAGAGCATATGTTTTAGTAGATCTGCTAGTCAAGCTAATAAACATAGTAAGACAACAGAGACTAGAGAACATAGTAAGATCCAATAGCTCTAATTCTAATTTTCCATGTTATCCCTTGACGCTATGGGCAGGCTAAATAAAATTTAGTAGTGATAGATTGAACATTTTGAATCATTAATGAGAACTCCCTAATATCAAAGGACGAGGATTTATGGTCAACCACGATTAGCCATGATTTGCAGTTATAGGGAAAATTTAAGAGATTGTTCAGCCCGGCTTCCAGGCATGGACATCCGCAGGACTTTTTCAAGGGGGTAATAAAATACCGGTTCCAGGGGAGGACAAAAGACCGATACACAAACTCAGCCGCGAATACACAATATTTTGATACACGAGGGCACATAGTACATCAAGTAAAACAACAGTTATTTACGCGCGTATGCTTTTTAACTACAGTAAATAATCTATAATACCAGATACTATAGTACTTAATATGAATATATTAAGTGTTACAACATTTAAGTAAGCAAATTAATATGTCTTGACATGCACTTCCAAAAACCTTTTGAAACAAAGGGAGGCAACATCCCCTTTCCCCCTTCCCCACTGCGGGTAGCCATGCTTCCTAGTGTTCTATGTCTATATTTATATGCTACTTCAAAGATTCAGGAGAAAGAAAATGCATCTTGGTAATATATCAGAAGTCGCCATTTCATTTTCAATCTCCCGCTCTTCGGTTTGTTTCTTTACTTGTTAGCTCGAGGTTTTCTATAAACTTTTTAGCCTGTTAGTTGGCAACATTTACACACTGTCGTCTGCATTGTTTTCAAGGGCTGCAAAGCTTCGTGAAAAAGCGAGTAGTAGAATAAGAATATAACATACATTACCCAATTATATCCTATATCAAGGTAATAAACCAAAAAAAAATGATTATTTCACTATAAATATCCTATATTAGTGAACCTCACTATCACACCGTAGAGTAATCGTGAGACAGTGTGAGTTACGTGGCTCTCATACCCTAAAAGCAAAGGCCAATCCTGGTAGTACCATTTTGCCAGGACCGTGACGTGTGAGTTACATGACTCTCGCACATCGCCAAAAACTAAAGCCAAGCTCCGTCAAACAACATCCAGCTCTCCCTGGATGTCGTAGTTAGAGGGTTTAAACCCTGAAGGGTGACCAATCGGGTTTATATAGCTACAAAGAAAGGGCTGTTCGGATCGAGTAAATGAGCTCAAATTACCACCACAGCTATTTTTTCCTAATTAGTAACTCAAAATCTATTGGCCTTTTTGTACCGTGTGATCTATCAAACAATTCGTCTAGATGACTAGTTGACGAATGTGTAATGAACGTACGGATCTGACAACGTATATAGGTGAAATCGTGAAAAATATAAAATTTGAAATACACCGAATGTGTCACATCTAGCCGTAACAATGAGTCACATTAGTTGTGATACCAAAGGACTTACTGCTGACTGGATACTATGGATATGCTTTTTTCAACTTTATAGGTACACTAATATAGGATATGTATAGTGAAATAAACATTTTTTTGTTTTATTCATTAACTAGCCTTTGGCTAGCAGGGAGCTCCGCCCCCAGGCCCCCTCAGTTGCTCGGCCTACGGCCTCGCATCATACATGTATTTATAAGTTCTTACATCAACAGTGAATTTCATGCATTAGCTCTTCATATTTCCTGTATTCGCCCCCAGATCCTCGCATCTCTTAAACCCTCAGTTCTATCGAATTTCAAGTTTATTTTCCTATTTCAACCATATGAATGTTATATCCCAAGAAAACGCCCATTTAAATAACGTTGGAATATCTTCATCCTCCTTTAGACTGCTTAAAAATTAAAAATATTAACTTTTGGCAATTTTCCTGTGGGTTAGTCCTGGAAGGCTACAATCATGCCAAAATTCATCATTCTAATTCTGCCGGAAGTGCATAAACATTTAGGGGTGAAGAAGACGTCCCATATAAATAACATGGGGCAGATTTTTCAGTTCCCCATAAAACCACTCTAAATTTGGAAATTTTTATTTCTACTGATTTGCTTCGGTAACGCTAACGAAAACGTACAAGCATACCGAATTTCAAGTTCATATTCCAATTCCAAGTACCTAAAATATGAAATAATTAGTCCCAAAAAAGGCCCATTTAAATAACATGGGGACTTTTTTCATTTCCTCGTTAAATCCCCTAAAAGTTAAAAATATTCACTTTTGACAATTTGTCCGTCGGTTAGTCCCGGAAAGCTACAATCATGTCACATTTAGTCATTGTAGCCCTACAGAAAGTGCCCAATAATTTTGGGGTGTAAAAGGTGTCCCATATAAATAACATGGGAAAGATTTTTCAGTTCCCTATAAAACCACTTTAAAGTTGGAAATTTTTATTTTTACTGATTTACTTAGGTAACGCTAACAAAAACGTACATTCATACCAAATTTCAAGGTTTTATTCTAATTCCAAGTGCCTAAAACATGAGATTATAGGTCCAAAAAAAGACCCATTTAAATAACATGGGGGAAATTCTTCACGCCCCCTTTAGACCTCCTAACAATTAAAAATATTTTCTTTTGGCAATTTTTATGTCTGTTAGTCGCGAAAAGCTAGAATCATGCCAAATTTCAACCTTTCATGTCAACCGGAAGTACCCCTTTAATTTATCTCAGTTCAGTTAAGAAAGATTAAGAAAGATATAGGGTATAATTGGGTAGTCCTATTATATTTTTAATCCACCAGTCATGCAGATCACGTTGATATAAAGGACATACAAGTCAATTTGGCCTATATATTTCCAACCCTGAAGAAGTGGGGTACTTCCGGGCAAGAAATTGAAACTTGTTTTGGATAGTGATGAGCGCAAGAGTCTTGGTCTTGCAGTTTTTGCAAGAGTCTTGCATGCAAGACCTAGACCAAGACCAAGACCAGGAGTTCCGATGCAAGACCAAGACCAAGACCAAGGGGTGCAAGACCAAGACCAAGACCAAGACCATACCTGCAAGACCAAGGCCAAGACTCTTGCGCAAGCGTCTTGCACAAGTACCGGCACTACTTGATTTTTTTTTTATATAATGTAAAAAAGAAGGAGATGGATTTCTTGGCTTCAGTAAAAATGCTGCTGGAGTGAATGTGTTCCCAGTAGTTTATGCAATCCGTGTGAGTCGATCTGCCCCTGTAGCTTATAGCAACAGTATGTCGTTTTCTGAATTGGTTGTTCGCGTTTTCTGTAGATATTATTCGTTTTCAAGCCACACAGGTGTCATCAAGAACCTTGTGAGCTTTTTTTGGTGGATAAACACCGTGTGCGTGGGTTTTCTAGGTATTTTTTTGGTTTCTTCCTACTTTCTTCATTCCACCATTTCAGTCATTTCTCATCATCACTGGCTCTCTTAGCCTTGGTGCACAATCGTGGGACGTTAAACTAGATATTTCATTTCATTCCAAAGCATATTAGTGGTGTTCTTCCAAAACTAAAGAGAAATGTAATATTTAACATCGGGAATACCGTACACCATAGGTGTCGACTACATGGGTATGGCCTTGGTTCCGAGACTCAAGCATCCGTTGGAAATTTTCAATTTGTGCTCTTAAAACTAATATCGAAATAACATTTTCATGATATTGACAAAAACGTAGTCCATGCGACCACAAGTTTGATTTCATGGGCGGATGCTTATACATTGAATAATTGTTTATTAATATAACTTTTAGCCTCCTTAGGTATACGGCACATCGTGGATTGAACGATATAACATTATACTACAACAATAAATTTATATTATAAAATTGTAAGTGACTATTTTTGTGACTCCTAATCTCTTGAACCAGCCGACCGATCTCGATCAAACTTTCAACATAGATGAGGTTCAAAACTGGAATGTTATCTATCAATTCACTTTGACGGAGCAATGTAGGGGAGGAGTAGGAGGAGGAGATGTACAAAATCAATATAAATAAAAATAAAAATGACTAAGTTTGTGACTTAATAACTCTTGAACCGATCTCAATCAAATTTTTAACATGTATGAGGTTCGGTTCTGGAAAGTTTTTTAGAGTTTGTTTCACTTTGATGGTAGAACCTAGGGGAGGAGGAAGGGAGGGGGATATATAAATAAAACTTAATAACTTTTGAAACACCCGACCGATCTTGATCAAATTTTCAACACAGATGAAGTTCAGGCCTGGAGCGATTTTTATCATTTTACTTTGACTGTGCAACGTAGAGGAGGAGAATGAGGGATATATATATATATATATATATATATATATATATATATATATATATATATATATATATATATATATATATATATATATATATATATATAATACGAAAAAAATAAAAATATAAGTGCTGTCTTTGTGACTTCATCACTCTTGAACCACCCGACCGAACTCGATCTCATTTTCAACATAGAGGAGGATCGTACCCGAGGTGGTTTCTGTCATATCACTTTGACGGTGCAATTTAGGGGTGGGGGAATGAAAGATCTTTAAAGATGATCGAAAATGACCGATATTCAAATGGAGTTTATAGTTTTAGGGGTCGCTGAGATAAACAACACTTCCAATGCTATTTAAACCCAGTTCAGCCCCGTAGCTTTTGCGTAATGTCAGTGTTTCTGCCCATAGAGTACATATTGGAATCAGTAAAACAAAATCTCAATATTTAACTGGAAGTCTGATTAATACAAGGATTAGCTAATCGTGCTTGAAAAGAAAAATCTGACGCCTTTATAGTGTAAAAACAATTTTGCAATTCATAGTATTTCAATAATCTGTGCCGTCTTGATTTTCTTTCATGCGTCTCAGGGGTAGCTTCCCCAGTTTGAGAACCAGTGGAGTGTTGAATCTGTTAAAAAATATAAACAGATTACGAAACGTTGTTATTTATGCATATCTTACAAGTAGTGAAGCGTGAGCACCCATTAAAAAAGGAAAGGTCATCACCTATGTTGTACACTATCATGATACTTACACAAAGCTAAACTATATTACACTTAGAAACATGCATTGTATTTCCGTTACTAGTGGCGCATTGTAGAATTTATTATCCCTTATCCATAGTAAAATTTACCTATGATAAGCTTGAGGTTTCTTAAATGCAAGACCAAGACCAAGACCAAGGGTTCCAGTGCAAGACCAAGACCAAGACTGGATGTGCAAGACCAAGACCAAGACCAAGACCACCCCGGTCTTGGTCTTGCATTTGCTCATCACTAGTTTTGGAACTTACTCGATAAACCCTTTCAGGAAATATATAGGTCTAAGTTATCCCAAGATTCAAAGTTCAACTTTGAAGTCATCCCTGATTAGAATAAAACTATATAGCTCTTGTGTGCTTACGCTAGGAGCAAATTATGAATTTGGCACCAGTGAGACAAATTACCACACTTGAAATAAAACTATAAGCTCTCGTATGCTTACGCTGAGAGCAAATATATGGATTTGGCGGTAGTGAGAGAACTTACCACACTTCAAGTAAAACTATAAACTCTCGTATGCTTACGCTAAAAGCAAATACATGGATTTGGCGGTAGTGAGAGAACTTACCACACTTGGAGTAAAACTATAAGCGCTCCTGTATGCTTAGGCTGGGATCAAACACATGAATTTGACGGCATTGAGAAAACTATCCTTAGAAAGGCATATTGTATTTACTGATATGTTCCTTTGATGTCGAACCAAAGTAATAAAACCTGATGTATTAAAAGTCAGTGAAACGTAAATTTCAAACTTTTTTTTTTTTTTTAAATAATAATTTGTTGATAAGTTTCCCACTTCAGCATGTTTGAGAAACTTCGGTATCCTCTTTTGTTTTACAAAGAAAAAAATAGAAAAGAAGTCTTTTGTGGAGGAAAATAATGGAAAGAACGCAACAAATGACACGTTTATTCCCTTCCATTGTGTTGACGAAACGATGAGGAAACGGGGAGGGTATGGGGGGAGGGGGAGTCGTTAACCACCTGAGGCAGAAGCAATTGAAGTGAAATGGAGAAGGAAGAATTCAAGTAGAGAAATGAGAATATCTCAGCCCTTTTCTAACTATCTCAGCCCTGTCAATATCAAAAACATTTACTAACTTAACATTTTACAAAAAAAAAAATACATCAAAAATTACTAACTCTATAAAAAACAAACTTACCATAAATAAAATAAATAATATTTTTAAATTTTATTTTTATATTTAAAATCATACAACAATAAAAAACATTATTCATTAATATATTAATAATTTACAACAACAAATCTAATATATAATAAAATACATTATTTTTATAAAAAACATCAATAATATAATCACTAATATTAATAAAAACTATACAAAATCAATAAACACTAAATTAAACTTTACAACTAACTTCAATAAAAAATTTTCAAAAATAAAAACAAAAAAATATATATATAAACAATTCCAAACACAAACAATACAACACAACTTCAAATAATTATATATATAACTCAATAAATGGCAGGAGCTCATACTCTAATAAAAACTCTTAAAAAATATTTTTTTTAAAACAAAAACAATAATTATAAATAAATAATATTTTAATAATTTCTTTCAAATATAAAAAATAAATATAAAAATATATACAAAATAATAATTAAATATATATAATTATTTTATATAATATATATAATTAATTTTCAATCAATTTCAAAAAAAAAATTAAATCAAAAACAAAATTCTCTTATTTTAAAGGAGGGGCATATTAAAACATATCATTAATTTTATTCAAAAAAATATTATTTTAATAAAAAAAATATATTTAATAAAATTAAATATTAAAAAACTAAATATTATCACATAACATAAACACATATATGTGTTTATGTATTAACATCAATATTATATATATATAATAAATATTCTACAGCTAAACGCTTAATCATCAATTTATAAAATATTATAATTTATATTTATAATATTTTAAATTATCATATATATACGTTGTTTGTAGGTACAGTTATCTTTATTGATGTTTAATCTATCTTATTTTTACACTCCAACACTCTCTGTCCTTAGAATTCATTCATAAAGCATCAAAATCATTGTGAATACAAGTAACTAGTCTCCCGTGGGTGGGACTTGTTGCTACGGTGGCGGCCATCTTCTCGTAAACCACGCCCCTTAGCAACCGCTCTCTGCTGCATGAGCGCACGGAGCCTCGCCAGGATGCAATCGTCTCGTAAGTAGTAAACAGAAAACTACTCAACGGAGTACAGTATCCTCATGAATATCAAAGATACTCATAACATAAATACAATAACTTATTATAATACAAATAATCTATATACCAATTGATCATTTGATAATAATAATGAATCAATAATTCCTCTCTCATTTTAAAAAAAACGTGAATTTAGAAAATGAATTTTGATAAAAATAATGTGTTTTCATACAACTTAATAATGATTATTGATATGATGCATTATGATTGTAGTCTATTTGCGACTATTTCTCGTGTCTTATCTATGATTTTCCTACTTTTCTATTAAAACTATTTACTTCTTTTCAACGACTTTTTCGTACTTTTTCGTACTTTTAACGACTTATTATTGTAGATTTGTAAGCTTACTTGAACTAGTTTATAACACTAGTATCTACTTTATCTATGATTTGTCTATTTATCTAGCTTTACTAATAGACAACTTTTCTATTTTTCTTCTTTTCGCTTTTGTTTTCTATAGCTTGAAGCTACTGATTTCACTAATATTCTGATGTTATTTAACTTAGCTATTATCTATTTACATGTTTTTATCTATGCTTGTCTATGATGGTCTATTATCTATGCTTATTTTCTATTGCTTCTTTTCTACCAAAACAAAGAGTTTTGTCGTACTAGTTCTACGTAACCATTTTTATTTTTTTTCCAACGATTTAATCGTTTTCACCGACTCAACTAGACCACTCCTAGTTTTATCTAGGATGATAACCAAAGGTTTTCCACTCACAACTACCTCATGCTGTAGGTAAGTATGTCTACATATTACCAATTGTCTTAAATGTTAATTCGATATTTCTTTTCAGGTTTTATTGCAACTTAGATATTTTTTTTTTCAAAATAAACTCCATTCTTCTCCATATCCATAAATGTAAAAACTTTTTTTTTTCCATAACCCAAGGCACATACAATATTGATTTACATACTACGCTTTCTTTATTATTACTTTTTGATGATGATGATGATGATTATTATTATTATTATTATTATTATTATTATTATTATTATTATTATTATTATTATTATTATTATTATTATTATTCCTGATTTTGAATTTTATACTTCCGTATTGCTCTATACAGCTTACAATACAGTACTAATAACAATATTGTTGTCAAAATTAATGATATTATTACTCCAAAAATTACATACATGATATAGTCTGTTTTTAAATGTAGTTCTGGGATCGAAGTATCGACTTTTAATTTTAACAATTTTTCAGTTAAACTATTTAGCTCTTGCGTATGCAAGGTGAAATTTATTTGTCTCTCAGTCCAATTACCGATCAATTTAATGTGTTTATTTTGAATCTGAATTATCCGTTTAGATGGAATAACCAGCTCTCCAATTATTATATTATCAAATTTATCATAGTTTATGAAATTTGATTTAGCTTTGGTTTGATCAAGTTTTGTTGAAGTAACTTCTTGATGTACACCCACTTTTGTCATGTACGCTTCTTCAATAGAAGAATACATCACACCAGCGTGTGTATATCTGAATATTACATTCCCCCAAAAATTTTCCGAATTTTGCTGGCATCCTCCTAGAGATTTATTTAAAATAATATTATTCAAACATTTCGATTCATGGTCCATAGTTATGCTCTCGCAAAAATATAAAAAACTTTTAAATTCGCATTTACTTTTATCCAATGAGTGAAATTTACCTTCAGCCAAATAGACTGCTTCTGGTAATTGATAAAATATTCTTGTGTTATTTATTAAGTAGCCCATTGATGTAACGTCATACATTATTGAAATGCTAGTATCATATATTATCGGAGTTTTTACTATTAAATCAACATTATTATCTTCGTAATGGTATTTTACTAGATATACGCTAGACATTTGGTAAAACATTCCAATGTCTGACCTATAAATAGTATTTTTCAAAACATCATGAAAATTAATTAACTTTTTAACATCAGCATTAGATAATATATGATATGTTAACTCATTATTTAAAATGCTATTTACTATTTTATTTACTCTCTCCTGTACAAGATGAACAAACAAGTTTGCCATTATCCTGCGTTGGGATTGATGTAAATAACAGTATAGCTCCTGAATTTTATTTTTAAAATCTTGCAACACCTGTTGCACTTTTACGACTATCCCGTGGACTACTGTTATCTCATTATTAAATGATTCTTTTAGATTTTTAATTTCATTAGTTAATACATTCTCATGCTTACTTAACTTATCAATAGACTGAGACAATTGTTTATTATGGATTAAATTATACGTCGATAAACCAATGGACGACAATCCCAGTAACCACGAAAATATAAATCTTTTATTTCTGTGATTATTATTACATCTTGTTATACCATTTTCATAAACAAAATGGCAAGGTAATAAATTCACTATATTCTGTCTAAACTCTCTCTCTTTTACTGCATAATCATTTAAAATCTCATATGCGTCAGTACATTTGTCGTGTACTGGCACCGATTCTTGAAAATTTAAATGCATTTTAACGGTCGTAAACACCATGTTCGTCGCATGAACAGCATAAGCATTCTGTGTCAATGCTAGTCCAATATCTGATAACGTTATTTGTTGATGTTCTTCTTCAGCTACCCCAATACTAATCAATAGTAGTATACAAACGACAATCTTGAACATGATGATAACTGTAACGATTAAAACTTAGAATTACTATTCTGAATTTTACTTATTTATTTTACTTATTTATATATCTCTTATTTTTTTTCACAGTTATGTTTTCATTTATTTATTTTACTTTGTATGTGTACCTTGGATTATTTTACCAATTTAAATATATTACCTAGATATCTCTCTAATTTAAAAAAAAAATTCTCTAATTTCCTAGTCACTTTATGCTCTGTAAACAATATACTTTTGCCAGTTAAGGGATTTTTTGATGGAAATCAACATTTACTTTGATTTCGGGCACACGGACTTTTGTTGATAAACAGCGGTCCACCTCGCTGTTTCACTGACAAAGCATCTTGTTTGCAGATACCTAAAAAAAAAATATTAAACTTTTACTAAAACTTATTCGTGTTTCCGTAGTTGCAAAAAAAAAATTTTTTTTCCGTCGTGATGTAGTCCTTTTGACAAACTTTTTGGTTTTTCCCACGCGTTGTTGTTTTTTTTTTTTTTTCATTAGACATCACTGTCTAAATCCGATTCTTCTTCTGGTCTATCCGAATCTTCGTCATTTGCACTTACAAATGGTTTCAAACGTCTTATGTCAACAGAATCTGTCTTCTCTTGTCCTTTCTTAGTCTCGTATCTCACTTTATATGAGTTATTATTCAACTTTTGCACTATTACTCCTCGAATGTTATATCGCTTTCCAAAACAAGCCGGAATGCCTGCTCTTGGCATTTCACGAATCCAAACTTTTTGTCCCACGTCGAAGTTTGGTTGAGAGAACTTCTTCTCAATTTGTTTCTTTTGGGATTTGAACCGCTTCTGCAAATTCTGGTACGCGACCTTCCTTGCTTCCTTCACATTTCGTATCCGCTCTTCGTTTTCTACATACTCACAAGGTATGTCCAGATCCTGTTCCAAGAACGTTCTGGGTTCACGCCCTGTAAGCAAATAGTAAGGCGAGTGTTTTGTCCCGTCATGAATCTGTGTATTCATGGTAAACACAATTGAATGTAAGATCTCGTCCCAGTTTGTAAACTCACGGTCTATATAGTGCTTCATAATTTGTTGAATTGACCCGATGGCTCTCTCCGATGTTCCAATCTGGTAATGGGCATCTGTATTGGCGAAATTTAACCGCATACCAAACCGTTCAGCCATCTCTTCCATCACTCGGCTCCGGTGTGTGCTATGCCGGTCCATCGCAAGAATTTCAGGAATCCCATGTTTTGTAATTAATTCTTCAAAAATTGCTTCTGCTATAATTTCAGAAGTTATAGCAGGAACTGCTCTTGCAATTACGTATCGAGTAGCGCTGTCAACAAATACAATAACATATTTATTCCTGTGATTCTTCGATCTTTTAAATGGCCCAATCTCATCCATAGTTACATGCTGAAATGGCATATAACTTGGGTATGTTTGCGGATGCAGTGGTGTCCTACCAGCTTTACGTTTCTGGATTTGGCAACTGATGCACTGGCTGACCTTCTCTTGAAAAAATCTTTTCATGTTTGGGAAATAGATGGATTTCAATGCTCGATTATAACACTTCGTGTAGGAATAATGTCCTCCTCCGTATATCGAACAATGCAAGTTTTTGAAAACTTGTTCCCTCAAAGAAAAAGGAATGCATAATAGGAATTTCTTCCCATTAGCCATTTTCTGAGTTCTGAAAAGTTTTCCGTCCTTAATTTCATACCAGCGTGCCTGTTTTTCTGCTTTTTCATCTGCTTCTTCCGGATGTTCTATAGCCTTCATTATTGAACCGAAGAAAGGGTCTTTCCGTTGCAACTCAGCCACATTCACATCTTCGTCGAACGTGATGTTGACTTCAAGGTCTTCCATCTTGACTGGTAATGCATCTAGATCGATGTCTTCATCAGTTGGTTGGATGTTCGTGTTTCTTGATAATACATCGCTAGGATTTTTCTCTCCTGGACAATGTACTGGCGTGTACTGGTACTGTGCCATCTCTAGACTATACCGTAACAGTTTCGGCGATAATTTTGGCGTTGTTTGAAGGTATTTTATACACCTGCAATCAGTGTATAGCTCAAATTCTTTATTGTACAAATAATAGTTAAATGCTTTGAAAGCACTAACCACGGCCAAAATTTCTAGTTCCACTATATGTCTTCGTGTTTCGTTTGGTCTCAATACTCTGCTATAATACGCTATAGGTGTCCACTCTCCATTCAATTGTTTCTGCATTAGTACAGCCCCTATTGATTTTGTAGATGCATCCGTATACACTCTAGTTTCCAACTCTTCACGGAAAGGTGCCAATAAAGGTGCACTCATCAACGATTCTTTTAGTTTTTCAAAACTAAGTTGGTGTTCTTCCGTCCACACAAATTTATGGTTTTTTCTTAATAATTGTTGAAAATTAGATGTCATTTCCGCGTAGTTTTTACAAAATTTCCTCACATAATTAGCCAAACCAAGGAATGATTTCAACTCTTTCGCGCTTGTAGGTGGCTTACAAGCTTTTATTGCTTGAATCACTTTAGGACTGATTTCGTAACCAGCTTCGCTCACAATGTGACCTAAAGCCATTACCTTCTCTTCCATGAAGTGACATTTCTCTACTGATAACTTTAACCCATATTTCCTTAACCTTTGAAAGACTGAGTGTAACACAGATACCATTTTCTCCTGATTATTTAAATATATAAATATATCATCCATGTAAAATGACACCGCCTCCGGATGAACGTTAGCTAATGTCATTGCCATGATTTTTGTATATATAGCGGGCGACTGAATGTAACCCATTGGCAATTTCGAGTATTGATACGCTCCTACGCCTGGGATATTGAATGCTGTATACTTCCTAGAGTCCTTAGAAATTGATACCGTATGATAGGCACTCTTAATGTCCAACACACTAAAGTATTTGTGACCACCCATACTTGTAAGAATTTGATGGATAGGCGGCAACGCCACGGAATGGAACCGTACATGCCGATTCAGCATTCTACAGTCCAAACAGGCCCTAATCGATCCGTTTGGCTTCTTTACGAACAACATAGGTGAGTTATACGAGCTATTACTTTCCTCGATGATATTTTGTTCGAGTAAAATGTTTATCTGCTCTTTAACTTTATCCTTCATAGCTATCGGTATTGGATACTGCTGACGTCGAAACGGAACTTCCGTTTCCAACTCTATCGTATGCTATACTCCCTTGACTCTTCCTAATTCGTTTTCTCGCCACGCAAAAACATCTGCGTAATCGTAGCACAATTTCTCTAATTTCTTTTTGATTTCTGGTTTAGTATTCTTGCCAAATTTTAACCGTGATTTATCATAGTTTTTTCTCGCCTCTAACACCTCTTCAATTTCATCTTCTGATAATCCTTCTTTTCTTAATTCCGATTCATTCATGCATGCTTCTGCATCTCCAATTTTTAAATTTTTTGTCAACATGATCGTCTTATTTGACGGATTGATAACTTCTAAACACTTATTTTCATTCGACAAAATTACTCTAGGTACAAATATGTTATATTGAAACTCTAATAGCTTATCTGGCTCTAATAGAAATTCATTGTTCTCCCAAGAATTAACTAGGTTTACCTCGACAGTTGTCCTAGTTCTTGGTAACAACTTCACCCTATGACCAAGAACCCATTTTGGCTTTAAACTTGATTTAATGCTAATTGCAACATTATCAGAAACTGTTCTGGTTTCCTGATCGTTTCGACAATGTTTAATTGGTTTCCCAAATCTTTGAACAATAATTTTACTAGTTCCATAATCAATTCTACAATTTTGTGTTTGCAAAAAGTCATTCCCAATCAACATTTGATATGGGAAGTCTTTTATTATTCTAAAAGCCTGATGAAACGTTTGATTTAAAATTTTGAACTTAATTATGGCTAATTTGTTAATTACCAGCGTGTTCTGCGTGATCCCTTTGATCTTAGTTTGTTGTGGGATTATTTTTGCACTCGGTGGCACTAATTTCTCGTTTATAATTGAAATTTGCGACCCACTATCGAGTAACGCTTTGATCTCTCTATCATCTATTTCTAATGGTAAATATACCATGTTGTTGTCTAAATTCACTGAGGCAATTATTTCTCTTATTCGGACATTTCGATTGCCTGTAAATGCGCCTCTCCCATTTACAGATGTGTTCCGTTTAAAGTACTCGATCCTGGTGTTTGATAATAAGTAGTACCATTTACTTGTGCCGGTACCACTTGCACAAATCTCTGCAGATTCGGGTTTTCGAAATTATAAGACTGGTGACAACACGAATTCTGACAATTCCCTTGCCAGTTTCCTTGCTGACCACGTCCTCTATTGTTTCTCCAAAAATTTCCTCGATTACCACGCTTACTGTAATAACGGTTATTACCTCTATTGTTGTTTTGATTCCTATCACTATTACTGTGCCAATTCTTATTTCTATTTCCATTTCCACGGTAATTATTTCGATAACCACCTCTATTCTGCTTATTATTCCTATAATACTGATTTTTCCCTTGTTTTCTCGCGTTATTTTCTTGTTTCTCGTCGTCTTGTGCTTTTGCTGACAATGCTAACTGTAATTTGTCTATTTTCTTTTCTAATTCCGCGATTTGTGTAACACTCGGAGGTTCCTGTTTAATCTTACTTTCTTCTTTATGTTTTCTCACAACCACATGATCTGAATCAGATCCGCTCTCCTCATCTTCTACCTGCTCTCTAATTTTCTTTACAAGATCTTTAATTGTAACTTTGCCAGATTCCTTTTTCACACGCTTTGCTATTTTACACTTATTCTTTTCTATCTTTTGCAAATCCTCCACGAATTTGTCTAAGCTAGAATATTCCCGCGTTCCTACCTTTTCCATATAGTATGGATGTAGACCTCCAACTATAATACCTATCTTCTTGATATCATTCATTTTTGAATCTAGTCGTTCACAAAGAACGAGCATGTCATAAACGTAATTAATTACAGCTTCGTCTTCATGCTGTAACCGCTCCTTAATTCTATCTTCAATGTCTATAGTTACATTAGATTTCGTAAACTCGTCTACTATTTCAGACTGCAATTGTTTATACTGTATTTCTGCCATGTTTCTCCGTTTCAGGAACAACTTTATCCATTGCCTCCCTACTCCTTTGAAAATATTGGGCAGTAACTCCTTTCGTTTGCTTTCGGCGATGCCTGCCATTTGACAAGCATCGTCGAATTCATCGAAAAACGACACGATGTCATTATCGTTCTTGAGATCGAATTTAGGCAATTTATTAATATCTGCGTAAAACGTAATGTTAGACGCCATATTAAAATTCTTATTTTCACTAGTTACTAATTTCGGATCTAAAGTTATGATTGAAGGAAAGTCTTCCGATACAGATTTCGTCACCGGACTACTTGGGAAATTAAAAACTGGTTCTTTACTCAAAACAATTTTAGGACTCGCGACTTTATCGTGACTACAAGCAGTATTTTGTCTTTCTGGTGTCCTCACACCAAATAAATTCACATCAATATTTATTCCCTTACTCGCTTTCTGTGCTCTAGTCAACACAGTTCTTTCATTCATTTAACTTAATACTTAATTCAACTTTAATTTACGAAGTGAGGGTGGGTGGTGAGGGTTAACGTATTACTTATTCTACTTGAGTCAATTGCCTTTAGTCATTCGAGATCCGAACCATATCTCGTCTTTGAGTGGTGAACGATTATAATACAAACTCTTAACATACTAAATAACTTAAATCTAAACCGAATTTAACCATAACCTAATAAAATATATTCTTAAATCTAAAATTATTCCGTTTCGGGATTCGAATCATCGCTATTTTCACCATAAGTTTGGTGCGACCTACTTTTAGCACTGTTCGGGAATCGAACCAAAATATCTTCACCATAAAACTGCCCTGGAATCGTTACAAAAATCAGCATTTCTACCATAACAATGGTGAGAGTTACTCCTAGTACTTTTCGGGAATCGAACCTCAGCTATAAAACTGCCCTGGAATCGCTACAAAAACCAGCATCTCCGCCATAACAACCTTCCACCGTCGTGCCTATATAGCATGGGGATGAAATGTAAAATGACGGTCGAAGATCGCTGCTACTCACCATCTAGAATGAGTAGGTACAGGATGACGGAAAGAAACCACATTAATTGACTTTGAACTAAAACTTTGTATTTTCATTAAGCTTGTGTACTATTGTGATTGATCGTCGACTGAATATAATCGCAAGATCACATATCTTTAAGCAGCTAGGAAGTTAACCACGATGAACTCAAACATAGCTGAGATACACGTACCTTTATACAGCTGATGACTGGAACTGCTATCGATGTTCTGGACGATCTCTGTATTGCTGCCAATAGTCTAGAATGGTTGACTATTGTGTACCATTATCTACTATAATGGTCTGCTGAACTATTAGATCTCCTGATCTAATACTGGACTTAGAATCACAGAGAAGTGACTACTGTGACATGAGCAACTATGTTACTGCTCGACGTACGATGATCTCTTAGACTCAACTCTGAGACAAATGCTCGAAGATTGCTCCCTAGAGACTGATCCTTGAGACTGATCCTAATCTCTAAAAACTATAAGGTTTTATACGAAGATTCCAGACATCTTGGAATTCATTCTCGTCGACTTTCTGTATATCTCAGCTATTGGTAAAACGTTGGTTTCACCCGAATTACATCGTGATCAAATTCTCAGACTCACAAATTTCTGCGAACTCAACGATTATATCACAGTCAAAGTGTGTCAATGTTACAATGTGACAATCTGATGACAATTCAAAACATTACAAATACAAATTACAATATCTTACGAATTGACGACCAAGCGTCTAGCCGTAGAACATTCATTACATACACACAACATTGATGTCAACACATAAACACACACACGTGTTTACGTTACGTGATAACACTTAGTTTCTTAACATTCAATTTTATTAAATATACTTTCCTTTACCAAAATAATATCTTTTTGAATAAAATCAATGACATAACTCAACACTACTTTCTCTTTTGAGACAAAGACAAATTGCAACGCTTTTACTTTTGATGGTTAATACCAGTAAGAAAGAATTGCACGCTGGTTAAACGGAGTGTTTCTCTGAATATTTAATCAAGAAATGGTTCCTGTGCACAACCCGTTGCTGATTTTTTTTTCTTTAAAAAATCTATTACCTTAACCAGTAGGAAACTAATTATATTAGTTAAATTATACAGGGAGTTCCAAAATGATCGTCCAAATTTCAAAATTTATTCCTTTTTCTTCTTGTTCTTCTTCAGTTTAAAATCCCAAAGGAAGACAATAATTAAGGCAAGTGAATGATGATGGTGGAATAGGAAAGGTGGGACACCGTAGTATAGTGGTTAAAGCGATGAATTCATGTCCGTGTGGTCCCGGATTCGATTCCCGGCCGGTGCTTCAGCAATTTTCGGTGTCCACCCAAAGTCGTGAGGCAAACTGGGAAGTCACGTGAATAAAAGACGTGACGGCCTATACAGCTTATACTTCGCGCTAGGCTGGACGTAGTTCCACCAGTCACTAACAGATGTCGTGGAGAGGCATAGGCATACAAACAGCGCAGGTTAAACCAAGTGTTTTGGTTTGGTTTCGTGGAATGAGAATCTAGGAGGAAACGGAAGTACCCAGTAAAACTCTCGGACACAACGTTATTCACCACAGATTTACTTGGTCAGGAGCCATTGTGCCATCGTGCCACGTATAACCGAGCCATTGTGCCCTCCAGTAAGAGATAGATATTAAAAGCTTTTTTGATACGGATTCAGCATCCGAGAAACAGGTTCTATCTTTGATCTTATTCCTCTATTGCAAACTTGGACTGCCGTGGCTCATTAGTAGAGCGTTAACCTCTTGTGCATGGGGTCCTTGGTTCGATCCCAGTTCGGACCAAGTGAACTTTGTGGTGGAAAAACACCATGTTCGTGGGTTTTCTTGGAGTTCTCCCGTTTCCTCCCACTTTGTTTATTCCACAATATCATCCATTTCTCATCATCACCATCTCCTTTAGCCTAGCCGGCATAAGCGTGGAACGTAAAACTTATAGATTTCATTTATTTTTTTTCTAATGCATACTGTAGTTACAGATGTTCTACTTCAGGTTTGAATATTGAATTCACATTGCTTGGAAGTTTACCATAATTTTACACTATGAAATGAAACTCAACGTGTTTTAACTATCATATACAAGTATAAATTACACATGTTAATTGCATGAGCATGTATTCTAAACATATATAAAAACATTGTTTTGAAATACAATATTTTGAAAGTAAATATGTTGTTGCATTTGGTACATGCTCCTATTAATTTGGGATTCATAAAAGGAATATGAAATTTATTATTCCATAATTATGTTCAATATTATCATAATGTGTTTAGTTAGTAAATATTTGCATAAGTTTTTAGATTTCTGAGTATACATAGTTTAAATATTTACAGTACAATAATGAACATTACAGTGTATGTACAGTAATGTACCAATACAAAATTTAAATAGTTTACATTATTATTGGTAACGTTGTAGTTAATATGGCATAAACTAAAAAGAAAAATATTTTTATAGATTGTAATTCTGTCTGCTTTAGTGCGTGCATAAATAAATAAATAAATAAATAAGAATTATCCGAAGTTTGAAGCCATGGATGATTCCGTGGATGAATATATATTTAAGAATAGTTCGACTGGATTCCACGTGTTCATCAACATTATTATTGGAAGGTAATTGCTGGAACTGAGAACCTTAAATGATCCATGGTCTTCAACTACCTTGACGTCTTCACGTATGGTTTTTCTATTTTGATATCGTCCATTTAGTGTGGTCTCCTTCGCCCCTTCCCTCTCTTTCCTGCCACCATACCCACTAGCTAGTCTCTGATGATACAGTTTCTTCTTAGCCAATGCCCCAAGCAATTTCTCTTCCTTTTCTTTATAACAACTAAAATTGTTTCTTTCTCCCACACCATTTCTAACAACCTCTCATTCGTTTTCCGCTCGACCTAGATAATTTTCTTCATTCCTCTCCACACCCACATTTCGAAAGTTTTCAGTCGTTTCTCATCATTTTTACATAATGTCCATGTTTCTGCCCCATACAGTACGACACTTCACAAGAAGCATTTTATGAGTCTTTTTCTCAACTCTTGAAGTTAGTTTTTAAAACCCAATTTCAAATTTATCCACAGATGGGCACTTTTAATTTCAGCATGAACAGTTATTGGTTTTCTCACCGAATGTAATGCGGCTAATTACACCGAGACTTCAAAGATGAGTGAAGCTATTGTTTTCATGTCAACTTACATGAATTAATAATATTAATACTGTGTAATTTGCAAATTCAGTTAGAAAATAACATTGGGAAGGCCAGGAAGGAAAGAGGTTATAATATAACTCAAAAACTGAATGAAAGGGGTCACGGTAGCTCAGTATTGGTAGAACTCTTATCTCTGATGCTTGGGGGGCCCTAGTTCGATAACCGACTAAGTAGGTTTATGGTGTACAACTTCGTGTCCGTCCGTTTTCTCGGCATACTCCTGTTTCCTCCCACACTTTTATTCGACCAATTCTTCCATCATAATTCACTTGCCCTAATCATCTTTCTACAAAGGGCGTAATTGTGGGACGTTAAACTGAAAGATGAAGGAAGAGAAACTGAAATTTTAAGTGGATTGAGTTTCAGAAAGTCAAAAGATAATTTTGTTCCTGCTCAGTAGCGTGATTTAAATATTGGCAGAGGGAAGAAGGTAAGATTGTCCATTGAAATAAAAGTTTCACGTTTTTGTCAGCTTAACTACAATTTATTTTTAAAAAATACGTACGGTATTTTTCTCAAACTCAGGACGGCCCTCCTTAAATGACGTTCTTGTTTCTGTCGCGTTGAACCTAAGGATTTAATTACACAATATGAGTCACTTAAAATTCAATAAATATTCATTCCCAAAGACACAAAAATAGAGTTAGTTCAGAATTTTTAGTTAATTCTCCAAGGACATGAGTTTACGATAATTTACATTCTAAGAAAAACTACGTTGTATTGGTGACGTCACCGATATTTGCGTGTATCTATAAAAAGAAAACAAAACCAAAAAAAAAGGAAAGAAAAAAATTAACTAATGCAGAGCAAAAAGAAAAGTCTTCTGTTTATAATTCTGACCTTCTCACAGCCGAGCCAGGAGATGACAGTATTACACAGAAATAAAGACATATTTAAACATAGAATAAGTTTCGTCTAAAAATGCAAATTCTTAGAAAATAAAATATACAGGAATAAAATCCTATCGGCGTTTATGAATAATGTATTCTTGCCTCAAGGTCTTCTTCTTTCGCTCGAAGTCCTCGGGAAATAATTCACGATTCTTGTTCATTCATCATTGATTGAAGGGGATTGGAATCAAATATAGAACAATTGTAAAGCTGTAACTCTCTGTATATCAGCAGAAATAGCTACGCGACCAAAACATTGGCACATATCTCGTTCTAAGAAGTATTCAAGGTTTCCGTTGGTGAAATTTACATAAAATTTTGAAACAAATTTTGAACTATATACTTCTTGGGAAATAATTTGAAAAAACACAGTCATTAAAATTTTATGGATATTTCTAGAAATTTTCGCTTACACGACTATCTCAAAGTGCATAAAATATAGGCTGGAAATAGAATTGGATGTCGATTAAGCATAATATTGTTTTCAGTGAGAATATAATCAACATGGAAGATAACTAAATCTTACGCCAAATTTCTAACTGTGCCTTTTATACTAATTTGAGAATGCTTAATTAATCCAATTTCCGCTTTTTATACTCATTTGGGGATGCTTAATTAATCCAATTGTTTGCTTTTTATACTAATTTGAAGATGCTTCATTATCCATTTCTTTTGTTTTTTATACTAATTTGAAGATGCTTCATTATTCCAATCCATTTTTTTTTTTTTTTTTGCTTTTTATACTAATTTGAAGATGTTTCACTAATCCAATTTTTTTCTTTTATACTAACTTGAAGATGTTTCATTAATCCAATTTTTTGCTTTTTATACTAATTTGAAGATGCTTCATTAATCCATTTTTTTTGTTTTTTATACTAATTTGAAGATGCATCATTATTCCAATCCATTTTTTTTTGCTTTTTATACTAATTTGAAGATGTTTCATTAATCCATTTTTTTTCTTTTATACTAATTTGAAGATGCTTCATTAATCTAGCTCCTCAAGTGGGAGCCGACTATAATCCTCACACTTGTAAAATATCAAAATGCCCACACAAAATGCCGACATCTAATCTGCACTTACACGAATAAATTCTGTAAATGCACGAATGTTCCTAATCCTTAAATGGCTAAACGATTATGGCTACGGTGTCAAAGCCAGTGGCGAAGTCTGAGGGACACAAATGGGAGTGCGCCCCCTGGTGGCTAAATCTGCCCTTAGACATATAGCTCAAATAATATAAAACGATATTTTGTGGTACATAAAAGTATGGCTGCTGTCCCTCTTGCGAAAACAGTAATAACGCAGAACGGTCAAAACTTTTATTTGTAAAAACTCCCATAATTCCTACATAAACGGACAATAATTCCATAGAAATGGTCATCGTAATGCTAACTCAAGTGGATCAACCCCCAAATGGTGTAATTTCCGCACTCAGAAAATGAAAACAAAAATCACACACGTAGAAGCAGTTAAAAACCCCCACACAAAGAGACAAAATTCCCTCAAACGCATGAACTGCCATAACTTACACATGGCATGGATAAGCACTCATAATTCTACATACAAGAACCAAAACCCACATGAGAAAACAGTCACTCTTTCTCATAAAAACGACCATAATGGCCATATAATGGACAACCTCCCCCCAAAAAGGAACAAAACGTCTACAGAAACGGTCATCACACTCTGTACTCAGAACCATAAATCTCCAAATGTACGAACGGCCATGAATCTTACACTCAGAACCTCATACTAACACATGAAAACGGTCAGAGAACTCAAACAAAAGGACAAATTCTCTAAATGCACGAACAGTCATAACACGACAGGCAGCGCCACCACATCGCCTCATGCTTTCTGCAATATCTTTGGATAGTTCCTCAGCTTTCCCGGCAGGTGGCAGCACAGGGACCGGCCAAGGGTATATATAGAGTGGCCCAAAAGTAGGTATACAGTAGTAGTATTGCCATAACTTTTTGTTTGTAACTACTTTTCTCTTTGTCTTTTTGGATATCTTCGATATTTCTGTCGTAATGTGTGCCGCAGCATTCTGGGTAGGTTTGAAGAACATTGAAATGTTGAATGAGGACATTTCGAACACTTGTGCGCTTGAAATTTATAATTAAGATTTAGATGCCACTGTATACCTACTTTTGGGCCACCCTGTATTTTCAAGACAAGGGGAGAGCTTCCTTCTTCTTCACGTTAGGATCAGAAGGACAGCAGCAACTGCAGAGGCAGAACCCGCACTGGAGGCCTCACTATAAGAAGCAGAGCATCGTATGGAAGAGAGAGAAATTAGTGCACTAAGAATACTAGATTCAGTATTTGATGAGAACTCTATGTGTGAAGTGCGACCGGCGGCTGGACCTTCCGTTAAGTATGCAACTTTCCTTTTTGTACCTGTATAGTCTGTATTCGTCATCTGTATATAATTTTGTAAAATATATATGAAACACTTAAAAATTTTGATTATCATTCAGAAAAAAATCGAAACCATCTTATCACTCCACGCGCCATTTGCCCAACCGTTATAAAACATGCACCCTCTCACATTTGCTCCAGCGCAAATGCGACGGTGACAAGGCATAATCCTCACATAGGTAAACGATCATAATCCTTGACGGTCAAAACCTTCACTTGTACCAACAACCATAATCTCCACGACATAGTACAAAACGCCTTTATAAACTGTCATAACCTGCACTCGAACGGACAAATCACCCAAATGTACGAATGGTCATAACCTACATGTTCAAACATTGACAAAATACCCACAGAAACGGTCACAGCCTCAAAAAATTTAACAAATCCCCAAAATACACGAACGCTCAAAATCCTGCAGTCATAACCCTGGTAAATGGTCATAAGGTTACAAAACATCACACAGAAATGGAGAAAAAAAACACATGTTTAAAAGGACAGTCTTTGTTTAGCAGCAACAGCCATTGTTCTCATGCCAATTGAAAAGTCATCCAAACGGTCCAATCTCTCAATGGTCATAGCCGCCATTCTGAAAACTGTAAAACACAAACACAAGGAAACAGAAATGGTCACATATCCCACAAAAATGGACAAATCCTCTAAATGCAAGAACGATCATAACTCTCACATCAGCAAATGACCATAAGGTGATCTGGTACCCCTAGCAATCTTGAAAGTTAGCCCATTTAAAAAGCATTGCAAAGTTTTTCACTATTTTCTTCTTTATTATTAAAGTTACAAACGTCAAAATTTGAACAAACCTAGAGGAGATACATATCTATGCTCTGCCTGTTTTAGATTTTGAAAAAAAAAACACAGTTAAAAAGCTTCACCAGATCACCATAACACCCCATATGAATAGATACACCTTTCAGAGTAGGAGTGCATTGAACGCACGCAAAATGGTGGTTATGACTCCACCTTACGCGTCATAGAAAGGGACGCTAAAATTCAACAAAGTAAGAAGCAAATAGGAAAAATAAACTCATATGTGAGAAAAGCCGTGTCATGTCCCTCAACAGTCAAAACTGTCATTACTACCAAGAGCTATAAATCCCATAAATGGGCATCCCTTCCCGAAAAAAAAGGGACAAAACACCCACTAAAACAGTTAAACTCGTACACACAGACGGAAATGATAACACCCTAAACCTAAATGGGTAAGATTCTTTAAAAATATACACATCTCCAATCTGCACACTTGGAAATGATGAATGTTTAACATATCATACGTACCGCAAGCTGAAAATATGAAAACGCTCAGACAATCGTCAAACTATTTGGTTCCTAACAATATTTCGAAGCGATATTTTGGTAATGTATCAAAGCTAGCAACAATGTGCATGACAGCGTTCCCTCATGACTATATGGTTTAGTGACCCGAATTCGATTCCAGGGAAGAATTCATGTAGTTAAAATCCCACGTTAAGCTGTAGGTCCGTGATTCATATAGCCTCGGTGCTAAAAGATATGCAAAACTCTAATCAACAAACCAGAGTTCGATTCTCTTGAACAGGCTCACATAGTTTGAATCACACGTTAAATTGTAGGATAGGGGAAACGGTGGATCAGTGGTAGAATGCTTACCTCTGGTACGTATGGTTCCTAATTCGATCCCCGGCCAAGTAAGTTTGTGGTGGATAACATCGTTTCTATGAACTTCTTCGCCATATTCTCGCTTCCTCGCACATGTTCATTCCACCAAATCTTCCATTGTCATTCACTTGCCTTAATCATCCACTCGGTGACGGCAAAGCAAAAGTATCTTGCTACCCTCACACTCAGTTCGGAGCGCCTTCCCCATCCATCCACCGTACAGACTCGACCTCGAGCCAGGGGCGCGGTGGCTCAGTGGTAGAGAGTTCACCTCCGGAGCTTGGGGTCCTTGGTTCGATCTCAGCTCGCACCGTGTGGACTTTGTGGTGGACAAACACCGCGCTCGTGGCTTTTCTCGGGGTTCTCCCGTTTCCTCCCACTTTCTTCATTCCACCATTTCACTCATTTCTCATCATCATCGTCTCCTTTAGCATAACCGGCATAACCGTGGGACGTTAAACTTCAAGATTTCATCTCATTTTCATTTCTACCTCGAGCTAGGGGACTTCCACTTCTTTCCGGGATTGATGAAGTCTCTGGACAAAAAGCATTTTGAAACTAATGACGAAAAGAAGACAGCCATAAAGGAGTTTTCCCATACAGGAATCGCACTTTTTCCAAGAGGCTTTTTTAAGCTTCTTAAGTGGTACATATGACAAATGCAACAAGGTCCTTAGTTCTTACATGGAAAAATAAATAAGCCTTGGTCTTTATGTCTTATTTGATTTGGATAAGCACCTCTGATCACAGTTGCCAAGATAAGCTTATTTTCTGGCTTACACTTGTGTTATTATGTAGAATTTAGCTTATGTAGAAATTTCAAAGTTTGGCTGCATGCTGGAACTTGAAAGTCAATATCCTAAATGTTCGCACCCCGCTCAAAAAAGTTTCTAGATCCGCCACTGATGGGTGACCTGTTTATCCCTCAATAGTGTTCTGTCCAACGTATGCTACTGAACGTTGCTCAAGACAATGATTTTCTCTTCATTCAAGGGCAAAAGAAATGAAGAGGAAATGTAAGGATAATAAACAATTAAATTGATAAATTTAGTTACTAGATGCCCATAAATCAATAAATCGACATAATTGATATATTTTTCTCCTTTCACTTCTTAACAATGTCCATTCGTCAAGGTCTCTAAGAGTTTCCTATCCTTTTGTGTTCGTCTATCCTGTTTTCAGACTCTCCAGTACTTCAAGTGGGTCGTACGGGAAGTCTACTTGGCAGGCGTTCCCTCTTGTTGACCTTTATATGAGCAAACAGGACAAAAGAACTCACTTTCTACTCTTGTTGATCGCCTCGGCAAACAATCCCTCCGTTCGAATCATAGCCAATCCTTACGCGATTCGATCATTGTGGAAAAAAGAAAAACAGTGTTGCCAACTTACTAAGACTAAAAATTACTAAATAATAGAAGAAAATAATTCATATTGCAGTTTGTGTGGGTCAATCGTGGTTCGCTTTCTTTTCTTGTCTCCCAATTCCTCCGTCGTAAACTCCAAACGGAATAAACTTAATTTTAAAAAGTACGTGGGTCGTTCAATATGTAAGTTTCACAGAGTTATAAACATTTTAAAGACACATTTGTTTACTATACATACATATGTAGGTGGATCCTTCTTCACCTCTCCACATCATCCCCATTGAGATTCAGGCATTTGTCTCACCGTTTGCACGAATTTGTCCAAACCCTATGCAAAAAAATCAGGGCTCTGGTTATTTAGGACTCTCTCATTCACTTCACTTCTTGAGCTCCTCCGTGGCTAAGCGTTTAGCGTACGCGCCTTTGGCGTGGGAGGCCAGGGTTCGATTCCCGGCTGGAGCTCATGTGGTTCGGATTCCACGTTAATCAGTAGGTCCACGCCTCATATAGCCTCGCTGTTGAACGGGACGTTAAACTCAAAATCAACTCAACTCACTTACTTCTTCATCTGTTTGCAAAGTTCATCTTGCAATGCATACATTAAATACCGGAAAAAGCTGGAAGTAGCTGGGTTCTAAATTGAAAATGAAATCTTTGAATTTTTACGTCCCAGGGTTATGACGGGTAGGCTAAAGGAGACGGTGATGATGAGAGATGAATGAAATGGTGGAATGAAGAAAGTGAGAGGAAACGGGAGACCCTCGAGAATACCCACGCATACGGTGTTTGTCCGTCACAAAGTCCACTTGGTGCGAGCTGGGATCGAACCAGAGACCTCATGCACTAGAGATAAACGCTCTACCTTTGAACCACTGCGGCCCCGGGCGCTAAATTGAGGCTGTATGAAGAGTAAGGCAGCCCTTCCCACCCTAATTCTTCAAATTTATGTCTTGTTTTCGCACTGAGTGCGGTTGGGCGTTATCATAAAGAAGCAGAGACCAGGTCGCTTTTGCTTTTGTCGAATTGCGTCTCCGTGAAGAAGAGTTCAAGTTTGACATAAGCGACGTGGTCTTCTGTCAACTGAGTTGAAGAAGTGAAGCGGAATGTGAAGATTGGTTTCCGTGAAGAAGAGTTCAAGTTTGACATTAGCGACGTGGTCTTCTGTCAACTGAGTTGAAGAAGTGAAGCGAAATGTGAAGAGGGGTTTCCGTGAAGAAGAGTAAAAGTTTGACATAAGCGACGTGGTCTCCTTTCAACTGGAATGAAGAAGTGAAGCGGAATGTGAAGAGGGGTTTCCGTGAAGAAGAGTAAAAGTTTGACATAAGCGACGTGGTCTCCTGTCAACTGGGTTGAAGAAGTGAAGCGGAATGTGAAGAGGGGTTTCCGTGAAGAAGAGTAAAAGTTTGACATAAACGACGTGGTCTCCTGTCAACTGGGTTGAAGAAGTGAAGCGGAACGTGAAGAGGGGTTTCCGTGAAGAAGAGTTCAAGTTTGACATAAGCGACGTCGTCTCCTGTCAACTAGGTTGAAGAAGTGAAGCGAAATGTGAAGAGGGGTTTCCGTGAAGAAGAGTAAAAGTTTGACATAAGCGACGTGGTCTCCTTTCAACTGGAATGAAGAAGTGAAGCGGAATGTGAAGAGGGGTTTCCGTGAAGAAGAGTAAAAGTTTGACATAAGCGACGTGGTCTCCTGTCAACTGGGTTGAAGAAGTGAAGCGGAATGTGAAGAGGGGTTTCCGTGAAGAAGAGTAAAAGTTTGACATAAACGACGTGGTCTCCTGTCAACTGGGTTGAAGAAGTGAAGCGGAACGTGAAGAGGGGTTTCCGTGAAGAAGAGTTCAAGTTTGACATAAGCGACGTGGTCTCCTGTCAAATGGGTTGAAGAAGTGAAGCGGAATGTGAAGAGGGGTTTCCGTGAAGAAGAGTTCAAGTTTGATATAAACGACGTTGTCTCCTGTCAACTGGGTTGAAGAAGTGAAGCGAAATGTGAAGAGGGGTTTCCGTGAAGAAGAGTTCAAGTTTGACATAAGCGACGTGGTCTCCTGTCAACTGGAATGAAGAAGTGAAGCGGAACGTGAAAAGGGGTTTCCGTGAAGAAGAGTTCAAGTTTGACATAAACGACGTTGTCTCCTGTCAACTGGGTTGAAAAAGTGAAGCGGAATGTGAAGAGGGGTGTCCGTGAAGAAGAGTAAAAGTTTGACATAAGCGACGTGGTCTGCTGTCAACTGGGATGAAGAAGTGAAGCGGAATGTGAAGAGGGGTTTCCGTGAAGAAGAGTTCAAGTTTGACATAAACGACGTGGTCTCCTGTCAACTGGGTTGAAGAAGTGAAGCGGAATGTGAAGAGGGGTTTCCGTGAAGAAGAGTTCAAGTTTGACATAAGCGACGTGGTCTCCTGTCAACTGGGTTGAAGAAGTGAAGAGGAATGTGAAGAGGAGTTTCCGTGAAGAAGAGTTCAAGTTTGACATAAACGACGTGCTCTCCTGTCAACTGGGTTGAAGAAGTGAGGCGGAATGTGAAGAGGGGTTTCCGTGAAGAAGAGTAAAAGTTTGACATAAACGACGTGGTCTCCTGTCAACTGGGTTGAAAAAGTGAAGCGGAATGTGAAGAGGGGTTTCCGTGAAGAAGAGTTCAAGTTTGACATAAACCACGTGGTCTCCTGTCAAATGGGTTAAAGAAGTGAAGCGGAATGTGAAGAGGGGTTTCCGTGAAGAAGAGTTCAAGTTTAACATAAGCGACGTGGTCTTCTGTCAACTGGGTTGAAGAAGTGAAGCGGAATGTGAAGAGGGGTTTCCGTGAAGAAGAGTTCAAGTTTAACATAAGCGACGTGGTCTTCTGTCAACTGGGTTGAAGAAGTGAAGCGGAATGTGAAGAGGGGTTTCCGTGAAGAAGAGTTCAAGTTTGACATAAACCACGTGGTCTGCTGTCAACTGGGATGAAGAAGTGAAGCGGAATGTGAAAAGGGGTTGAACGAATGGACATCTAATGACACTCCGCTGTTCCACGTTGGTGCTAATTCACCAAGGATGCCGCCATCTTGTTTCACTGACTCCCAGCATCCCGTTCACGAGACAGGCGTGCCAGGTCCATCTGCATTTATAAGTATCCCTTATCCGGACAGTGGTATATTGTATAAATATACGAAATCCTTTAACTAACTGATACATACTAACTTCTACTAAAAATTCAAATCGCTTAGCGAAGCAACGTTTATTTACAAAGTAATAAATGTGTGACAGTTTCGCCAACTAACTGAACAAAGTGGCTTATCATAACAATTGCTGAATCTGTTTTGATCAGCTAATCAAGGTTCAGATCCATCTTCTGGGATTCTGTTGTATTTAGATACAACTCTCTCATAACGAACTATACACCCTTCGTTAACCTCTCGTAATGCAGGAGGGTTCTGAGAAACTTGTACACAAAATTAAGGAAAGAAGTGAGGCCTTAAATTTTGTACATAAATTTAAAAAACGAGTCGAGAAATGCTTCCTGAAAATCGAGACGAGACGAGACTTCTTTAAAATTTAAGACTCGAGACGATAACAGTTTATTTTTTGTTTCTTAGGCAACAGTACTATACACTACTCACATAATTAAAAAATCTCTCAGTTTAACGTCCCACGATTATGTCCTTTAGGCTAAAGGATATAATGATTATGGCAAGTGAATAATGACTGAATAATTAATGGAATGAGAAAGTGGGAGGAAACAGGAAGTAGACCCTAGAAAACCCAAGCACACGATGTTATCCACCACAAACTTACGCGGCTAGGGATCGAACCAAGAACCCCACGCACCAGAGGTAAGCGACTTACTACTGAGGCACCATGCCTCCTACTCAATATAATAAACATCTTCTATTATACCCTATTCACTTTATCATTAACATTCATATTGGAAACTTACATAAGGGTAATGAAATTTTTGGCTCACCCTGTACATATTTATGCACAAAGTTCAGGAATGACGTTTTAGTATGCGAAAACAAAACTGGTTTTCCTTTCCCAAACTGGAGGGAGTACCCCATCTATAATCCTATTTGCTCGTCCGGCTGTGAACTTTCTACCTGAAATACAAAGTTGTAGCCTCTTTAAAATATATATATATATATATATATATATATATATATATATATATATATATATATATATATATATATCCTCCGTTCTGCGTTTTGGACTGAGGAGGGGATAAGAAGGGCAATGTTTGGAGAAGAGGAAACAAGATAGGTAGTGAGGTCATTTTCCAGAAGACTTGAACAAATATTTGAAATCGGATTCCGGATGATGTACACCGCAAACAGAGAAAAATTAAGCACAGAATACAACCAACACATTTTACTTACACAAAACGAAACATCTGGACTCGACGACTTGGTATGGGTTCCGTCAGAAATTCTGTTTCCGTTATAATTCCTTTACGCATCTGCTTTTCTATTGTTTATGAAATGCTCCTAATTACAGTTTGATTTATTATATATATATATATATATATATATATATATATATATATATATATATATATATATATATATATATATATACAGGGTGAGTCAAAAGTCCTTGGACACCTGTATATATATATCACACCTCAATGTCATTTGAAATTTAGGTATTCCATGTTATATAATTATTTGTTTCAATTGTTTTATTTCGCAAAGGGTTTCAATAATTTATTGCTCTTAGTACACTGTTTATGTATTTACATTGTCACATTTTTAATATACAGGGAGTATCATTGTTACAATTTTGAAAACTCATATTGACTTATTTAATTATTTTACAGACATGCTTTTGGTGTCATTTTGTACCGAAATACATCAAGATTTGATTCACGTAGTATACTAGTTCAGAAATAAGCCACCGTAAGCGCTAGCGGCAGTTGGAGCGAAGATGGCATCCTTTACTGGTCGTATATTTTTTTAATCATACTCGACCCTCGCCATAGGAACTAAATACACGGTTCTGATTCGTTGGAGTTACTTGTTTCTCTCCACGTAGCATACATATAGCATAAAGCAAACGTTAAATACTGTCGACTCTTGTAACTGAGCGTGCTAGTGGGTAGGTTAGTAATGAAAGTTGCTTTCGGCGTGGGTTCAAACCCGGCACTCCGAAAGTTTTTTTTTTATTTTCTAAAATTTTAATAACACTTTTTCCATTAAAATAAGATAAATATAATACTCGTTTACCCTTGTACGTAAAATATAATGCATAAATTGTGTTTTTTCACAGTCTACCTATAGATTTCTGATAGCCTTTATAAACAATGACGTTATATACCAACAGCAGAGTAAGAAGTGAGACCCTCTCGAAGCGAGGGGATGTAGGGGGTAGTTAGGAAATAGAAAGAGGGAGGTGCTGGAGGCAGTAGGAGGGGGAAAGACTTTGCGCACTCAACTTTATTGATAAAAAAGTGATTTACTTACATTACGAAACATGGCTGAGCGAGCGTCAGCAAGCGAAGGGGGTTAGAAGTCCCGCAGGGCTCGTTTTGTCCTATCTTGACCCTTATGATAATACGTCACACTCGGGTGATCCAAATTCGATGTAAATCTAACCTCACCTTCTTTCTTGTGACCAACTTAAAACAAGTGGCTAGGGTCAACTATGCATTATTATTATTATTATTATTATTATTATTATTATTATTATTATTATTATTATTATTATTATTATTATTATTATTATTATTATTATTATTATATCCTGTCCATATCAATTAATTCCTTAGGGCTAGAGATATGAAACTTGGTGTTCGGACTTTACATCTCAAATAACTAAATACGTGTCCCAGCGTTTTTAAATTGCTTGACCTAGATTTTTTTAAAAAAAGAAAAGGATTTAGGCGCTTCCCTAAGATGTCCATACGAGACGTTAGAATGTTGTTTGAGGCAGGCCCGTAGCCAGCCCCAAAAATATAGAGGAGCCGCTAGAAGTTAGGGGGCCGATCAAACAATATTATATAGTTCATTTGCAAGCCTACCATGAAAATTTTAGGGGATCAGTAAAAATTTAGGAGGGCTGACCACCTGTGCCCCCTGTGGATATGGGACTGGTCCGAGACCTGAAGTTCATACGAATTTCATATGAAAAATGTAGAAAGAAGAATGCAACACATTGCCCACAGTAACGTGGGGGCATTTGCTAGTTTACTTATGTGATGTTCCCATACTGAAACAGGGCTCCTCTGTGCCTGAGCGGTTAGCCTACGAGCCTTTGGCGTGGGAGGCCCGGTTCCTATTCCCGGTGGGAGCTCATGTGGTTCAGTAGGTCCACGTCTCATATAGCCTCGCTGCTGAACGGGACGTTAAACTCAAAATCAACTCAACCCAACCCATGCTGAATCAAACATCCAACTTTAGATTTGTCCGTAAAGATTTGGGCTGATGTTTTCCCCGTATTTTTCTGATTCAGCTGTGAGAAAGCCGTGGATTTCTCTGTCTAAATTACGGTAACAAATATTGTTATTCAAAGATTGTCGTAAATTTAAAAAAAAAAAATAATACTTGGTTACGAAACCAAATATACTCATAAATTTGCTCTATTTTCGAATGTAGATGTCTATAGCTCTAGTTGTGGAGACGCTACCACTATGAAACAATGTTTAAAAAATATTGAATTTTTGTTTCCAATTTTTATTCAACATAAAACTTTCAAATTACATTAAATGTCAATTTTTATATATAGTATTTAATTTGGTTCCAATACTTAGAATAAAAGCCTTCGAAATGTGGGTGTGGAGAAGAATGGAAAGAATTAGTTGAGTCGAGCGGAAAACGAGGTGAGGTGAGGTGATTTTGAGTTTTACGTCCCGTTCAGCAGCGAGGCTATATGAGACGTGGACCTACTGATTAATGTGGAATCCGAACCACAGGAGCTCCCGCCGGGAATCGAACCCGGGTCTCCCACGCCGAGAGCGGAAAACGAATGAGAGAGTGTTAGAAATGGTGGGTGAGAAAAGAACACTTTTAGATATTATTAGGAAGAGGAAGAGAAACTGGTTGGGACATTGCTTAAGAAGAGATTGTATCATGAGGGACGTCCTAGAAGGTATGGTGGCGGGAAAGAGAGGGAGGGGGCGAAGGAGACTACAATTAATGGATGATATTAAAACAGAAAGATCATATGCGAAGACGAAGAGGTTAGCGGAGGACCATGGAGCATGGAAGCTTCTCAGCTGCGGCAAGTGACCTGCCAATAAAGGCAGAATACCTATGATGACTTAGAATAAAACTATTATTTATCCCAGAAAATTACCCTGGTATGGTAACTTAACTGTGACTTGTACGATCAAGATTTTTGAGGTACATATTGATAATAGAAATACATTACTCTTGATTTGCTTTGATTTTAAGTTTAGCGTTCCTTTCAGCAGCGAGGCTATATGAGACGTGGCTCTACAGCTTAACGTGGAATCCGAACCATATGGGGTCTCGCTGGGAATCAAGCCCGGGCTTCCGACGCTAAAGATGTGCATGGTAACCGTTTCGCCACGAGGAAGTTCCATTTAGTGTTTGAGAATGTGTATGCTTTGTTTCAATATAATTTTACCTTAAGCATCCCAAAGTAAAATGCGAGTAGGAAAATTTTTGACTACGAGCTTTTACGTCAAGAATGGCCTACTTTGTCCTGGAGTATGTTTTATCCTTCTGACACCCTGCGTAGAGCCGGCTCTACAGACAATGACATTTGCCCGTTCTTTCCTGCGGATATCCCGTGCTTTGCTCCCGTTTTCAGTGGAGATGGTATACGAAGATGGGACCGATTTAAGGTAATTAGTTTAAATGGTGTGCGGAGATGGGGTCAATTTAAGGTAATTAGTGGAAATGATATTGAAAGATGGGACCAATTTAAGGTAATTAGTGCAAATGGTGTTACTTCGGTAGAAATGCCCTGTATATAAATATGATGTTTCTAAGACATATACCACTATAATCCTTATAGTCATAGAATCCTTATACTGCAATATTTTCCATACAAGACCCTCCTCACTTATTCTAGTACTTTAATTTGCTAACACTACCACAAATCATAATTGGCTGTATTAACAAGGTCCTGTCTCTACTCTCATCTATGTTAATAGAACCTTAAACAGACAAATGCCGCGTTATTAATTGGACCACCTACACATACGACATCTATCATATTGAAAAAAATCTGGTCTAAGTATAATCAATTGCATATTATCATGTCGTAACAGTTTTAGGCTAAAGAAGATGGATGGCAAACATATCTGAATGATTATGAAGAAGCTGTTGAAGTGAGACTGTAGGAATAAATGATAGAACTCCGAGAAAACTCACGGATTTGACGTTTCCACTAGTCTTATAAAATCTTACAAGGAAGGGTCACGCAGTGGCTCCGCTGAGATCGAAACGAGACCATTGTGTTTGCATTTTATATGTTATAACTAGATGGATCCCAAAGTTATACGTGCCACCGGGCGGAATATCGTGAGTTACAACATATTTTGTAATGTAAGAACTACAAAAAATTACCATGCAGAATAGTTTGAACCGTCATTTGTTCGGAAATGGTTGAGTAAGTGAAAAACTCTGCCAACACTTATCCCACCATTTTCAACGAGAAACTTTTTGTGGTAAGAAAAAAAATGCCCCAGGGTCCCCCGCGGGGTCCCAGATGGGGTCCAACTCAAAATTTTCAAATGGCAAGGGGGGTTAAGTGGCATATCATTTGAAATCTGTTGTAAAATGAAAGAAAATGCAGCAAGTTTCGACTCTCTACAACAACCGTGTGCAAAAGGGCGACGGGTCAAAGTGTAAACAAAATCTTAATTGGAAAGTCCATGACTACCCCTATAAATCGGAAACGGTAAAACAAATGTGGAAACAGGAAAGAAAGCGTGGCATTATTTTCAAAGCACAACGTGAAAATGTCTTGTTCCAGGGTCCCCACATGGTCCCAGGTGGAGTCCAACTAAAAAGTTTCAAATGGCAAGAGAGGTAGGACATCGTTTGAAAGCTCCTGTTAAGTGAAAGAAGATGGAGCACGTCTCGACTTTCTTCGACAATCCTGTCCAACATTGCGGCGGGTCAAAATATAAGCAAAAGCTTAATTGAAAATCTATGGCCACCTTGAATGCAAGAGACAGCTTAAAACCTATATCGAAAGGATAGGCTTACCAAACTGCTGAAGTTAGGAAAACCAAATTTGGCATGAATGTTGATCAGTGCATGACGAAAAGATGCGAAATGTTCAAAAAACGAAACGTCTTGAGTTCAAAATGCCATAGTATGTATCGAACGCATGTCCAGCTCAAACCACTGGTGTTGGAGGTAATCCAATATGGCTGCCAGCGTGAAAAATGAGTTTGTATATAAATATGTTATTTCTTGGAATACTGTAATTAAACCAACAAAGTTTGGCGCAACTCGAAATACTGAAATGACTTTTACACATGGTTTGGTACTACTCGCCAATCTTGCAAATGATTTTTTTTTTTTTTTTTTTTGTAAATTTGGTATTGCTTGGAGTATTGTGATCAAACCAACGAATGACATACAAATGTAACCGCCACGAATGCGCAGTTACGAATTACAATAGAGCCACCCACCTACTGGTGCAGCAAGTCCTTTATTCATGAACTACGTATGACAAAATTAGAGGAAGTCAGAGTTGTGTGTTCATCGCATATTCGTTATATTAAAGTAAATGATGGCGAGGGAACCAAACAAAACATATATGTGTTGTTACCGAATGAAATTATAGTTGAGGTGAATCGAAATTCAATTGTTCTTTAATCTTTCTATTGTTTCTAAATATATAATAGAGAAAAATAGAGATTTAAATTTGTACTGTTATGAACGACATAAGTTTTAACCGGCCATCTTGGATTCGAGGTGGCCATAGTTTATCAAATAAGCTTTTGATTACTTTTTGACCCGCCGCAATTTTGGACAGAGTTGTCGTAGAGAGTAGAGACTTGCTCCATCTACTTTCATTTAAGAAGATCTTGCAAACGATGAGCTACTTAACCCCTCTTGCCATTTGAAACTTTTTAGTTGGATCCCACCTGGGACCATGTGGGGACCCTGGGACAAGAAGTTTTACCTTAAATTGTTGTACTTTGAAAATAATGCCACACTTCCTTTCCTATTTTCACATTTTTCATCGTTTCCGATTTATAGGGGTGACCATTGACTTTTCAATTAAGTTTCTGTTTACATTTTGACCCTCCGCCATTTTGCACAGGGTTGTCGTAGAGAGTCGAGACTTGCTGCATCTTCTTTCATTTTGCAACAGCTTTCAAACGATGTGCTACTTAATCCCTCTTGTCATTTGAAAATTTTGAGTTGGACCCCATGTGGGACCCTGCGAGGATCCTGGGCAAACTTTTTTATCCGAAAAAGTGTGTTCTTGAAAATGACGGGATACATATTATCCGAGTTTTCCATTTACCCAACCGTTTCCGAACAAATGATTCGGTCAAAATATTCTGCCAGCTTTGTAGTTCTTACATTACAAAATATATTGTAACTCACGATATTCCGCTCGGTGGCACGTATAACTTTGGGATCTATCTAGTTATAATATATCAAATGAAAACACATTTGTCTCGTTCGGATCTCAGCGGAGCCACTGCGTGACCCTTCCTTGTTAGAATTGAAGGAGAAATTACTGGGAATATTGATAATGCATTGTATATTCAGTTTGTTTGTTGATGACTATACAAGAAAATTGTATTCGTAAGTGTCAGCGTTATGTGTACACTATGTAAATGAGTTTGGTTAATATACGAGGGATGCTGGAAAATTTTCTGTAATCAATATTTAAATAAGACCTATAAAATCCTGAAAATGGCTTTATTGTTTTTCAAAGTATTCAGCTTTAAAATCGATACGCTTTTGCATACACTAAAACCAATTTTGAAAGCAACTTTTCCAGTGAGGCTGCTAACTCAGATACTGCTCGTCATAATCCCTCAAACAGCTGCTTTAGGCGACACAAATCGTTCACCACATGCACCTTATTTTTCATGTGTGGGAACAAAAAGAAGTCATTAGTTGATAAATCAGGTGAGTATGGAAAGTAAGTCATTAATTCGACATGTTTACTGGACAAAAAATCCAAAAAAAAAATCAAAAAAACCTCTGCCAAACAAATTGTTGATAACACTCAGCACTTACAATCCTTCCAAAAGCTATACTTGTCATATGTCCAGTATATCCGAGGAAACAAGTAATTATTTGATTGGTTGCACTCCTCGAACAAACAACTTTGGTTGGTTTCGACTCACTTCAAAACATCCAAACTGTAGGCTGCTGTTTAGTTTAGGATTTCTATGAATAGATTCAAGTTTCGTTCTCTGTAATGATGTAGTAAACCAAATTTGACTTACCTCTTTTGAATTTTTCGAGTATCTTTTTACACCAATTGCCCTCTATCCGTTTTTGAGGTTCGGTCATATTGTGTGGGATGAAACGGCTTGAAAGTTTCGGTAAGTTCAGGTGGCCATGCGCAATTGTATGTGTTGCTTTCGTGTAAATGTTCAAGGTTGCATGAATCTCACGGTATGTCCCATGCCAATTTCTCTCAATCCAAGCACAGAATCAACATTATTGACATAACAGACTTGGATGGACGACCTATCGGAAATTCACCACTGAGAAATGTTCGGCCATGCTGGATTTAGGAACGCCTACTGTACAGTGTCCTATTGGATGGTGCTTCGTCCTCAAACGCCAAATGAAGTCACTAAATGTATTCTTTTAGACAGGGGTTAAAGTGGATCTGAAAAGGTAGGGGGACAGTAGATAGCTGGGTGACGTCACGCCATCCCCCAGTCTCTCTTTGTCCATTGTAATTTTTTTATGAACTGGCAGGACGCTTTACATATTTTTTGGAGGTGGGGAGACGGCGTCCCCTTCGTTCCCCCGAACTTTTATCCCTGCTTTTAGGAAAATGAAATGTAATTAAAACTTTCAGTTTTACGTCCCACGGTTATGTCCTGTATTCTAAAGGAGGTGGTGACGATGAGAATGAATGGAATCGTAGAATGAAGAAAGTGGGATAAAACAGGAGAACCATGAGAAAACCCACATACACGGTATTTGTTTACTATAAAACCTTCTTGGCACGAGCTGTAATCGAACCAGGAATCTTACACACCAGAGGTGAACGTTCTATCACTGAACCATCTCGGCCGTTGTTTCGGTATTAACATTTGAAATCATAAAATTTAATTGCCCAAAACTGTTCCAGAACAATTTTCATTTCTCACATAATTCTTCTTCAAACAGCTGTGAAAAATATCAAATAAGCTTAAACAAACAATGAAAAGTAATTTAAATACAGAAACGTATATTTTTCCGAGTTGCATAATAGCGGAACACAAGCACCAGTGTTAGTAGTAGTTTGCAGAAACTTTCCAGCAGCCCCTCGTAGAGAAAGTAACTGAATGTTTTGCAACCAACCTGACCTTTAGACATAGTTGAGTTGCGTACTACCAAGCGGAAATTCATATATAATAACCCCATATGGGAGTACATCGGAGGGGACTATATCTTTGGGACAACTGGATAGACCACCACCATTAACCAACTTCATTCCTAACTTTTAAAACTCTACGTCTTCCCCAAAGTTGATGGTGATCCCCCAAGTAGTTCTTGACGCTTTTGTATATCCAGGACAGACGAACCAAAGAACGGTACTGGGTGTTTCAAAAGTCCGAGGTCATAGGCCAACTCTATCATAAGTAAAGATACAAAAAAGAAAGAAATGACAGGAAAGTTCTTCCCAAATAGATTGTTTTCAATCTAAATTTGTCCAACTTTCCCAATCGTACCACTCGTTTGGGCTCTACAGTGGTAAGGCGCTCCATGTTAAATGAAACGGCACCGTTTTCAGTTCAGTCAGCTCTTCGAAGGGAGCGTAAAGGAACGCACGAACGTCACGGGGAACTTGCACGTTCTTGTTTGAGAGGAAACCTAAAACACCTCGTATACGTTTCTGAACAATGTTGCTGCGAGGCGAGGGTCCAAAGGAAGAGCCTGCTGAACTGGCAACATTGCTTTTTCATTTAACATAGGATACGTTACTAGGCTTTAGCCCAAATGGCTGATAAGATTGAAAAAAATCCATCATTTTAAATTGACAACCAGCAATTTCCAATAACTGTCCTCTGTTTCCATTTTGTGGCCCCAGCCTTTTGATACACCCTGTATTAATATGTTTTGGTTAGTCACCCAAGCTCTTAAAACTGAACATTCATGGAATTCATTTTAACCATTTACAATTTTTATTCTTAATATTAAATTGGAAAAGGTCTGATGAAGTAAATATGTTCTGTTACTTAGCGAAACTGTTACTTTATTATTTTAAAATAAACGTTGTTGTTTGGTGCTTTGTATTTCTAGTTTAAGTTGTTTAGGCTAGCACAGCTAATGCAAATCAATTACTTAAAAAAGTTTAGGAAGTATTGATAGTCACTTAAACAATTTACGGACCGTGGTGGCTCAGTAGTAGAGCGTTCACCTCTGGTGCGTGGAGTCCTTGGTTCGATCCCAGCTAGCGCCAAATGAATTTTCTGGTGGACAAACACTGTGTGCGTGGGTTTTCTTGGGGCTCTCCCGTTTCCTCCGACTTTATTCATTTCATTCATTTCTCATCACCGTCTCCTTCATCCTAGCAGGCATAACCATGGGATGTAAAACTGAAAGATTTCATTTCATTTTTAAACAATTCACAATTTTATACAGGAATACCTGTTGAGATATTTCTGTCGAATAACTATGTTGATAATCTTGCAATAAAGATTCAATTTTATACGTAAGTGCAAACCGAATTGACTGTGGTCAAATAACTATGTTGATAATTTTGCAGTAAAGATTCAATTTTATAAGTGCAAAGCGAATTGATTGTGCCACTGCAGAATCCAGTAATGATAATTGAGTGGTGATCTTAATTCGGAGATCCGTACCTTTTATACGAATCATGTTGAAAAGAAACTACATAGTATTCTTGGAAATTGGCATGTACTTTCTGTAGCTTTTATGCAACCCACATCGCACTTTTGTATTGTGGGTTGCTGGTACTGCCGTAAAATTTTCCACCACATTATTAAAATAACTAGCCATCGCTATGCTGATGTGAGTCTATCAACAGTCCGTTCTAAATGGATGCTCTGTGACGTCACAATTATTTCTCTGCTGCTCTTCTTTCCAGTAAACCATGCGCATAGAGCAATGAGGGGTTGACTGTTTACTCTTGATTCTAGCATTGTCGTACTTCGTCCTTTTCCCGTCTGTTCTCTGATGTTTTCTCTTTTCTACTTATCTAATTGTAAAAGCGTGGTTGTGCGTCAGACACGATCAGATGGAAGTGGCGCAAGGTCACGGAACTTCTAAATCTTTAAGTTTAACGTCCCACGCTTATGACCTTTAGGCTAAGAGAAAAAATGATTCAAGAAAGTGGATGACGATGGAAGAATTGGTGGAACGTAAATGTGGGAGGAAACTGGAGTATCCCCTAAAAAAAACCCACAGACACGATGTTATCCACCACAAACTTATTTAGCCCAAGATCGAACTACAGATCCTATATGACAGAGGTAATTGCTCTACCACTGAACCACCATGCCCTCCTACGGAAGTTCGAGAAGTGCTGAGTTTGGTTAGTACAGGGTGTTCGTTATAAATTTGACATTTTTGAGTGATAGGAAAACACAAGGAATATCGTCCTCAAAACATTGAGCTCATGGAAATCGTACAAGATGAAATCAAATGAAATGAAATCTTTAGTTTTACGTCCCACGGTTATGCCGGTTAGGCTAAAGGAGACGGTGATGATGAGAAATGAATGTAATGGTGGAATGAAGAAAGTGGAAGAAAACGGGAGAACCCCGAGAAAACCCACGAGCACGGTGTTTGTTCACCACAAAGTCCACACGGCGCGAGCTGGGATCGAACCAGGGACACCGAGCACCAGAGGTGAACGCTCCACCACTGAGCCACCGCACCCTCTTGGAAATCTTACAGTAGAAGAAGAACAAGAGAAAGCAAAATCACTATTTAAAAAAAAACACCCTTTTCGGCCACAACTGCCTCAAGGCTGCTCCTGAATTTGGAGCATGCAGTCTTTACGGCGTCCTTTGGAAGAGTTACAAATGCCGCCTGAGTCCTATCGATGAGCTGGGTCATTGTGTTGCAGGCAGTACGGTTGGTGTGTTGCTCCACCACGCCCCACACATAATAATCCATAAGATTGTAATAAGGTGAGTTAGGGGTTAGATGTCATGACTGGTGAAGTCGTACAAATTGCTTTTTGCCTTTTCAGTCAAGAGTTGGCCTTTACGCCTCTAGTAGAAGTGATAGCGAAAGTTTTCGTGCAAAGCCAGCTTCATGATTGATGGGGTGATACCTATTTCCCGCGCTAGAGCTCGACTTCCTTCCCTGGATCTTTCTGTAAGTTCTCTTGCAGTTGGTGCAGCGGCAATCAGATCGTCTTCTGTGAGCTTTCCTAGCAGTCACGGGTTCGTAGTCACCATTGTACTTCTGCATATCACTTTGTATCTCTTTCACAGTGTTCAAGGAGCACTGAGTAGCTTTCTTGATTGCAGAATTTGGTTTGCTGGCGCATCATCATGATTCAGGTAACTCTTTTCCAATATTCTGTTGGCTCCCACGCATCCATTACAGTTCTGTTTGACTTCACAACTGTATCTGAAACCAAAGAGAAGTAATATGTGAGAACGCTGACATTACCTTCCGACAACTCGTATCTATATGCAATAAAACAAATTATCAAATTTACCCCGAATACCCTGTACCTTGGTGGGTGATTATTTGGTTTGTGCTGTTCTTACTCACCGTCGTGAGTGCAATTGAGGAACTTCCGAGCGAAAGCAACAGCAGATTAAGGTTAAGGTATTCCTTTATGGTCAACCCCACTGTTTTGAGTTTTAGTAAATTACTTAGAAACAATGAAGAGGTTAAAAGATGTATTAAATAAGCCAGATAGTACCTATAAATTAATAATATAAGAAGTAATAATAGTTTTATGGCTTTTAGTATAGTTTGTAAATTTAGATGACTAAGAACTATGACCTAACAATTTTTAAATTTAAATATTTGGTTTATAAGAAAATGTTCGGAAACGATTCTGAGTTTGTTTCATAGGTGTTTTGAATTTGCTACCTGGCTTATTTTCATCTTCTACAGTTTTGAGCTCCATTTTCTTTGGGTTATCCACTAAAATGAAAAACAGTAGGACAAGGTTTAACGAAGAGACTACAACATGCGAACTACCAAGATAACTGAGATTCTCGAGCTGCCTGATGAATCGACCTCTAAATTGAAAATTGTCTGCTGGTCTGCTTAAGTATCTTCCGGGTCATGTCCAATTATTGGAACACGAACAGAGTCAGCTAAGTGTGTGACTCAAGGAAGGACACTAGCGGAGCTACAAAGTATAATGAATGTAATAGCTTGAGCTTAAACATGAGATGATTCTATTCAATCAGGACCCATAAGAGGAATAAGGAAATTTTACACGCTCCTTAATTGTAACTTTATTATTATTATTATTATTATTATTATTATTATTATTATTATTATTATTATTATTATTATTATTATTATTATTATTATTATTTTGCCTTTCGGCAGGTCCTGAGACTAATGAGTTTTTTTTTCAATTTTAGATTTAAGCCTGGAAATGTTTCATCCAAGTTTTTTCGACCTTCAATTTTCTCTTGTAAGTCCCAGTATTTTTCATTTCATCGATCACTTTATTCTTCTTCTTACTATTCCTCGCTTTCCCTCCATCTTTTCTTCAATGGTGGTGTGAAGAAGACAATATCTTCTTCACAATCCAATTGGCCTTCCTACGAAGGATGCTGGATAGAAGTGTCCTCTTCTCTCCTATCCGTTTTTAAACATCTTCGTTTGTTACTCTCTCTTTCCATTTTACCTTCTACATCTTCCTCCAACACCACATTTCGAAGCTCTCTAAATATTTCTTCTCTAACTTCCGGAATGTCCAAGTCTCTGGAGCATATAATCCAATACTCTCTATATAGCGCTTGATCAATTTCTTCCTTAGACCAATATTAAGGCTGCAAGTTAAGAGCGATCTTTTATTGTTGAATGCTTCTTTAGCTATGGCAAATTCTCGACCTGATCTCTTTGGTGCCGTGAACGTCTCTCGTCAAAATACTTCCTAGATATTTGAAATGATCGACCTCTTCAAGTTCTCTTTGTTCTACCCTGACCCGTAAGACAGCGTTTCCTCGGGATACTCTCATGAGTTTCAAGTTTTCGATGTTGATTTCCATTCCATATAATTGTCATATCCCCTGCTTTTTAATTCTATCGAACACATTCTGCATCATCAGGATCAAGAAATGATTAATAAATATGTTCACATTAAAGGTGGTCCCTTGTTTGTCATGTTATGTAGTTATTTTTTTTAAAAAAAAACTTTTATCAAATGCACACCTATACACTTAGGAGGGGGGGACAAAAGGAAAAGGAAAAATCTCCATTAATTATGATAAAACAAAGTACTTCATATTTTTTCGAAGGTTCCGCTGTGTATTCACAGCACTGGTTTCGTAAGCAAAATTTTAACCCTTCACACGAGTGTTAAATTAGGCAGAATAAACATTACGCTCTTTCGACGATCTCACAATGGCATCTATGCAAAATTTAGGAGAGGCTATGCTCCCTTGACCCCCTTTCTTGTTAAAGCATTAATAATGGTATTTACTTACGTCATACTTAAGATAATACACATTTCAGTTTAGTAAAGTTGATATTGCTGTTCCTAACAACATTAATGCGTATAATTGTTTCATTTAACTCACACTGAACACTTACCGTAATAAAACAAGATTAATCCTAGTACTAGCTAAACCTGCGCTCTCTACACAGCACATCATTCACATATGAGCATGAATCTCCTTGTCATTCCTCACATCTGTATATGTCCCTTTAAAGACACAAGTGAAAGACGTTTTGATAAAAATCAGCAAGGGGTACCAAAAAGGGGAAATGTTTTCGATTATTTTTTTTCAATATCTCGCACCGTTTGCAAGATTGTGCCTACTTACGATTGGAGTTTTATGATCAGTGTTTTCTTTTTTCTTTCATGCAATATGTAATAAGCAAATACATTACACACACAATTAATTATAATGTCAGTGATATATGGTGTTCATTGGCCAAAACGCCCCAAACAATAAAGATTCATCTTAGAGAAATGGTTATCCTTCGTTTTCCATTATAATTTGACCTCCAAAAACGCCTAAGAGATATGCAAACCCTGTATACAACGACGTATTTATAGTATTGGGATGTATAACTCATAGGATATGATGCTTTACTTTTTTAAATTTCAAAACCAGTGTACCTCTAAAAATGTAATAAACAAACAACAGCCATATTTCTTTAAATATTCAATTAGAACTGGACAATCTACACAAAATTTGAATCGACCAGTGAAAACCGCACGTTTCTAGCACTTGTAGTTTTCGAGATCTCATTGCTGAAAGAAATGGAGACAAACATAAACTTTTCTTTGAAGACAAACATGTAAACCTAGCATTTTAGCATATAGATGAATTAAGTGGTACAGCTTAATAAGAAGGCTTTGTTTTAGCGTAATATTCACGGCAAGATTAATCTTTTGCATCCTGAGCGTTATGCTAACCCGCTAATTTCAACAACTGCTTTTACTAAATAGTTTCTCAAGTAAGCATAACACCCTCAATTACTACTGTATAGAGTGGGTACAAAGTCCCTTCCGTTTGAAGTACTAAATATTCAATCTATCCAAACTTTAATTAGATATTCGTAGTTTTGATTGAGTTTTATGAGTAATTGACACGTGTTGTTTTAATGTATAAATGCCTAACACATCAGTATGGCTTCCATTGTGCTCCGAACACAAAACAGTACTTCGCCAGGTTCTGTGGGACATTCTTCTCGTCATTGCTGGAGTAACCCGTCTGAATGCAAGTCTCACTCAGGTTCTTTCAATTCATCAATTGTAGCATAAACGTTATGCTGCAACAATGTTCTTGATGAATATTGTTGCAGCACAACGTTTGATGAATATTGTTGCAGCACAACGTTTGATGAATATTGGTGCAGCACAACATTTGATGAATATTGGTGCAGCACAACGTTTGATGAATATTGGTGCAGCACAACGTTTGATGAATATTGGTGCAGCACAACGTTTGATGAATATTGTTGCAGCACAACGTTTGATGAATATTGGCGCAGCACAACGTTTGATGAATATTGATGCAGCACAACGTTTGATGAATATTGTTGCAGCACAACGTTTGATGAATATTGGTGCAGCACAACGTTTGATGAATATTGGTGCAGCACAACGTTTGATGAATATTGGTGCAGCACAACCTGCTAATTGGTCACAGATCGTTAAGTCCGAGTTTCGAGGTGGCCAGTCAAGTGGAGATGCCAATCCAGCTTCCTAGAAATATCTCATTGAGATATTCTAGAACCGAAGAGGTGAAATGAGGAAGTGCTCCGTCTTGCTGAAATCAATATGTTCTCTTCTCCTCTCGGATTTCCAAAAAGGGAAATGAACCAGTTTCTTGGCATATCAAGATATTGATATTGTTTAACAGGTCCATGCACACAATATGGACCGTAATTTTTTTTGGCTGTGCACGCCATGGGAGGGTTATTATCTATCTCCTCATAAAAACAAGGGTTTTTCTTTGACCAGAAGACCATATTCCTTGCTCGAAAGCTTCGATGTTTTATACTTAAGGGGACGGGGTGGCAGCACTTTGTGCCCGCCCTGTAGAAATACATCAGTAACCTATTTTTGTTTCTCCATATTTTGGTATCCACAAAATGGATCAAGTTCGTCAATGAAGTCGATTGCTATTTTTTAATCATCTACATTTTGCCCAAAGTTGATGGTGATCCGTCAGCTAGTTCCTGAGATATTGTGTCTTCCGGACGGACATTCGGACAAAGTAATATATAATGGGATTTAATTAAACTAAACTTCTTAAAAATCCGTTTCTCGCTGTGCTTTATCATCTTTGCTCTGAAAGCTGTCAATTGACAGACAGACAGACATACACTGCCATTCTGCAGGGCTTTTAATACTTATAAATACCATAATTTGGAAGTGGAACAATTTAACTGCGTTCTACTGGTGATAATGTCCGTTTCTCAGTTCCCCTTTGAAAGAGGTAGTAACACTGATACCTAGCATAGACATCTGGCGCCAAAGTGGCGAACTGAAAAGAGATATCTGTCATCTTTGATGGATTTTTACTTCTTTTCTTCCTCAACTTCTTTTTTTCCTTCTTCGCCATTTCCTGAGACAACTTTTCTCTTGCGACAAACAACATCCATTGGAGAAACGTTCTCAACTTCCACCAAACACATCTCTGTCTCATCGTCGTCGTCTTTTTGTAATACGTCCAACGCTCGATATGTTTCCTCCCAATAACGTTTTGTTCCGATGTCTTTTGTCGATGGAAAAACATTTAACGACGATGGACCTGATTCTCTCTATATATAAAAAAAAGCCTTTTGTGTTTTCGGCAAACATCTACTTTTATCTTTCCAAACTTTTATCTTTTTCCTTTTCTTTCGTTATTTGCGTTGTGTTCATCATGTTGTCCGTCTTGTGATCAAACTCTGGTTCTGAAGATGTGGAAAGTTTATTCAGATAAAATTACAAGTCAAAAATGAACTCATAACTCATATTCTTTTCCTGTTCTTTATCTATATTTGCGAATGAAAGGAAAATTGAGTAGGAAGAGGGGATAGAACTTAATAACAAGTGACTAATGTTGCCCCTAAGACGAGACAGAACCAGGCGCGCACCCAGGAATTTTTGTTTGGGGGGGGGGTTCAAATACTACAAGCCACTGCGTCTATGTAGTATTGAACGGGTATTATTCTGTACTCGATACGTACGTAATTGTAAAATACTTTGACCTTACAAAGACAAAAGCTGTGGTTACTGAAACGAAGAGCTCGGTGTCAAATATAGGAAGATGAGGGGAGAAAATAGAACAGGTGACTAGTTTTCGATATATGGGTAGTATTATTAGCAATGATATGAAATGTGAACGTGAAATAAAAGCAAGGATAGGAATAGCTAAAGAAGCCTTTAGGAAGAAGAAAAAAATGACTTGGTCAGGAATACCAAATTTATGGCAGGAAAAACTGTTTTGCACTGAAAAAAAGGACTTGATCAGGGATACCAAAATTTGTTTTGTCAGGACATTTGGTCACTTTATTTGGTTAGTTTAACCAAAATTTGGTCATTTATACCAAACTTGTTTGGTCATGAACACTATATTTTTTGGTTAGAACTAACTCTATGGCCTATGGAACATGTGCCAGCTGTAGATAAGTAATTGTTTTTTTTTTATCTTTTTATGCGCAAAATAATCAATTTATTATTTTATTGATAAAATACATTGCCCGATATGTGTGAGGGTGAGTTACACCTCTGGTAGCATTTATGCTGGAATATTGTTGCAGAATGCGCTATTTTATTTTTAAAAATAGTTTTTTCTGAATACGTAAAAAAAAAATAACTCTACAACTGCCAACGTTGCCTTTACAACTACCGAAAAACATTCAGTTTTTGTCCCATCCGATAAATATTGATGGGTAGTAAACATTTATGATACATTAAGAATTATTGTGATTAATTCTTTTTTTCTCTTCCTTGCATTTGATTATAAGCAATTTGCAAAATTTTTTGAATTACATTTTTGATCATTTAAATAATTACCAAAATTCAACGTTATGATTTATCTCATTGTATCTGCATAGACAGCACTGACTTTTGTCACAACAATCATATCTTTATCATTTTTACTTCAAAAAATATACTCGATCAAAGTTTGCATTGCATTTCTTTTGGGACACTGTGTACTTTGTATTTCTATTTCTGCGACATCCATCTTAACGTTGTCCTCCCATCTGCGCCTAGGTCTTCCTAATGGTCGTTTTCCGATTGGATTTCCAGTCAAAACTTTGAAAGCGTTCCTATCTTCTCCCATTCTAGCTACATGATCTGCCTACCTGAGCCTCTTGGACTTGATGACCCTAACAATGTTTGGTAAACTGTATAAATTATACAGTTCTTCGTTGTGTAGTTGCCACCACTCCCCATTCCCGTTCCTCTTGGTACTTGTCTTAGAATGTTGTTCTCAAATAATAGCATTACAGTAGCGGCTATTGAGGGAAGTCACATGATTTTTTTTTTTAAGAAAAATAAAAGTTATCGGCGTAAGGGTAGAGTTGAAAGTTCCATGCATCTTCGGGATACAAGATTTAGGATACTAGACAAGCTTCCTTTCTTTAGCTCTTGTACTGATAAAATGTAAGTTTTTGTTTAGAATTCAAATGGAAGCTGTTGTGGAGTGATACGTTATGTGACATCTCATTGCAGTTCAAAGAATTTCAGAGAAAGCTTCTGAGGAGATAAAGATTATGTTGAAACAAGATAGAATACAGATCTGCAGGAAAGAAGATTTTGGATTTAGTCGGAAAGAAAGGAGAAAAATCAAAAGAGACTGACAAACAGATGGGAGGGGTTATTTACAGAATCAATTGCAAGGACTAGAATATATACAGTCTTCTATTAAAAAATCTTGTTTTAAAAGACAATATTCTGCCAACCATACGTAGTAAACTTTAATATTTTGCCTCTACATAAAGATCTCTCAATTGACGAAAGAAAATTAATATTTGTTTGATTTAATTGTGACTGAGGGAAAGAATATAGGGCTTTTTAACAGGTTGACTGTCATGAGCATGTGGTGCTCACCTTATTTCTCTGTGGGGCCATGAGCACCATATATGATGCTCATGTTTGATACCACAAATTACTAACCTATCCACGTTCTTGAGCATCATATATGATGATAAGTGTCACAATTTTTTCTGAGACCATGAGCATCACATGGTGACCGGATCCCATTGGTACATTTTCGGGAGAAACAAAATATCGCGACAAGAAAGTGATATAACTATCCATAATCGAAACAAAGGTAAGAAGAAAGTTATGGCCTCCTCGGACCAGTACCTTCAAATCACCTTGGCAGTCTTAAAGGGAGAGAGGGATGGACAGTTTTTTTTAACAAGACTGTACATTGGCGAGACGACATAAGATTAAAAACAGCAAATAATATAATTTCCAAACATCGTATGCATGATACTAAGATATGAAATAGACTGGAGGATTTTGGAACAGAAAGGCAGCAAATGTGGGAGAAAATACAGAGACAAGAAAAATTAAAAGAAACGGGAATAATGGCGTTAGATTAGAGTACAGGATTAGTAAAACAACACAACTACGTACTGAACAAGGCTATGTGAAAAAAAATATATATGTAAAACACCAACTCTTAACAGTTTCAACACATTAACTGAGTCTTCCTCAGACTTTCACTCCAGGCTACTAAGGAGATAGTCACCTCTTATATACCTTCCGGAGATCAACTTTTAATTAGGCTCCGCCCCTTCATTAAAAACTAACATTTGTGTTTTTCCACTTTTACCTGTTCAGCTGCATACTTGTCAAACTAAAAATGTACCTTTTTTGCTGGATACATTCTTGTCATTTAGGGGGTCATGGTGGCTCAGTAGTAGAGTGTTCACCTCTGATGCAAGGAATCCTTGGTTCGATCCCAGCTCGAGATAAGTGAACTTTGTGGAGGAAAAACACTGTGTGTGGGGTTTTCTCCCGTTTCCTCCCACTTTCTTCATTACACCATTTCATTCATTTCTCAATCATCACCTTCTCGTTTAGCCTATCTGGAAAAACCGTGGGACGTAAAACTCAAATATATAATTATTTTATTTTTACCCTTTAATTATCCTTGTTTATGTTTCCTCGTTAATTTGTTCTCTTTGTTTATTCTTCCTTTTTTCCTTTTTCTTCTTTCAGTATAGTCTTCTCCCATTCTTTATTTATAGCAAATCCTACATTCCAATTCATCACCTTGTCTCCTGCCTTCACGATCCTTTCCATTTTCTCACCAAAGTCCTGTTCTCTGCTTCTATTGTCCTCTATTCCTTCCCAACCTATCCTGTGGTTTGTCTCTTTCTGATGCTTACAGATTGCATTGTTGTCCTTTTTTTCAATCTTACATCCTTGTGCTGCTGTAACCGGCCAGTTATAAACTTTTTATTTCTGTTTTATAAACAAAACAAGGAAAAGATCCCTTCACATAATTTCAGGTCACAAATCTATTTAAAAATATTAAGAATTATTATGCAATTTTTGTCTGCGAATTCGTTTTATGTGCCGAAAACAGTTTGATTTACATAATGAACTTCCTCGTTATGTAAATCGTGCACTGATAAGATTTCGTCATCTGAACCTAATTTCGTTGGGTTACTCTTTCGATGTCGTAGTTCTACGTCATAAACACGGGCACTTTGCGTAACGACCTCAGTACAAATAATAGTATAAAACCTCACAATATTCCCGAGTTAGCATGGTGTGTTACCAGATATTATATTGTTAGTTGTCTCGATGTAACTTGGAAATTGGAAGCACATTTTGTCTTCAGACTCTGGACATCACAGTTTGTACCAGTTAAAGTTCAGAAAGAGTGGCTGTTTCATCAAATAACAGGCATCTCTCTGGATCTAAGTACTTGCACTGAGATTGGACCTCAAGTGACTGTTGTAGGACAGTAGATGGGGGGCACCTGACACCCGGTAGCTGAAAAATCGCCTTTTTTTCCAGGGTCTCCTGAGAGCAAGGACTCAATTTTCCACTGTCTCACGATACGCTATGACCCACGCCCCGTCCACCCACGATCTTTTACGACCTCCATGTTAGGGGTGTATTCATTCTCTTTTATGAGCACTTTTTAGGGGGTGTACTCGTTCCCTTTTATGAGCACTTTTTAGGGGTGAACTCGTTCCCTTTTATGAGCATATTTTCCACCCCCTACGAACACATAGAAGATCAGATAACACATAAGAGTACGTAACGCACAGTACGTAACATAACAAGGGTGTACTCGTTCTCTTTTATGAGCATATTTTTCAACCCTTACGAACACATAGAAGAGCAGATAACACATAAGGCTACGTAACACACAGCAGAGCAGATAACACATAAGGCTACGTAACACACAGCAGAGCAGATAACACATAAGACTCGTTCCCTTTTATGAGCACTTTTTCAACCCCTATTTTAACATAGCAGATAACACATAGCACTATTTTAACATAGCAGAACATAAGACTATCTAACATAACAAGGGTGTATTCATTCCCTTTTATGAGCATATTTTTCAACCCTTATTTTAACATAGCAGAAATTACACTGAGACTATGAACACACAGCACAACAGATAATACATAGCTCCGCTAATAAAAGAGCATGGCTTATTTTCCAACCCCTATTTTAACATAGCAGAAATTACACTGAGACTATGAACACACAACATTTTAGGGGTGTACTCGTTCTCTTTTATGAGCATATTTTTCAACCCCTATTATAACATAGCATAAGACTACGAACACATAGCAGGGTGAATTCGTTTTCAACCCCTTAGCATAAGACTATGTAACATAGCAGTTACGAACACATAGCAGAGCAGATAATAAACACAACAACCTCCATTTTAGGGGTGTATTCATTCCCTTTTATGAGCATATTCTCCAACCCCTATTATAACATAGCACAGATTACATAGCAGATCTAATACAAGAGTATGGCTTATTTTCCAACCTTTATTTTACCATAACAGAGACTACGAAACATAGCGGACATAGCACAGGGGGTGTATTCATTTTCTCCACCCCTAATTGAACATAGCAGAAATTACACTGAGACTACGAACACACAGCAGACCAGAGAATACATAAGATTCATTCCCTTTTTATGAGCACTTTTTAAGGGGTGTACTCGTTCTCTTTTATGATTACTTTTCCAACCCCTATTTTACCATAGCAGAAATTACATAAGATTTTTTTCAACCCCTATTTTAAGACAATGAATACCTATGTAACATAGTGATTCGATACGCTCTTTGAACCGATTTGGATGAAACTCGACATAAGGGGGTTTTCGATCATGCTGAGTACGAATATCATACTTATTTTTACCTGGGTCCTATAGTTTATGTGGCATACGCCCTTTCTAGGACAATTTTAACAGATTTGGGTGAAACTCGGTATATGGGGGTTTTCGGACATGCTGATTACAAATATCATACTTATTTTTATCTGGGTCCTATAGTTTATGTGGCATACGCCCTTTGTATGACAATTTTAACCGATTTGGATGAAACTCAGTATATAGGGGTTTTCGGACATGCTGATTACAAATATCATACTTATTTTTACCTGGGTCTTATGGTTTATGTGGGATACGCCCTTTCTATGTCAATTTTAATCGATTTGGATGAAACTCGGTATATAGGGGTTTTCGAACATGCTGATTACGAATATCATACCTATTTTTACCTGGGTCTTATAGTTTATGTGGGATACGCCCTTTCTATGACAATTTTAACCGATCTGGATGAAACTCGGCGTATGGGGGTTTTCGGACATGCTGATTACGAATAACATATTTATTTTTACCTGGGTCTTATAGTTTGTGGGATACGTTCTTTGTATGACACTTAAAACCCAATCACTCGTAAACGAAGCAACATATTGAGATGGTGTTTCCACATTTAGTAATTGGTCCTCAACTACTACAAGTTCCAAAAATAATGATAATCGAGGTCAAAGGTCAAAATACTTAAAACCTATTAACTCGGAAACGGATCTACATATTGAGGTGGTGTTTCCACATTTAGTAATTGGTCACTAGGTACTACAAGTTCCAAAATAATGACCATCGAGGTCAAAGGTCAACATACTTAAAACCTAATAACTCGAAAACGGAGCCACATATTGAGATGGTGTTTCCAAATCTAGTAATTGGTAATCAGGTACTACAAGTTCCAAAATAATGACCATCGAGGTCAAAGGTCAACATACTTAAAACTTAATAACTCAAAAACGGAGCCACATATTGAGATGCTGTTTCCACATTTAGTAATCGGCCACCAACTACTACAAGTTCCAAAAATAATGACCATCGAGGTCAAAGGTCAACATACTAAAAACCTAATAACTCTAAAACTGAGCAAAATATTGAGGTGCTGTTTCCACATTTAGTAATCGGCCATCAACTACTGCAAGTTCCATAATAATGACCATTGAGGTCAAAGGTCAACATATTTAAAACCTAATAGCTCGAAAACGGATCTACATATTGAGATGGTGTTTCCAAATCTAGTAATTGGTAATCAGGTACTACAAGTTCCAAAATAATGACCATCGAGCTCAAAGGTCAACATACTTAAAACCTAAGAACTCGAAAATGGATCCACATATTGAGGTGCTGTTTCCACATTTAGTAATCGGTCATCAAATACTACAAGTTCCAAAATAATGATCATCAAGGTCAAAGGTCAACATACTTAAAAGCTAATAACTCGAAAACGGAGCCACATATTGAGGTGGTGTTTTCACATTTAGTAATTGGTCATCAGGTACCACATGTCCCAAAATAATGACCACCGAGGTCAAAGGTCAACATACTTAAAACCTAAGAACTCGAAAATGGATCCACATACTCAGGTACAGTTTGCACATTTAGTAATTGGTCATCAGGTACCACATGTCCCAAAATAATGACCACCGAGGTCAAAGGTCAAAATACTTAAAACCTAAGAACTCGAAAATGGATCCACATACTCAGGTACAGTTTGCACATTTAGTAATTGGTCATCAGGTACCACATGTCCCAAAATAATGACCACCGAGGTCAAAGGTCAAAATACTTAAAACCTAATGACTCGAAAATGGATTCACATATTGAGGTGCGGTTTCCAAATCTAGTAATAGGTCAACTAGTACATGTTAAGAAATGTACTGACTTTCGAGGTCAAAGGTCAATCGTAAACGGAGCCAGCAAGAGATTTCTGTGACGTATTCAATTTTTTGTTCCAAGCAGAAAAAGTGAAGAATGAATAAATTTTAGTGACTTATTTGCTATTGTACTAACGAGAAAAAAATCAAAACAACGCCATTTTTAACTAGCTCAGAATTTCTGTACATTTTGGGTTATTCAAAATAAACGAAAAAAATAATTTGGATGGACTAACGAAAAAGAAAGCAAAGATATGCCATTTTAGCTAGCTGAGAATTTAAAGAAACAAAGGGAACCTACTCAATTTTCTATCAACGAGAAATGCCATTTCATCTACCTCAGAATTTATGTGCCTTTTTGTGCTAAGGTCTGTTTTAACTCTTCTTGACTAATTAAATAAACGAAGGAATATTGTACCAATGAGAAATGCCATTTTTCTAGACCATGTTCTAATATTTAAACAAACGAAGGGGTGAATTTGAGTGACCTATTCAATTTTGCACCAATGAGAAATAACGTCGTATTTTAAATCACTTTGTACTATTTAAATAAACAAACAATCGGATAAATTTAACCGGCTCAGAAGTGTACTATTTAAACAAACGAAGGTCTCTTGAGTGAGATTTCCAATTTTGTAGCAAGAAGGACTATTTTCTAACTAACTCAGAATTTCATTTCATTTTGTAGTACTCAAATTTGGATGGAGTGTTTAGTTTTGTTCGAACCAGAAAAATTTGATTGGATTATTTCCTTATGTACCAACTGGAAAAAGTGAAGGGCCATTAATCAAATAAATGAAGGAATAAATTTGGGTAGAATATTTAGTTTTGTACCTAGCAAAATAAGAAAAAGAAGTGAAGAACGAATAAAATTTGGATGGACTATTTTCTTATGTACCAACAAAAAAATGGAGCACCAGCGACAAAAAAGAAACCGAAGGAGGAATAAATTTGTGTGACCTATTCAGTTTGTACTAAGCAGAAAAAAATGAAGAAGGATCAGCATTCTATACTTTTTTCTGCCATTTATTGGGGGCGTCCTATTTCTTTTTGTGCCAACGAGACCATTTTTAACCGACTTAGAATTTGTACCAAACAGAAAAGAGCTACACAAATAAACAAAGCAATCAATTTTTAACTAGCTCAGAATTTCTAGACCATGTTGTACTATTTAAACAAACGAAGAGATAAATGTGTGTGACCTATTCACTTTTGTACCAAGCAAAATAAGAAAAAGAAGTGAAGAACGAATAAAATTTGGATGGACTATTTTTTCATGTACCAACAAAAAAATGGAGCACCAACGACAAAAAGGAAACCGAAGGAGTACCTAATCAGTTTTGTACTAAGCAGAAAAAAAGCGAAGAAGGTAAAATTTAAATAGCTCAGTATTTATGTACATTTTTGTACTACTAAAATAAACGAAGGAATAAATTTGGGTGTTCTACAGAAGAAAACGGGGAAGGGCCATTTTATTTAATTTTGTAGTACTGAAAATATACAAAGATATAAATTTGTGCGACCCATTCAGTTTTGTACTAAGCAGAAAATTTGTTGGCTTTTTTAGAAAGACCATTTTATCTTTTGTATTCAGATTTTCCGGCTACTTTTTGTGCTCTACAAATAAACGGAGGAAAAGCAAAGAGAGACCATTTTTAACTAGCTTAGAATTTATGTGCCTTTTGTAACGAAGAAACAAATTTGAAGGAGGTTCATTTTAACTAATCCTGCTGCGAGTAGTAAAAAAAAAAAAAATAAAACAATATGGCATTATTGCGACTTTCATTTTCGAATACATACGGATTAAGCCACTATGGCAAAAAAAATACTTTTAAATTCGAGATGTAAGATAAATTTCAAGATACCATGGGAAACACTAGTTTACCAGTCTTAGATCTCATTGTAGACTGTTTTACCGGTTTATTATTCATTATATAAAAACTATAAATTTATAAAGTCACTAGCAGAATGCCCATTCTTCGCATGGGGAGAATAGTTTCATTTTGGACATAAAGTGATGAATTTGGATTTAAACGGCATAGAAAGTCGTCATTGTTCGTCTCAGCGACCCCGAAAACTGTCGATTCGATACTAATATCGGTCATTTTCGATCATTTTTATAGATCTCTCCCCCTCCCCGTTCCATAACAAGTAAAGGGTCCAAATGGATGAATCGAGTTGCGGGATGAGACATAGTGTGCCTGACACGGGATGTGAAAACATGTGTATATGCGAAGCTATAGCGGCTGAGCGTCATAAGAAACGGTGGGAGAGGGTGTCAAAGTTTGTGAGAGAAGGGCTATGCTATGTTATAATAATACATGAAATAAACTGTTGAATCGTAAAAATGTTGAAAGCTAGGCAACACAAACGGTGGTAATTTCACATATTGGCAAAAGAAGAATGGGCAGAGTAGATAACCAACCTCCGTCGCCATTTTGAAATCTGTGATATTTTTTTGAAATGGAAATGTAGCCATGTGGCACATGTGTTAAGACTGTGTTTCGATCAGGAATGCAATGCTGCTGTCCATTTTCTCATATCACTAATTGTTGATTAATTATGGCGTATTTTATTCCTTGTTAGGATACCATCAGAACACATGGTCGAAATGACCACCTTGAGCAACAATGGTGTGTACCACACGCCTTTTCCACTCCTCATGAACAGCCAGTCATGTCTTTGGACGCAGAGAAGCACATGCATCCTCAATCTGCTACAGGAGATGTGGTAAATTCTGGATCTTGACTGAGTATACTATGGAGTGAAGGTGGTCCCATAGGTAGAAGTCGAGATCCGGAGAGCGCGATGACCACTCAATCTGTCCCCGACGTCCGTTCCACCTCCTAGTGAACTCGATTCGATGCAGGTACTTTCCGCACGCAAAGTCCATAATGAGAAAACAATATGGCATTATTGCGACTTTCATTTTCGAATACATACGGATTAAGCCACTATGGCAAAAAAAATACTACTCTCTCCTTATGCTTATTTGGAACAGAGTTAAGAGGACCAAGCATTAGAAACCCGCTAGTAGGGCGTCGATTCAGTAAACTCGTTATGCTTTAGAAAACAAAATCCATATTGGAGTATACCTTTTATACAACAAACAAGCTTCTTAGCCCCACTCCAGAAATTAGAAAACAAATTCTTTCTTCTACGGTCTTCGGCATGCATTTTAGACTAAGATCAGCAAGATTAATATTAAATAACACTTCTGCTGGATAGAAATTCGATTCTCTCGATTTTCTGCTTTATCCGGCAACTCCAATAAACATCTATAAATATTCTTTGATGTGTAAAATTAGTTCTAAACAGTCTTGTATTGGATCCACACATCAGTATAGTAGTTAAAGATAATTGCTTCCCATCTCGTAATACCGTGTAAACGCTTGTCTGAACAATGAAGAAAATCAATTAGATAGTTGTAAATTTTAATGGAAGAATTACCTGTATTCTATCTAAGACAATCTACACCCACGGAATCATCGTTATTACAAATAGTGTTAATAGGCATGTTTTTCCACCCCAAAATTAAAATAGAAGTTCTGAATTTTTTCTATTGGCACATCCTAGTACTTCTTAGTTATATCTCCCAAATACTGTACATCTCTTGCCCATTTAATTTAGCCTTAAATCAGAGAAATTGGATCGTATAAATGTGTTCGCAGAATGGTGGTGTAATTGGTTCGCCACTAACTCTCTTAGAGATCATTATTGCTGGTAGACTACAATGCACCTTTAAAACCTACTCTCATTCGAAAAATAAACTGCACTATTACAGACTATTATAAGTGCAGTACAATACCGCTATTAATTGGAAATTCTTACACAATGTATCGTTCTTGTTATCGAAGTCTACTCCAACTAAGCATAAGGAGAAAGTAGTATTTTTTTGCCATAATGGATTATTCTGTATGTATAGCTTTATTGTGAGAAAAACCATTTGTTATTCCTTTTCACCAAGTTTCCAAATACCGCGAGGTCCAACAGATAGGTATCAGGAGATACCGGAAAAAGGCCAGTTTTACCACATCGTGTAAAGCAACCAAGTAAATCTGCAATCTGGATACTTGGCCTGAACTCGCACACATAATTCCAAAACTTTAATAACTCATCCAAAGTGTCCTGCGTTCCCACATAGCGAAAGAAAGCTGTCATAGTATAACTATTACCCTTAGTTTTCATGGCAAAAAAGGTAGCTGATTGGAAAAGAGAACTGTGTGCGGTTAAACGAGTAACCAACGACAAAAAGTCTATCTTAATATCTACCTGCGATAAATGCTTAACAAATTCTACCATATACCATTTGTTATAGCGACTATTAAACAAATATCTATCCATCAAATAATTGTCTACCACATCGTTATAGTGGGCATTGTGCTCAACAAAACATGGCTGTATACCATTATCCAACCGAAAATATCTAACTGTAGACCTAGAATAAGCGGGGCGATCATTACGTTGTACCACAGGGAAATGAAAAACTTCGGCCATTGTAATGCACACAACCAAGTATGTGTTAAAGGTTTTAGTCGTTAATACAAAATAAAGAAGCCAACAAATTTCTGCTTGGTACAAAATTAAATATTCTACACCTTCTCGGTGGTACTAAATAGTACAAAATACTTAAATTGATACTATGGTACAACACTAAATTCCCAGCTGGTACAAAATAAAATATTCCATTCAAATTTTATTATTTCTTCACTTCTTTTTTTTTTGCCCGGTACAAAACTAAATTCCGTACATATGCCACTCAAATTCATTTATTCTTCCTTTTGACCTCTAAAATAATAATAATAATAATTTAAAATTTAATTTTCCATTATTTTTTTCACTCTCTCCTTATCTCTACTTAATTAAAAACTATCGTTTCTACTAATACTGTATTTACACATATGAAACTGTCTCAAAATTATCTATTCGTTTTCTTTTACTAGATGTAACCTGATAAATTCTAAGATGTGGATAATTTCCAAGTAAAGTTGCCGGATAAAGCAGAAGATCGAGAGAATCGAATTTCTATCCAGCAGAAGTGTTATTTAATATTAATCTTGCTGACCTTGGTCTAAAATGCATGCCGAAGACCGTAGAAGAAAGAATTTGTTTTCTAATTTCTGGAGTGGGGCTAAGAAGCTTGTTTGTTGTATAAAAGGTATACTCCAATATGGATTTTGTTTTCTAAAGCATAACGAGTTTACTGAATCGACGCCCTACTAGCGGGTTTCTAATGCTTGGTCCTCTTAAGTCTGTTCCAAATAAGCATAAGGAGAGAGTAGTATTTTTTTTTTGCCATAGTGGCTTAATCCGTATGTAGCTCTTTTCTGTTTGGTACAAATTCTAAGTCGGTTAAAAATGGTCTCGTTGGCACAAAAAGAAATAGGACGCCCCCAATAAATGGCAGAAAAAAGTATAGAATGCTGATCCTTCTTCATTTTTTTCTGCTTAGTACAAACTGAATAGGTCACACAAATTTATTCCTCCTTCGGTTTCTTTTTTGTCGCTGGTGCTCCATTTTTTTGTTGGTACATAAGAAAATAGTCCATCCAAATTTTATTTGTTCTTCACTTCTTTTTCTTATTTTGCTAGGTACAAAACTAAATATTCTACCCAAATTTATTCTTTCATTTATTTGATTAATGGCCCTTCACTTTTTCCAGTTGGTACATAAGGAAATAATCCAATCAAATTTTTCTGGTTCGAACAAAACTAAACACTCCATCCAAATTTGAGTATTACAAAATGAAATGAAATTCTGAGTTAGTTAGAAAATAGTCCTTCTTTCTACAAAATTGGAAATCTCACTCAAGAGACCTTCGTTTGTTTAAATAGTACACTTCTGAGCCGGTTAAATTTATCCGATTGTTTGTTTATTTAAGTAGTACAAAGTGATTTAAAATACGACGTTATTTCTCATTGGTGCAAAATTGAATAGGTCACTCAAATTCACCCCTTCGTTTGTTTAAATATTAGAACATGGTCTAGAAAAATGGCATTTCTCATTGGTACAATATTCCTTCGTTTATTTAATTAGTCAAGAAGAGTTAAAACAGACCTTAGCACAAAAAGGCACATAAATTCTGAGGTAGATGAAATGGCATTTCTCGTTGATAGAAAATTGAGTAGGTTCCCTTTGTTTCTTTAAATTCTCAGCTAGCTAAAATGGCATATCTTTGCTTTCTATTTGGTTAGTCCATCCAAATTATTTTTTTCGTTTATTTTGAATAACCCAAAATGTACAGAAATTCTGAGCTAGTTAAAAATGGCGTTGTTTTGATTTTTTTTCTCGTTAGTACAATAGCAAATAAGTCACTAAAATTTATTCATTCTTCACTTTTTCTGCTTGGAACAAAAAATTGAATACGTCACAGAAATCTCTTGCTGGCTCCGTTTACGATTGACCTTTGACCTCGAAAGTCAGTACATTTCTTAACATGTACTAGTTGACCTATTACTAGATTTGGAAACCGCACCTCAATATGTGAATCCATTTTCGAGTCATTAGGTTTTAAGTATTTTGACCTTTGACCTCGGTGGTCATTATTTTGGGACATGTGGTACCTGATGACCAATTACTAAATGTGCAAACTGTACCTGAGTATGTGGATCCATTTTCGAGTTCTTAGGTTTTAAGTATTTTGACCTTTGACCTCGGTGGTCATTATTTTGGGACATGTGGTACCTGATGACCAATTACTAAATGTGCAAACTGTACCTGAGTATGTGGATACATTTTCGAGTTCTTAGGTTTTAAGTATGTTGACCTTTGACCTCGGTGGTCATTATTTTGGGACATGTGGTACCTGATGACCAATTACTAAATGTGAAAACACCACCTCAATATGTGGCTCCGTTTTCGAGTTATTAGCTTTTAAGTATGTTGACCTTTGACCTTGATGATCATTATTTTGGAACTTGTAGTATTTGATGACCGATTACTAAATGTGGAAACAGCACCTCAATATGTGGATCCATTTTCGAGTTCTTAGGTTTTAAGTATGTTGACCTTTGAGCTCGATGGTCATTATTTTGGAACTTGTAGTACCTGATTACCAATTACTAGATTTGGAAACACCATCTCAATATGTAGATCCGTTTTCGAGCTAGTAGGTTTTAAATATGTTGACCTTTGACCTCAATGGTCATTATTATGGAACTTGCAGTAGTTGATGGCCGATTACTAAATGTGGAAACAGCACCTCAATATTTTGCTCAGTTTTAGAGTTATTAGGTTTTTAGTATGTTGACCTTTGACCTCGATGGTCATTATTTTTGGAACTTGTAGTAGTTGGTGGCCGATTACTAAATGTGGAAACAGCATCTCAATATGTGGCTCCGTTTTTGAGTTATTAAGTTTTAAGTATGTTGACCTTTGACCTCGATGGTCATTATTTTGGAACTTGTAGTACCTGATTACCAATTACTAGATTTGGAAACACCATCTCAATATGTGGCTCCGTTTTCGAGTTATTAGGTTTTAAGTATGTTGACCTTTGACCTCGATGGTCATTATTTTGGAACTTGTAGTACCTAGTGACCAATTACTAAATGTGGAAACACCACCTCAATATGTAGATCCGTTTCCGAGTTAATAGGTTTTAAGTATTTTGACCTTTGACCTCGATTATCATTATTTTTGGAACTTGTAGTAGTTGAGGACCAATTACTAAATGTGGAAACACCATCTCAATATGTTGCTTCGTTTACGAGTGATTGGGTTTTAAGTGTCATACAAAGAACGTATCCCACAAACTATAAGACCCAGGTAAAAATAAATATGTTATTCGTAATCAGCATGTCCGAAAACCCCCATACGCCGAGTTTCATCCAGATCGGTTAAAATTGTCATAGAAAGGGCGTATCCCACATAAACTATAAGACCCAGGTAAAAATAGGTATGATATTCGTAATCAGCATGTTCGAAAACCCCTATATACCGAGTTTCATCCAAATCGATTAAAATTGACATAGAAAGGGCGTATCCCACATAAACCATAAGACCCAGGTAAAAATAAGTATGATATTTGTAATCAGCATGTCCGAAAACCCCTATATACTGAGTTTCATCCAAATCGGTTAAAATTGTCATACAAAGGGCGTATGCCACATAAACTATAGGACCCAGATAAAAATAAGTATGATATTTGTAATCAGCATGTCCGAAAACCCCCATATACCGAGTTTCACCCAAATCTGTTAAAATTGTCCTAGAAAGGGCGTATGCCACATAAACTATAGGACCCAGGTAAAAATAAGTATGATATTCGTACTCAGCATGATCGAAAACCCCCTTATGTCGAGTTTCATCCAAATCGGTTCAAAGAGCGTATCGAATCACTATGTTACATAGGTATTCATTGTCTTAAAATAGGGGTTGAAAAAAATCTTATGTAATTTCTGCTATGGTAAAATAGGGGTTGGAAAAGTAATCATAAAAGAGAACGAGTACACCCCTTAAAAAGTGCTCATAAAAAGGGAATGAATCTTATGTATTCTCTGGTCTGCTGTGTGTTCGTAGTCTCAGTGTAATTTCTGCTATGTTCAATTAGGGGTGGAGAAAATGAATACACCCCCTGTGCTATGTCCGCTATGTTTCGTAGTCTCTGTTATGGTAAAATAAAGGTTGGAAAATAAGCCATACTCTTGTATTAGATCTGCTATGTAATCTGTGCTATGTTATAATAGGGGTTGGAGAATATGCTCATAAAAGGGAATGAATACACCCCTAAAATGGAGGTTGTTGTGTTTATTATCTGCTCTGCTATGTGTTCGTAACTGCTATGTTACATAGTCTTATGCTAAGGGGTTGAAAACGAATTCACCCTGCTATGTGTTCGTAGTCTTATGCTATGTTATAATAGGGGTTGAAAAATATGCTCATAAAAGAGAACGAGTACACCCCTAAAATGTTGTGTGTTCATAGTCTCAGTGTAATTTCTGCTATGTTAAAATAGGGGTTGGAAAATAAGCCATGCTCTTTTATTAGCGGAGCTATGTATTATCTGTTGTGCTGTGTGTTCATAGTCTCAGTGTAATTTCTGCTATGTTAAAATAAGGGTTGAAAAATATGCTCATAAAAGGGAATGAATACACCCTTGTTATGTTAGATAGTCTTATGTTCTGCTATGTTAAAATAGTGCTATGTGTTATCTGCTATGTTAAAATAGGGGTTGAAAAAGTGCTCATAAAAGGGAACGAGTCTTATGTGTTATCTGCTCTGCTGTGTGTTACGTAGCCTTATGTGTTATCTGCTCTGCTGTGTGTTACGTAGCCTTATGTGTTATCTGCTCTTCTATGTGTTCGTAAGGGTTGAAAAATATGCTCATAAAAGAGAACGAGTACACCCTTGTTATGTTACGTACTGTGCGTTACGTACTCTTATGTGTTATCTGATCTTCTATGTGTTCGTAGGGGGTGGAAAATATGCTCATAAAAGGGAACGAGTTCACCCCTAAAAAGTGCTCATAAAAGGGAACGAGTACACCCCCTAAAAAGTGCTCATAAAAGAGAATGAATACACCCCTAACATGGAGGTCGTAAAAGATCGTGGGTGGACGGGGCGTGGGTCATAGCGTATCGTGAGACAGTGGAAAATTGAGTCCTTGCTCTCAGGAGACCCTGGAAAAAAAGGCGATTTTTCAGCTACCGGGTGTCAGGTGCCCCCCATCTACTTAGGACGATAGCATCAATTAGAAAGGTACTGGCAAGAATGTCTCAACACACAAAACCAATTCACAAGCACCACAAAACAAAGAATCAGAAACATTAAATCAATCGCACACTGAAGCTTCTATCCTTTTATTCATGCCTAGAATTACAAGGTTGAGTTAATGTTATAACTCTTCTATCTGGAGTATAGGAGAGAGTTGGTTTTGTTTAGGTCACTGGAAAACCTCTCGCAATGCACCCCAATTACGATTTTAAGTACAAACTTTAAGATAATCACACTGCTTTATCCTTTCTTTCATCTTCTCTTTCATTTCTCCCCTAGAAATTTTGTTACACTCCTCGCATCCCACTCTACATATTACTCCCCTTTGATCTTTTTCCGCTATTGCTTTCCTCTTAGTTTTTCTGCCTACTTCAATTATTCTGCTTCCTCCTTTCCTGTATGTCCTAATTCCTTTTTTCCGAAGGATTTTCTTTATATCTTCTGTTTCTTTACCTAGGATCTCTATACCATTTTTGGTTCTTGTTTCTTTCTTTTACTATATTTATTCTTACTCTTTCCTCTTCATTGTTTATCCATTTTCCTTAGTTGTGTCCAAAACTTCTTTAAATCTAGTTTCCTCTGTTTTTCATGTTTTTAGGCCTCCTATTCTTTCTTCCATGCTTTTCATGAAATTCTTCTTCGTACCCTCATCGAACTTCTTCTCTGGCAATACACTCCCATTACACACTCCAACTTCAATCAGGATGTAATAAATTCTTCTTCTTCTTCTTTATTTTGATATCTAGATAGTTTATCTCCGTTCTATTCCAGATAGTTTGATCCCAGCTGGGCTTTGCGGTGGACAAACACCGTGCGCGTGATTTTCTTCGGAGTTCTTCCGTTTCCCTCCATTTTCTTTATTCCACCATTTCATTCATTTCTCATCATGACCAGAGTCGTACTGGCCAGGCGGGAAGCCGGGAAATTTCCCGGTGGGCTCTGGACGGTGAGATTTTTAGTGGGCCCTCTGCCTCGTATCATAAATAGCAGTATATGTATAAAAAGGCACACGTCACGCACTCCTCGCATACGGGAGTAACGGAACGAAGAACGATAACACGTCGAGCACCGGTAATATAGTCAGCTAATTCCAGACCTGCGTTGCCGCCCATGATGTTGCGAAAACAGCCTTCGTAATTCGTTTTTCGTTACATATTTTTCGTAATTTAACCCTTGAAAGATTTCTGATTTCCCACTCAAGTTTATAATTTTGCTAATATTGAAGTATTCAGCTAAACTGAAATCTCAAATGATGCCATAACTTGAAACTAAATAATAATTTACATTTTACAGCATCATTGTTTTCCGTATAGAAAATATACAGGGCCGGATTAAGACTATTGAAGGCCCTGGAGCGGGAAAAGACAAGCGGGGGCATCAAAAACTTTTATGATTGGCCCCCTTTCAATATATTTAAAAGGTCTATGAATGATATAGGAGTCACTCATGTCATATTTTTTAAACTTTTATGGTAAAAATGTTTTCAGAAATTTTAGACATTTTTGGGTCCCCCTTGGTCACGGAGTCATGGAGCAAAACATGAAAACTCAACAAGATTTTTCTTTTTAATAAAAAAGGAGGGCAATATTTATATCTTTAGAGGAATGGGCATTATGTCAGATCAGCCAGTGCCAGGAGAAAAATTACTGCCTTAAAAAAAGTTTTAAATTTGCATTATAAGACTTTTCAGCATACTTGATCCGAGTGACATTCCTAAATTCCCTTTTATTGTCGGAAGGGGGGGGGAGTACGTACATGTGAGTGGGCCCCCTATAAAGTATCTTCCCGGTGGGCTCCTAGATTGCAGTACGTCCCTGATCATGACTGTCTCCTTTAGCCTACATGGAATAACTGTGGGACGTAAATACACTACCCAGCGAACAGGCCCGTATCCAGGGGTGTCTAGGGGGCCGGGCCCCCCTAAATTTTTGATGGCCCCCTAAAATTTTCACAGTAGGCTTGCAAATGAACTATAATATGGTGATGAAATAAAATATTTTTGGATCGAGCTCCCCCTAACTTCAGTCGGGCAACCTCCTACATTTTTGTGCTGGCTTCCGGCCTGCCAGTGAATTGGGGAGCAGCCTGAGATTATTATGATAAGTATCATTCCGGCATTTGCCTGGTGTGAATGAGAAAGAAAAACTCACTCAAGATGGCTGGCTTGGCTTATTCGACCGAGGTCCCCACCGAGAATCGAATCAAAGGAGAGAGCGTTACCAACTACGACACGTGAGGTTACCACGAAATTTACTTTTAACATGAAAGAATTTAAAAAAAAGAAAAAACTTTCGCAGAGAATGGATTTATCCTCTTTTAATTAGTTTCAAAGAACATGAAACGTGACTTCACTCAAATTTTTGCATTCATCAAAGTATCTTAGGAGTTGGAATGCAAGCAGACGCACCCCGGAAAAAGATAGTGTATTATTTACTTTTCTTTTGTCCACAAATTACATTATTTTCCCGTTCTCTGCAGTTTCCACTTAGCTTCTCTGTTTTATTCTACCTCTGCGTGCAATGTGTTGTCTGTGCTAACCCTGTAATAACTTTCGTTTTCTAGCAGACATTTCTGTTAGAGTTAAACAAAGTTTCTTTTCTCATAATTAACCTCTTTCCTATTTTTTTTACTTCTTTTTAAATTTGTTTTTTCCGTTTTACAGCCCTTATACTAGCTGTGGTTGCACTTATAGGTCTGGTAAGCAACAAGCATCTGCGAGTGTTTTAAAGTTTGGCCCACAGATGTCACTGTTTCCGTGTCTACAATTTTTTTTTTCTCTCTCTCGGAATGTTGTTATGATGACAGAGAATTGCAACGATTCTCGGGTTTCTTTTCCTTAATCTAACATTTACTCATGTTTTTGCAGCTTTTTCTCATTTTTTTTTTAACCTTCCCGTTCTCTCCTTAATTACGAAACTTACAGTGAGAATCACGCAAGCACAAACTTTGTCTTATATCTGCAGCAGGCTGTTGTCAAGGTAACTCTCTGCCATACGTAAAACAAATAGAACTGGAGAACATATATTTATTATTACTATTTTTATTATAATTTTCATTTGGAAGAGAAATAGAGTTGATGAGATAACTACAAACTTGAAATTAAAGGTATTTCAATGTTGCTTTACTGTTATAGAAGATTTTACTTTGACTATTTATTTATTTATTTATTTATTTATTTATTTATTTATTTATTTATTTATTTATTTTACTTAGTTTGCTTTATCTTCTCTTCAAATAATGTCTGGGTTTTGTTTAATTTATTTATTTTTAACAGAAGAAAGTGGGTCAGGGAAAAATTTCTTGGGACGAGATTCAGTTTTCTAGATTTCCAGCCAAGTTCACTTCCAGAAAATTGTGTCCAGTGGGGCAAACTCAAAATATGAGCGGGAGGTTGCAGTAGGACATGATTTGGTAAAAGATGAGCCGTATACAAGATGATGCTGGTGATTTTGAATTTAGCGTCCTTTTCAGCAACGAGGCTATACGAGACGTGGACCTACTGATTAACGTGGAATCCGTACCGCATAAACTCCTGCCGGGAATCAAACCCGAATCTCCCACGCCAAAGGCGAGTACGCTAACCGCTTAGCCACGAAGGATCTCTGTATACAAGATAACACGTACTTTATCTTTGCCATGAGGGGCATGTTAGCCGTGTCCGGGGTGTGGTAGAAAGAGCTTCTCAGAACTATGACTGGAAGACGTCCATGATTACAGAATGTACAAGCTTTGTACAATGTCGTCTCAACTACATGTTGAAACTGTGGACATTCAAAGGTTTCTTTCAATCCTTAGAAGTAAGGGACTCAGCCCTAATAAAATACCTTAGTTACACAAATGTTGGAAGAAACACTACTTTCAGTTTATGCTATGCATTTTGCAATATTTTCTCATATTTACAAATAACACCACTTGCTTCTCCACAAGAATCTCCAAGCAGCCGATGGATGAGGTCTCCGAAGAAATACGAGAAGAACACGAAGAGTCACGAAGAGGACCCCTACAATCGCTCCATAGGCTCCGCCTCCAAAGACTGGCTATAAAAGAGGACGCACAACGTCAGAAGACATCAGTCACCAACTCATCACATCATATCTTTCTCTCCAAGCTGGTCTGGGCAGGATATACTAACGTACCTCTGCACTGCCAGGAGTAAGAGGTTCCTTTTCATTCTTCGCTCTCTACTGCCAAGGAAATATTACCTTACCTCTGCGTTGCTGCGGGTAAGAGGTTCCTTTCCAATCTCCGCGCTTCTCTGGGCAGGATATTCCTAATCAACAAACTAAGACTTCGGCATTCCTCTGGGTAGGAGATCCAATAATACAGGAAGAAGTTAATCCACACCACACTGTCACTTTTAGCTTGCCCTGAATTTTTTTCAACGGTCTCTTTGGGATCACCTTCTGCCCAATAATTTGCTACTATGACGACGGTTAACGAACCCCAATTCATAAAACACATTTTCAACACTCCACAGATTTTTTTTCAAATTGGTTTGGATGATCTTTATGCCATGTGAGCATCATTTCACAAAATTCAACACACTTATCGCAATCATCTGGCTGCAACTTTAGGACATAATGAGGCTTCCATGGTCTGTAATGTAAGTAGAGAACTGCACGCACAGAATAGTGTGTAATGCTACTCTCTCTTGCCGCCTGCCTTGTTGATTATGAAGGGCTTCACTCCAACATCTCTCTCACTGTGGCTATTTTTTTTCCTCTGATACCGAAGTAGAGGGCCTACCTGATCTCTTAATGTCCACGACACTTCCGGTAGTAATTAATTTTCTGTGGTAATTTTTAATTGTTTTTACATCCAGAACAGCTTGCCTCCCATGTTAACCCCTCCATCTGAATTACAGACTGTCACACTTCGAATCTTACTGCAATTTTGTCTCTCTTCTCAATGCTTAATCATCCTGGCATCTCTATGGCTTCAAAGGAACAACAAGAGCTTCACAGGATCTGAAAAAAAAAAAGAACGAAAAATGGCATACTTTAGTATAAAACAAGATAGCCTATATTTCTATCTACACAATATCAATAGAAATTCCAATTCAAAATAGGGAGTTATTTTCCGCGCATCTCCTATATAGTACAAATTCATATAGCAGAAAAACAGTACAAATTTATTATTTCCTTCAAAACTAAATTTTCTTCTAATAAATAAAGTAAAGAGTTTGTGTCTGTGCGCAGCCTGGGGACCAGACAAGTGGATGAAGAGTTACCAAATTTTGGTCACGGGTACCTTGGTCCAGGCCCCAGACCAAGACGAAGCGTTTTTTTTAATAGAACCAGGGGGTTTCAGGGAGCATTTAGTGGGACATGTAAAAGTAGTAGAAAATGACCGGTATTAGTGTCGAATTCATAGTCTTCGCGGTCGCTGAGATCAATTGTGAAACTCCGATCGCATTAACTTCCAAATTCACCCCATTCGGGTGCGGGCCAGGAGTCACCGGGTGCGGATACCGAGACGTAAAAATAATCCAAAATGACCGATATTACTGTCAATTCCATAGTTTCGCGGTCGCTGAGATCAATGGTGACACTTGCATTAGCGATGACTTTCAAATTCAGCTACCATTGTATGCGGGACGAGGGTGACCTACGGGGGGCGAGACATGTAAAAATAATCCAAAATGACCGATATTAGTGTCAAATCCATAGTTTTCTCGGTCGCTGAGATTAATGGTGATACTCCCAAAGGCGTTGACTTCCAAATACACTCCCCATCGGCTGGGGGCCAGAGGCGTTTTTTTAAGAAATTAGAACCAGGGGGTCTCGGTGGCGTTTACCGGGATATGTAAAAGTAGTAGAAAGTGACCGATATTATTTTTTTCCTTTCGTTGTTCAGTTTGTTTACGTAGATATTTTATCTGACCCATGCGAAGAGTGGATATTTCAGCTAGTCTTAAATAAGCTAACAATAGCTACTATTTTTGTTTTATACTTCTACTTGTTTTTGTTTATTGACAAACTGAGCCATCTATGGTAAAATAGTAACTTTGTATTAGCTGATTGGTTAGTCAGAGAAAAAAGAGAAGAGTTATATCTCCTCTTCCAGCAAACTAGTGTATGTTGTTTGTTATGGAGCTTTTTGACCTTTACTTACAGTAATTATTGGTTCTGAGAGCGATTCGTACAACCATCTAAAGAATTACCAATCAGTCTTCGAGCACAAACGAAAAAGAAAGATTCAGATAAAAGAAGATAAAAGAATGAAAGACGGAGAGAGGGAATGAAAGATGTTCAAAAAAACTGACGTAAACGAAGAAAAACATTCGACAGGGCTGAAAAGACCAAATAAAGCTTTATGCGTGTGTTTCCTTTAGTTCTCCTGTTGTACCGCGGAAAACGAAAAATAAGCTTCCCCTTTGGCCGAGACATCTTATGAGCTTTCCTCCTTTTTTTCTTTTTTCTTTTTTTTTTTTTTAATCCTTTTAGAGTTTGAGATACAAACATCGCAAGTAGTACAAAGAATGACCAACAGACAGCAACAGTGAAGTTTTTCTTTTCAAAGCTTTTCTCTTTGGTCTTCAAGTTTGCAAACAGCATATTTTTTGATTAGAAACTAATTCTAGCTCAAAAGATTCTTTAGTTTTAAATACCACATATAATAATGTTTCAAAGAACAGATTTATTAATATTAAATCAACATTTATACTTCAGTATCCACACCGAGAAAAAAATGTATGTGGCGTACGTTTAAACGTAGGTTACGTACGTAAATCCTGCAGTTTTTGGACTTAATATTCAACCGCACGTAAAATCCTTCAGCAAACGTATAACTGAAAACGTATATTTTATAATGCTTTCCGTATATACTGTTCCATCTATACGCACTTTCCGTACGAAACAAAGAAATGCATATACACGGTCAGGATCTCACATACACTTGCACGTATATAACATACAGCTGACGTATGTAATATACAGAGGACTGTTAGACGTCAGACACCCTGCAGCGGCATGACGTAACATCCAAGCGGGAAAAGTTCAGTACGTATGTAGTCTATGGATAACGTATGTTCCGTACAGATTTCCGTAGTAAACTTATGGATTCCGTATATTGTACAATATACCGATGTCCGGATAACGAATTTTTCTCACATAACGAAGTGCACGTCCGATGTCCGGATATACTAGACCGGACGTATTGAAACCGGAAGTACTAGAAAATTTTAAACCACTTCTCGCTTTGATAGAATGAGACAGGTGGTACTGATATGTTCTCTTAAGGTGGATCACTAGGTGTTCCCAGTGCTATGCTAAACGCAACTTGAATAGTGTGGCGTTGCCAGATAGTGTCGAGTGTTTACTGATGCCAAATATATAATAAAGGGAGGAATCACCGAATTCAGCTTGGATACTTACTGGAGAAATTAGTTTTCGATACTTAATGCAATACCGCTTCTCGAACTGCAACGCTAGAATCCAGGAATTTTCTTATTGTGACTACTACAGTAAACGTACAAATTTGGCAACAACGCATTATGGCGTTCTGCGCAAGTTTCGTCTCAAAATCTATTTCCTTAAATGTAAATTAATATTTAAATAAAATATGAAACATAACACAAAAAACGGTCATATAGTATATCTATTTCGTGATAAGATCGTTACTTTAAAATACTTTACACATACAAATAAACTTTTCATAAAACGGAACGCTTCTAGTAAGATCTAACAGCAAGTGTCATCTTGTGTGCTCATTGTAAAACGAACCAAATATTTTCTTTTATTTGTTACATTTTTCGATATCAGGAGAGACAATCAAATGAATCAGTGTCTTGTGTTGTAGCTGAAACATTACTCTATCTTATAGTAAAATATTTATAATATGTAACGTTTCATTGCGCAGTAGTTAAGGCAATGAGCTAAAATATGTACTGACTTCCGGGTGGTAATTCACCTTAAGACGCTGAACTGATTGCTAAAAAACAACGTTTGTTGCTATCGGTTACCGTTTGTATCATGTGGCGATGAAGATTAAAAACGGAAGTGGTTGACTTTCTACTACTTCTGGTCTGAATAGAGAGTAGACCTAAGATATACAACATATTCTTGGGACACTGAATTGATTGCAAGAAATCGGTTTTCCCGATATCTTTTATTATCGTTTTTGCTTCATGGAAATCAGTATTGAAACCGGAAGTACTCGTAAATTTCAATCACTTCCGGTTTTGGTAAAATGTTTGTGGATGATGACCATATGTTCCCTTGAGGCGCCGAAGTGATTGCAAAAAAAGTTTGTCGTTATTTATTATCGGTTTTGTTCTTATAGTTGTCAACAGATAGACAGATAAAATAACCGTTCTGTGTAAAGATATTGTGTCCAGCACAATGAATGATAGATTTCAATAATAATAAAATAATAAATTAATAATAATAATAATAATAATAATAATAATAATAATAATAATAATAATAATAATAATAATAATAATAATAATAATAATAATAATAATAATAATAATAAAAGTTGTGGACATGTGATATATTGGACTGAAATTCTGTGAAAACGACAAACATTATTTATTTCAATTTATGGACAGTGAATTTTTTTTTATCAGATTGGTGTTTCAAAAAGTTATATTCTAAATGTTGATTTCCTTCAGCACAACATACAGTTTAGACACAATTTACACATTCAGATACCAAAGAACTTCCATTTTGCGTTGACTGTTTCCTTTTATATGTATTTCTTAATAAATAAACATACAGATTGTTCCTTTATTCGCATTCCTAAAAATCACTTTATCTGACGTCAATCTACACGTATTACATTTCATCTGCTTGTTTTCGTTTTATTGAACTAGAAATTCAATGACCGATGCCTTGGAACAGCGCCGTAACTTAAACTTTTTCCTGGAAAGCAAGCATTAATATTTGCGCCCTCTAGAAAAAGTTGTTTTTTGTTCTCCCCTTCGAAAATAGGCCCTTGCTTTCCATCTTTTTCTAACTCTTTGTGGACTCCCCGGAGCCTGTGGACTCTCCCTTACGCCCCTGGTCCCGTTCCATACATAACAAATTAATTAAGGGAACAGTACTGACAAATCTTAAAGCCATACAAATCAATATTATTTATAGAGCCCCTAATTGTAGACATTTTTTTACTGAAATGGGCCCAGAACTCATTTTTGTTTTATTTATCTTTTGCGTGTAGTTTTGTTTATGTAATGTAGTGAACCTGTTCGATGCTTCATTTATAATTTCATTTTTCGTATCGTATATGGAGTAAGAAAATTTGGTCTTAATGTGGCTCTCCCTCGAACGGCGGGGAACTGCCCTGGGGAGCAGTTGTCCCCCTGCCCCCACAAGTTACAGCCCTGCCTTGGAACAAAACTAGAGAGAACACGTCGTTAGACAGAGTTGATCAGTGGCAACGATATAGATATAGGAAACTCTACGAGACACTTCATCTTTGGAACTTAGACGACTAGAGGTTACCCATATAAATAGGGGTAACGCATCTTAGTTGCATATTATTTTCTCAACGGCAAAGATAATTTGATTATTAGGATGAGTTCATACTCCAAGTTATTCCACATTATACATTTTTACTAATTTTGTTCCTTCCGTGCTGAGCCTATATTCAAGCTGTCTGGCCGCCCATAACCCAGACTCTATATTCCTGAAGATAGACGATAGTACACCGAGAGAATCGTCGAATCAATGAAGGATCGCAGATAGTACGTTCCCTGGCCACAGGTCCCGTAGGACTGGCATGTCTGACAGCTGTTCTCTCCGGATCCGGTATCTACAATCAAAAACAAGTTTAAAAAAGAAAAAAAAGAGAAAAACTTGGGTAGACATTCTGAATTCCGGGCAGTTTTTTCTATGACGTCATCAATCTGGCCGCCAACGAATTTCGAATTAACACATTTAAAATTTTATAACTTCCTTACTATTCAAAATCAAAACTTTTTCCTCTTTTATTTATTAGAGAATATATTGAGCTTTTATTGTAATTATTGAAGTTTGCCTTCTATTGCCTTCTATCTGGGCAAGTATTTATTTTCACTATTAGGCAAGGCAAAGAGTTTTAACAAACTAAAGATCATTAAAAAAAATGTCTCAGAAACTTAACAGGACATCTCACCAACTTTAGGATCATATCCATAGTGCATAACTTAATTTCAAAGCTTTTTTAGGTCATTGTAAAAACCTTTGCAGTCAAAAGAGCCCACAAAGTTAAATTTTAGTTCCAATTTTTTGTGCTTTCATTAACTTACATCGATTTAAGAAATTTGCAAAATATCCTAGTATAATACTTAAGACAACAGCTTGACTGTTTGTCATAATTAAATATTCTATTCTAAAGCAACAGACTGTTGATTCATTCTACACATATACACATCCTGATGTAATTCCAAAAACATTGTGATTTCCAGTTGTTATAAGAATATGTCAAGCATGCTACTCTCAGATTATCTTCACTACCGTGAACTTTCGGTGCCAGAGCTGAAAATGCCGAGAAGTAAGGTTTGCAGAAGTGTTTAGAAATAGATTGGCCTTGAAAACGAGAAGTAAACTTAGATGGGTTAGGTTGAGAATAGCTTTAAACGACTAAGTCGCAAAACTCGAAAATCAAAGTTCGATTGGGTTAGGGATGCTTAAAATATTAATCATTTCGAACCTTTTTAAATGACTTTCCACTTTAGTTACCTTAGAATTTCGGCTGTAATTCGTAGAAAAATATACTGGGCTTCGAAGCATGGCGTACCCGTAAGTTACTCAGTAGTCCGACGTAACTATCATTATTTTCTTAAAATAAGACGATATTTAGCATAAACTAATCATTTTACATTCTTTCAGGTCTATATTAATATTATTGCTACTGGAGGTAGGAATTTCTTTTGGTATTTACAAAGTACTATTTCCACTTTCAGGATGATGGCAAGAACCACAATTTATGTTTAATATTATTTATTCAGTTAATATATATTCTAATAATTATATTTTTCTTTGTTTCAGACTATATGAAATATTGAATTTGTAACAATCAGAAACATCCTGTACCATGACATCAAAACCCTATTCATCTCAATCATTAGTTGGAATTAAATTGGCAGCAGAAAGAATGAAAGATCTTGAGACTAGTTTCCATATTGACATTGACAATGTATTATCTGTAAACAAGCTACGAAAGAAAAAAATGCTGCTGAAATAAGGAAAGATGTAACTTATTAAAGAATTTCTGCAGGAATTCTGTAACCAGTAATAGAGTTTATTTATCAATGCACTAATACATGTTACAAACAGTACGTTTTAAAGAAGATATTGTTGAAGTTCGAGAAAAACTTTAATTGGAAAAGAAGGAAAAGATGGTGATGATGGACTTGATAATATTGAGCAGGAAAGGAAAATATTTTGATCAGATATAACATCTCGAGAAAAACCATCCCAAAACATAAATCTATTCGAAATGAATTGTGTAGTGTGGTTATAAGAAACGTGGCGATATCAAAGAAAAATATCGTATTTGTGAAGCTTCTAGAGCTTCAGTATTTCTTGAAGAAACTCCCTGTATGAAAGGTGATATATATACTTGGAAAATGAAACATCTGTTTTTGGAGCTGACCAGTTCTATCACAAGATAAAGAAAATGAAAATAAAGAAAATTCAGTACAGGTAATCAACAAAGAAGAAATGTTGCAAGATGTTTTTCTATTAAATAAAGATATTCTAGATAAATGTAATGGTTTGACACTATCTAAAATACGTGACTAAATAAACCAGAAAGGAAAAATAAAGGTTACAAAGAAGGAAATCAAACTTTATCTGCTAAAAACTTTTGAACCTGATATACAATTTCTAATCCGGTCAGAAAAAATGAACCCAGTTTTGTTTATCCTTCCAAGCTAAGTGTTTATCAGCTGAAGCCATATGAAACAGAAGTGTGCAAGAGATATAGGAATATTGATTCATGAGTCTATTTGAAATTATGAATTTTGTTTGGATCATAGAATTGGTAATTTTGAAGATTTTAAACAATTCTGGGCATCAATAATCTATAGTCTTGGATGTATTTTCCCAAAGTTTACTACAGTTTCAAAACAATGCACAAAAAGAAAACTTCGAATGACACCGACACCTCTTTGTAGTGCACTCTTGTTTGTATTTACATGTAACAATAATATTTTTAGGAACTGGATTTAACTGAGGGTCAGGTAACAACTGATCATCCTAATCAGAAATCTATCAGTATTCTTCTGGTAACAGTATTCTTCTGCTACTTTGATGAAGCACTGAGGAACAAGTGTATACAATAAGACTGTGCATTCGCTTAAGATGATCTTATATAGAAAAACTTGTTAATAGTAACAGAAGAAGGTTTGATGTCTTAGACTGAGTCATAATCTCTTCCCTGAGATCATTGAAATTTGATGAATGACTACCGCGCTTGGAAACTTGTACCAGTTGCTCCTCTGCTGGCACATGATGTCCAAACTTTGTTAAGTGTCATTCTGGTTGTGCTTTTAAGCCTGATAATTTAGTTCCAATTTTACTGGTAACATCTGATCCTGTAAGAGAATGTGCTGTAATAATATTCATTTAATTCTCCTAATTTATGTGATAAAATGTGAATGAGTAAAATTTATTGTGAAGATTTGTATCAGTATCTGTACCAAAAAATTTGGTGCTGCAAGTACTTGCTCAAAACCTTCTTTTGCAGCTTGGAAAATGTGAGGGTTTATTCTCAAACCAGCCTCTTGAATATTTTTATAAGCTCCTCATCTGATAGTTGTAAGCACTGTTCTGACTCAATTTTTATAGCTGGTGTTCTTCCTGCTGCGTTTGGCAAATGTAATAAATTTTGGAAAAATATATCCAAGACCATACAGACAAGAAAATATGAATTGATGTTTAAAATCTTCTGAATTACCTATTCTATGATCCAAACAAAATTCACAATTTCAAATAGACTCACGAATCAATATTCTTATATCTCTTGTATACTTCTGTTTCGTATGATTTCAGCTGATCAACAGTTAGCATATAAGAATAAACAAAACTAGGTTCATTTTTTCTGACCGAATTAGAAATTGTATATCAGGTCCAAAAGTTTTTAGCAGATAAAGTTTGATTTCCTTGTTTGTTACCTTTATTTCTCCTTTCTGGTTTATTTAGTCATGTATTTCAGATAGTGTCAAACCATTACGTTTATCTAGAATATCTTTATTTTATAGAAAAACATCTTGCAACATTTCTTCTTTGTTGATTACCTGTACTGAATTTTCTTTATTTTCATTTTCTTTCTTCTTTCTTCTGTACTTTATAAAGTAAGTTTTAAGGAATATCTGTATTAGAACTGGTCAGCTCCAAAAACAGATGTTTCATCTTCCAAGTATATACATCATCTTTCATGTAGAAAGTTGCTTCAAGAAATACTGAAGCTCTGGAACCTTCACAAATACGATATTTTTCTTTGATATCGCCACGTTTCTTATAACCACACTACACAATTCATTTCGAATAGATTTATGTTTTGGGATGGTTTTTCTCGAGATGTTATATCTGATCAAAATATTTTCCTTTCCTGCTCAATATTATCAAGTCCATCATCACCATCTTTTCCTTCTTTTCCAATTAAAGTTTTTCTCGAACTTCAACAATATCTTCTTTAAAACGTACTGTTTGTAACATGTATTAGTGCATTGATAAATAAACTCTATTACTGGTTACAGAATTCCTGCAGAAATTCTTTAATAAGTTACATCTTTCCTTATTTCAGCAGCATTTTTTTCTTTCGTAGCTTGTTTACAGATAATACATTGTCAATGTCAATATGGAAACTAGTCTCAAGATCTTTCATTCTTTCTGCTGCCAATTTAATTCCAACTAATGATTGAGATGAATAGGGTTTTGATGTCATGGTACAGGATGTTTCTGATTGTTACAAATTCAATATTTCATATAGTCTGAAACAAAGAAAAATAGAATTATTAGAATATATATTAACTTAATAAATAATATTAAACATAAATATGTGCTTCTCGCCATCATCCTGAAAGTGGAAATAGTACTTTGTAAATATCAAAAGAAATTTCTATCTCCAGTAGCAATAATATTAATATAGACCTGAAAGAATGTAAAATGATTAGTTTATGCTAAATATCGTCTTATTTTAAGAAAATAATGATAGTTACATCGGACTACTGAATAGCTTATGGGTACGCTATGTTTCGGAGCCCAGTATAATTTTTTTTAAGAATTACAGCCGAAATTCTAAGGTAACTAAAGTGGAAAGTCATTTTAAAAGGTTCGAAATGATTAATATTTTAAGCATTCCTAACCCAATCTAACTTTGATTTTCGAGTTTTGCGACTTAGTCGTTTAAAGAAATTCTCAATCTAACCTATCTAAGTTTACTTCTCGTTTTCAAGGCCAATCTACTTCTAAACACTTCTGCAAATTTTACTTCTCGGCATTTTCAGCTCTGGCACTGAAAGTTCACGGCGGTGAAGATAATCTGAGAGTAGCATACTTGACATATTCTTATGGTCTTATCATAATAACTGGAAATCACAATATTTTTTGGAATTACATCGGGATGTGCATACGTGTAGAATGAACCCACAGTCTTTTGCTTTGGAATAGAATATTTATTTATGACAGTCAAGCTGTTGCCTTGAGTATTATACTCGGACATTCTGTAAACTTCTTAAATCGATGTAAGTTAAATGAAAACACAAAAAATTGGAACTAAGATTTAACTTTGTGGGCTCTTTTGACTACAAAGGTTTTTATAATGCCCCCCCCCCAAAAAAAAAGATAGTTTCGAAAGTAAGTTATGCTCTACGCATATGATCCTAAAGTTGGTGAAATTTTGTTGTCCTGTTAAGTTTCTGAGACTTTTTTATGATTTTTAGTTAGCTAAAACTCCTTGCCTTGTCTAAAACTCCTTGCCTAAAAATAAATATTTGCCCAGTTTTTCGCTCCCTCAATCCGGCGCTTTGGGGAGAAGCCCCATTTGCTCCCCCTTAGTTACGTCATTGCTGAGCATGTGGTGCAGAGAAACAATCATCAAACCAAACATTTCACCCACTTAAGTAAATGGAGCAAAACGACGCCTGAAAATATGCACAATTTAATACAAATACGTTTATTGATGCTGCATAACTTCCAGGACACGCTCGAAAAATTTGTTTCATAGCAAATTCGGAGAAACCTTTTGCTGCGTCTTTGATCTTTCTGAAAACTTTCATAGCAAATATGCAGAAACCTATCACTTCTCTTTCAGGTTTCTTGAAAACCATCGTAGCATATATGGAGAAACTTTTCACCCGGGTTCTGGCTTCTTTTTTTTTTTTTTAAAAAAAAAAAATACCTCATACCCATAAATCATAATTGATTATCTCTGCCTTGGATGCATGGAAACCTGGCGTGATCGCAACTAAATTCGGATAAATCTACCCTTGTATACGAAGAAATCAGCAAAAAAGATAGATTTTGAATCTAACCTTGAGTGAAACGCAAGTAATTACGCGCGCAAGAAGTCATTTGCTGAAGCTGTTTTCGCATTTTTTTTTCCTTCTTTTTTTTAGTTCTTGTACTGTGCATGGTTTGGTGTATTTTCGTGTTTCAACTAATTACAAAACTTACACACTCAAACAACATGCATTTGAAATTCCAATTTAAGTTATAGATTCGTCGTCAAGGTAACTCTGATGGCATATATGGAAAGCATGCAGCATGCAATGCGCCGACGTCTTGTTAATGCATGAATGCTTGTTTCTACAAACAAACACAAAAAGAAAAGTAACGTGATTTGTCTCATTGGCAACATAAGAAAGTTAGTGCACTACACAATGCGTGACTGGCAACAAATCGAATTGCAATATGTCTTTATTTCGAAAACTAGTTCTTGTCATCTCATATTAGTACAAGTGAAATTATGATTGAATTGTCCAAGTAAAATAGTCATAAACAATATATATTGTTTGCATGCAATATAAATGTTACACAGTAAAATACGTTGTACAATATGTGACATTTGAACACGAGAATATCTTTGTTAGTTCAGCACTTTAACGAGTCTTTGTTCAAGTTTAACTTACGCGTATTACTTTAACCCAATATAGCAGTTTGGTTTCTTTTTTTTTTAATCTTTTACTATATTACACCAAACCAACCTCACTAGTTAGATTGTTTTTGTTTACGTCCCTGATTATTTTAAATCAAACTTTTGTTTTTAATGTCGTGACGAAACTTGTAATCTTCATTGTCTCTATTATTCTTTTTGTTCTGATTTTACTCTCAGTTACGTTTCTTAAATTCAGACTTATTCCTTTATCTTTGTTTCTAGCTTTGGTAACGTTACTCAAACTCAACCTTATCATTTGCCTTTTGTTTCTGGCTTTGGTAACGTCACTTAAACTCAATCTTATTCTTTTGTCTTTATTTATACCTTTGATGACATCATTCAAATTTAATCTTATTCCTTTACCTTTGTTTCTGGCTTTGGTAACGTCACTCAAACTCAATCTTATTCCTTTGTCTTTGTTTCTAGCTTTGGAAACGTCACTTAAACTCAATCTTATTCCTTTGCCTTTGTTTCTGGCTTTGGTAACGCCACTTAAACTCAATCTTATTCCTTTGTCTTTGTTTCTAGCTTTGGTAACGTCACTCAAACTCTATCTTATTCATTTGCTTTTATTTCTGGCTTTCATAACGTCACTTAAACTTAATCTTATTCTTTTGTCTTTATTTATACCTTTGATGACATCATTCAAATTTAATCTTATTACTTTATTTTTGTTTCTGGCTTTGGTAACGCCACTTAAACTCAATCTTATTCCTTTGTCTTTGTTTCTAGCTTTGGTAACGTCACTCAAACTCAATCTGATTCCTTTGCCTTTGTTTCTGGCTTTCATAACGTCACTTAAACTCAATCTTATTCTTTTGTCTTTATTTATACTTTTGATGACATCATTCAAATTAAATCTTATTCCTTTGCCTTTGTTTCTAGCTTTGGTAACGTCACTCAAACTCAATCTTATTCCTTTGCCTTTGTTTCTGGCTTTCATAACGTCACTTAAACTCAATCTTATTCTTTTGTCTTTATTTATACTTTTGATGACATCATTCAAATTTAATCTTATTCCTTTTCCTTTATTTCTAGCTTTGGTAACGTCACTCAAACTCAATCTTATTCCTTTGTCTTTGTTTCTGGCTTTGATAACGTCACAAGAACTCAATCTTATTTCTTTGCCTTTGTTTCTAGCTTTGGTAACGTCACTTAAACTCAATCTTATTCCTTTGTCTTTGTTTCTGGCTTTGATAACGTCACCAAAACTCAATCTTATTCATTTGCCTTTGTTTCTGGCTTTGGTAACGTCACTTAAACTCAATCTTATTCCTTTGCCTTTGTTTCTGGCTTTGGTAACATCACCCAAACTCAATCTTTGCTCTTTGTTTATACCTTTGATGACACCATTCAAATTTAATCTTATTTCTTTGCCTGTATTTCTAGCTTTGGTAACGTCACTTAAACTCAATCTTATTCTGTTGCCTTTGTTTCTAGCTTTGGTAATGACTAACTCAGGACGGTTTGCCTCGCCTCGGCTCGCCTTGTAATTATATGGTACTTTGTTTTTCGGTGACCATTAGCGCCATCTCAACGAAACTTTGTGGACAAGTAGCTCATTGTCTAAAAATTTTTAAAAATGTTATATTTCGTGGCCAAGCTCCGTAAGGAATAGACTCGGTTCGGTTCGGTTCGGCTCAACTTGTATCTGGTACTTTATTTCTCAGTAACTACTGGTCTAATCTAAACGATATTTGGTGGACAAATAGCCCAGGAAAAGAGATTGTGTTCCACAGCTTTGCACGAAAGAAGCTACTGTCGGTTTAGTGACTGCGTTCTGTTCGTCCATGTAGAGAAGTAGAGCTACAAGTTAGGAATGGAGTTCGACTATGGAAGTGATTTTTAAACCGGAAGTAATAGAAATGAACGGTCTGTTTCTACGTTGATCACTATAGCTAAAGTAGATTTCTTCGAACCGTTTTAATGTTCCAAGAATAAGTACTATCTTCTCTCTTAAACATTTATGCATGCTGGAAGTAGCAGAAACCAACCACTTCCAGTTTTAACAGTGATCACTATAAACTGATCAATTTAGCGTTACAAGAACAGGTAGCGCCGCTGTTCCTATCTTCCTACGAAAACCAGAAGTTGCAGAAATCTAGTACAGTTTCCAGTTTCAATATTGATACCAAAAAATCGAAACGTAGTGATCCCTATTAGTGTCAAACGATTTCTGATATGCATTCAGGATTCAAAAAAAATATGTTTAAACATTTTTATTGAAACCGGAAGTGATAGAAGTGTAGTACAACTTTCGGTTTTAATATTGATAAACCGTTACAGAATAAGGAAGTTAAGAGATAACGAGAAACTATTGCAATATCCCCTCGTATTTATAAACAACACCACATGCTTCTGCACAAGCACTACTAACAAGGGAACCTTCCGAAAATGATAGTTGCAGTGAAAGATGTGACCTATGCCAATTGAAAGAGCTGTAACAGAGATGAGCATTCCCAAAATATTAGCTGCCCATAGCAATAGGTTCAAGAAATTTAAGGAGTGGAAGTTCGGGAAACAGCAAGGTTGGACAAGGGGAGGAAAGTGCAAATTCCGCAAAAAAGGGGGGCACAGCAAAATACAATGCTGACAAGTGATGTATAGAAAGAGACTTGCCACAATAGAGAACAAATGAATGCCATCAGTGGGGTTTACAGCGTTGCCAACTGCAATGAAAAGTACATGTTTTGCAAAGAGCACAATGCAATATTCAGTGAAGTGAGTGCAATATTCAGTGTCAACCTGTCATGTAGAACATATGATATGACGTGTATAATCAGTGGTACAATCTAACAAAAGAAATAGAAAAAACAGAAGTACGAAAAATACGGAAAAGACGGAGCTGGCCATAATGCGCACATTTGATCACGAGCTGTACATATTAGAATGAACAAAACAAGAAAGCACCAACTATGCAGGAAACTGATGCACCTAGAATCGAAAAGAAAAACGAGTTCGAAAGTTGGCAACACTGGTCATGAAAATCCAGGCAATTCTAATATAGTTAGGCCACTTGCTTCACAAAAAGAAAATTCTGGCAACAGACATTAGCCTTCGCATCATTTGTGCATGCTCGTCAACATTGTACGTGCAATTGTTCGATGAGACAATGGTCCAAACAGAAGATACATTTGCAGTGAGCACAGCGGAATACTGCCAATCCGTCACACATGGTAAAATGATCGTCTGCAAATGTCTCGAAACAGTACTCTAGAGGTGTCGGAACCTTTAATGGTCTTTCTATCACATATCCACACCTGTAGAAAGCATACATAATCAAAGGCTTGAGTAAACATGCCGTAAATTGGTAATGGGTTAAGGCTTGAATTTTCAGAAAATTCTTGCGGGACCAAATGTTAAAGTGAATATCTGATAACACAAGTTCTGTAACGTAGCGCACAAAGTTCTTGTATGGTCTAAAATAATAAACATCAAGTGGTCGTATCAGACCCGTATAACCAGCAGGGATCAGCTCAACTTTGAAATTCACTCCGGATGGTACATGCTCGTAGAACAAGTTGGTGTCTTTGTTCGCTGTCCAAGAGTCAACAAGTAGCACAACATCAGTTAGGTTTCTTTCTGCCAAATTTGGCCAAAACACGTTGGCATAAAACACGCTTAAATCACTCTTCCGCATATTTGCGGTTGTATTTGGGAAGGCCTTAATATTCGGAAGAGTTGACAAAAAGTCAAAATGGCCGCCAAAAATTATTTGCTCGGTGACAAGAACAACGTGCATTTTTGGCGGCCATTTTAAACCCGTGATTCATATAGCAAATGTTTCTTATAGGAGGTGTTGCATCTATCCAAAGATATACCGGTATCATCCGCCCCCTGTTACCATTTGAAATGTTGTGTTTGACCCCTCGAGCTTTATGATGGTGGCCCTGGGAGACTTACTTCTTACAAACTTTTCTTGGCCCTCGACATGAGTACATTCCTGTCCAATTCGATTTGCAACATCTCTTTTCGCTTCGCAGCAATTTGAGATCACAATGTTCGATGCCATGTTAAGACACAACATATATTTGTGGCGGCCATTTTGAAAACCATGCTTCATATAGCAAATGTTTCCTACAGGTATTGTTGCACATTCCATGATCTATCGAAAGAGGTACCACTCGGTCCCTGTTGCCATTTGAAAGTTTGAAGTTGGCTCCTGGAGCGCTATGATGGGGATCCTGTGGGCACTTGCTTCTTACAGACTTTTATCAGCCCTGACATTGGTACATTCCTGCACAACTGGATCCATCAAATTTTTGTTTCTTTCGCAAATCTTTCAGGTCAGAAAGTTTGGTGGGACACCCTGTATATTCCCACATACGACCCAACCATGATATAATGTTCACTACTTCTATTATCGGTTGTCGGCTCAACCCAACCATTTCATGTTCCCCGACTTGACATTGCCTCAATCACTCTAGCATTGATGCATTCCGAGTGATGCCTGTTGCCGCAATTTTCTTTTTGTGAAGCGAGTGGCCTAACTATATTAGAAAATGAAATGAAATGAAATCTTTGAGTTTTACGTCCCATGATTATGCCGGTTAGGCTAAAGAAGACGGCGATGATGAGTGATGAATAAAATGGTGGAATGAAGAAAGTGGGAGGAAACAGGAGAACCCCGAGGAAACCCACGCACACGGTGTTTGTCCACCACAAAGTTCACTTGGCGGGGGCTGGGATCGAACCCGGGACCCCAAGCACCAGAGGTGAACGCTCTACCACTGAGCCACCGCGGCCCCTCAAACTATATTAGAATTCTCTGGATTTTCATGACCAATGTTGCCAACTTTCGAACTCTTTTTCTTTTCGATTCTAGGTACGTCGGTTTCCTGCATAGTTGGTGCTTTCTTACGTTGTTCATTCTAATATGTACCGCTCGTGATCAAATGTTGCGCATTATGGCCAGCTCCGTCTTTTCTGTATTTTTCGTACTTCTGTTTTTTTTCTATTTTCTTTTGTTAGATTGTGCCACTGATTATACACGTCATATCTTATGTTCTACATGACAGGTTGACACTGAATATTGCACTCACTTCATATAGTGCTCTTTGCAAAACATGTACTTTTCATTGCAGTTGGCAACACTGTTAACCCCACTGGTGGCCTTCATTTGTTCCCTATTGTGGCAAGTCTCTTTCTATACATCATTTGTCAGCATTGTATTTTGCTGTGCTCCTCCCCCCCCTTTTTTTTTTTTTTTTTTTTTTTTTGCGGAATTTGCACTTTCCTCCCCTTGTCCAACCTTGCTGTTTCCCGAACTTCCACTCCTTATATTTCTTGAACCTATTGCTATGGGCAGCTAATATTTTGGGAATGCTCATCTCTGTTACAGCTCTTTCAATTGGCATAGGTCACATCTTTCACTGCAACTATCATTTTCGGAAGGTTCCCTTGTAAGCAGCCGATGGATACTCTCTCCGAAGAAATACGAGAAAGACACGAAGAGTCCCGAAGAGGACCCCTACAACCCCTCCACAGGCTCCGCCACCAAAACAAGCTATAAAAGAGGAAGTCAAAGGCCAAAAGACATAAGTTCCAGCTGATCATACCCTACCTTTCTCTCTAAGCTGGTCTGGGCGGGAGAGACTCTCTAACCTTTCCAATCTCCGAGCTCCACTGGACACGAGATACAACGCATCTCTGAGCTGCTACGGGCAAGAGGTACCTTACTAATCAATCTCCGCGCGGCACTGGGCAGGAAATTCAACCCACCTCTGACTGGTATGGGCAAAAGATTCCTTACCGACCTCAGTAGTGCACTGAGCAGGAGGTTCCTAACCATCAACCATAAGACATTAGTGCTGCTCCGATCAGGAAGTCCAACTTTTAGACAATGAATTATTTGTAACTCAGTGTACAAATCTTGTACAGAAATTTTAATAATAAAAAGGCGAGGGGAAAATCCGTGTACGTTACTCTACCATACATTACATTACTTTTAAATGGATTCAGTATCTCAAAGACAAGTTGAATCTCTGATTTTATATTTGTACCGAAACAGGAAATGATAGTTCTGGTTTCAATAATGAGTCCTCACAGGTTAAAAGTCTATTGTAATTTAATAATAATCATTTCGAAACTCTAAGCAGATATTTTTTTTACATTGTTTAAAAAAATTCAAACGTTACCTCAACGTTATACTTCCTAAATTTTTATCAAGGATTCTCTGATTCCGTGCTGCTCCTGAACTGATAAAAAAAAATCCTTCGTTTTGATGCGCAAGATAGTATCTGTCTCTCTTCTATCCCAGACCCTATCTTTGTCCTGGTTTCTTCCAGTTGCCCTTCTCAACCAGCGTTGGATGCCTTGCGTGCGCCACGAATAAAACACGGAAAGTCAAGATCAACAGTTCTTGTTAGTTTTATTATATCAAAAAGAGGATTTAGAGGTTTTATTTCTTTAAAAAAGAAAAATTACATCGATTATCATGAAAATGAAAATAACTAAAAACGTAATTTTTTATTTTTTAAAAAAGCAGATTTTTTCACTAGTGTAATGCTTTTTTTTTAAAAAAAAAAGAAAGAAATATTACATTTTACATGCAAGCAGATTTATTTCTTTTCCTTTTAAAAAAAAACGTCATCACGAAACTAATAATATTTTTCTCTCGTCGTAACAAAAATTCCAACTTTTTTTGTTTAACTTTAAATTTGCAATGTAGACGTCTACCGCATATTTTCTTTTGGAAAAAGAAAACTTACATTTCTAAGTAGACAATAGAAAAATGTCACGATGTATGTGTTCTGTTATGTATGTACTTTGCAGTGACTGGAACAACATAGAGAAACTGTAAATCACTTAACCCCTTCTCCACCAGCAAAAATTCACCCACTTGTTGTGAGGAGCCAGAATTTCTTGAAGAATAATGTGAAATTGCAAGTGTATTACTGATCATTTATGCAAGCTAGGTTGACACTAGATTCATAGTAAGTGATGCAGGCAACACAAGATGCCTACAACATGCTCTACCATTTTTTCTAGAAATTCAACATGGCGAACGGGAGCCATATTGGATTTTAAGAGTTCGTATCATTTCACATATTTCGTTAGATATTTTCAAGCTTTTTTTACTTTACATTGATATTGAGCGATAATACAAAATTACACACCAGTGTGCATGCACATAATAAATAAAATGGCCACTGGCAGCCATATTGAATTTTTAGACATAGTATTATTTAACCTATTTTCCTCTATGTTTTCAAGCTTTTGTACTTTACATTTACATTGAGCGACAATACAAAATTGCATGCCAGTGTACATGCATATAATAAACAAAATGGGCTATCGGCAGCCAGATTGGATTTTAGTCTACGTATTATTTCACCTATTTTTCTCGATATTTTCAAGTTCTTATACTTTACTTTGCTATTGGGCAGTAATACAAAGTGGTACACCAGTATAGGTGGACAAAACAAACAAAATGGTCAATGGCAGAAATATTGGATTTGTAGACATGTATTATTTCACCTATTTGAATAGATATTTTTAAGCTTTTTTACTTTACACTGATATTGAGCGATAATACAAGATTTCACGCCAGCGTACATGCACATAATAAACAAAATGGTCCCCCGGCAGCCATATTGGATTTTCAGGTTTCATATTATTTCACCTATTTCCCTAGATATTTTCAAGCCCTTATACATTGCATTGCTAGTGGGTGGTAATACAAAGTAGTGCACATAATAAACAAAATTGTCGGCGACAGCCATATTGTATTTCAACATTCTTGGTGTTTTGCCTATTTTTCTTGATATTTTCAACCTGTTTTATTTGTCATTGCCATTGGGCAATAATGCAAAATCATGTAAACAGTAAAGAAAATATGCACATTGAAAAGTTACCACTCGTCTCGTATTACTATGTTCATTCATAGTTTCAATGTTTTTTACTTCCGATTGTTCAAACGTTTATTTTCGTAAATAAATTGCCTAAACTTAAGTACATTACACTGAATGCAAAATTTTAAAGAATGCTTGACACAAAAATGTAAACTTTTGTTTTTTTATGAATAGTATGGAAATGTCACCTCAATATAAGAATACATTTGCACTTTTACAATGTGTATCACTTTAGGCTTCACAAAACACAAGATTCACTTCATAGTACACACAACACAGTTCTTTTATCCAAAGTCATTTGGACATGCAATGAAACTTTTTGAAACATGGAAGTGAACAAAGTCCTGGGAGATCCTTACATTCACCACACACAAAGTCGTCATCACTCATTTCTTGCCCTTGTAACCTTTTCTGTTGCTGACGTCACAGTACCAAGTCTCACATAGTAGTGAGTAATTTTCGGATACCTCTCTTGAGCTTCTGTGTTCGTCACAAAAACTGTGTACTGTGAGGAATATTTTGTCAGAAGGGAACATTCCTTCTGGTTGCATGTTCATACAACACAAGTGCATGTAGTGCCATTCTTTGCAACATGTGAAGTCCAAGCTTTTTGAAGCACGTGTAGCTTTTCCGTGTGCAGTCATACGGCTCAATATTCTGATCTGTGAGATCTACCGAACCCATATGAGTATTATAGTATTCACGTTCTAGCTTCCTGAAATCCATTCTTCTTCCACCTTTGAGGTTTTGTTTCTTACTTACAAAACCGTATGTTTCGTACTTCGTGCATAAACATCACGTTTATCTTTATACCTTATAAGTAACTTGTTGTTTTGCCTCACGAAACGCTATTGATGTTCTTCCAAAGGTACATTGGGAAGTTCATCAGAAACTCCTTTGCCAGGTCTTATTGTTCCTGTGACATATGTACTCACACTCAGTAAATAATCATTAATCCTATCAGACATATACCAATTGTCCAAAATTATTTCCCAATCTTGGTTCAACAAACTCTGTGCCAGAGAAACCACAACTCTTTCTGAAATCGACAAGGGTTCAGTATCTTGTAGATTACTGACATCAATTTTATATCAAATTTTGATCTTTTAGATTTCATATACTGTCGGAAATATAGGTGCCCTTTCAAGAGAAGAAGACACTCATCAACTGCAAACACCATTTCAGAATCTGCAAGAACTTGACAATTTTCTCTGAGTTTGGCAAAGAATTCTGCAAGTCTTGTCAACGGAGAGTCAGGTCGGTATATGTTTGGATCTGGAAAAAAAAATGAAATATTTAAGTTTTACGTCCCACGGTTATGCCTGTTAGGCTACAGGAGATGGTGATGATGAAAAATGAATAAAAAGGTGGAATGAAGAAAGTGGGAGGAAACGAGAGAACCCCGACAAAACCCACGAGCACGGTGTTTGTCCACCACAAAGTCCACACGGCGCGAGGTGGGATCGAATCAGGGACCCCAAGCATGTGGGGCATGTATGATACACTGCAACCGGAAGTAAATTCTCTACCACTGAGCTTCCGCGTTTCCCATGTTTGGATCTGAGAAGCATAAAGATTTTAAGATGGAAACAAACCTGTTTCTGTGAAACACACTAGGACCATTTAGCAAAATGTCTTGAGCCCAATAATCTTCAATTCTAGGCTTCTATACAATATCCATAATGAACACGAGAGATAGAAATGTGTAGAACTCACTAACCGTATTCTTATTGTGTGATTCAACGAAATATATACTTCTCTTCTCATTTGTCCACTTGCATATCTCACTAGTTGCATATCTGACTTACAACTATCGAGATCCAAAGCTGGCGTAAATCCTTCAAAATCACAGGAAAACTGAGCCAAAAGGATCAGGTCTTGTATCTTCTTGCGGATCAAGCAGAACTCTCCAGCCAGATTGGTTCCTGATCTTCTTCATCTTCATCCCCAGCTTCATATTCGGGATCCAATTCGACATCTACAATGATAATTGACACATTTTTTTTTAGTTATTTGTAATGTAACTGTATAACATAGTAGTAAATTTACAAGACAAAAAAGTTGAAGCAATGCAAACGTAATGTAATTTGTCTAAGTAAAGAAGACATGTGAATTAATGAATAAAGAGTTGAGAAAAAGAATCATAAAATGCTTCGTGTGGAGTATTGTATTGTATGGCACAGAAACATGGACACTACACAAGAACGATGGAAAAACTGGAAACTTTCAAAATATGTGTGAAGAAGAATTGAGGGAATTACGTGGGAGAAAGAGGTTAGGAAAACAAAGAAAGAAGTGTTATGAGTAGCAAGGGAGAAAAGAAAATTTTTTAAAGTAATTGAAAAGAGGAAGAGACACTGGTTGGGACATTGACTAAGAAGGAACTGTATCATGAGGAATGTGCTAGATTGTATGGTGGCAGGAAAGAGAGGGAGGGGGCAAAGAAGGGTCTCAGTTGGTAGACGATATTAATACAGAAAACTCGTACATGAAGACGGAGACGTTAGCTGAAGTGTCTGGAGTATAGAAGCTTCTCAGTGGCGGCAATGACCAGCCAATAATAACATAATACTTATGATGATGATGATAATGATAATTGGTGTTATCTATAAGGCATTTGCTTACCTATCTCTTTCCGCAGGTTCGATTCCCGGTGGGTATGGGACTTTTATTTTTCGTTCTACCCTTGTTCGAATGCGACTCAATGGTTTAACCAGTCTCTGAAAAATTGGGGAGACAGATGCGGTCTAAGTAAGTTTGTGGTGGACAACATCGTGTCCATGGGTTTTCTCGGGATTCTCCCGTTTTCTCCAACTTTCTTATTCTACCATTTTTTCTATCATCATTCACTTGCTTTAATGATTCTCTTCCTTAGATTAAAAGATAGTTTTAATGTGTAGTAGTTATCCTACAATATTATACAACCCAGCTCCTTAGTAAATTATAGCGGGTTGCCTAGAATCTGCAAATATGCAAACAAAATTTCTTTATGCTTTTTTTTCTTCTTTCTTGAACGCATGTTCGGTTGAGTTAAGTGCTTGAAAACAGCGTGAAGAACATGATTATTAAAAACAGGTCACTGTGTCAATATTCTCTACCGTCCCTCTCTTGCTCTTTCCCGTCCAGAAGATGATGGATTGAGGGAATAAATTACTGTCGCAATAATACCGTGACACGTGGAACACTTGCAGGCAATGAACTTGAACGGTGGTATATTCTCATTCAAAGATTTATTAGAACTCTGTTTTCTCTCTTTAATTTGTAAATGAATGGAGCGACCCTTCTAGAATCTAAAAGTTTTCACTGAACTTAAGTTTGCTTTTCATTTTTTGTAATTATGGACGTACACACAGGAGCACGCAAAAGTTATGTGTAACTCTCTAAGATTTTTATATTCACGATCATTAGTTCATTAGTTTGCATTTTCGTTCTTCATCAGTAGCGAGACCATATAGCGACGAAACCTATTATTAAAAGCAAGATCTGAACTTTTGTAGTGCCTTTTATGCTCTCTCAACGGGAATCAAACCCGCAACTTTATGCATAAAATGCACCCACACACTCTGGTCATTAGACCAACGATGATCACAATGTAAAAGACTGTGCTCGTAACCGAATGTTGATTAGCGCGTGGAACTTGAGATACGTAGGTTCCTAGTAAGAGAGTGATGACACGAATGTTTCGACCTTCTACGAGGTTCGTTGGAATGAAGAGTAATTCGGAAACCTCAAACGAAATACATACCAAGTTTCATCAAAAACCTTTTTTTTTTATTTATTTATTTGCGAAAAGTATCCCATGAAACAGACAAACGAACCCACAAAGACATATTGATACGTTGTGTTGAATGGTAGAAAGTTGCTTGCTCTCGCAATACACGAGTTGCATTTGATGATCGAATCTGTAATTTCAACCCTTGAATAGAAGGCATATTCGTATGTTTAGTTCGTTGCTGAACAAAAACCTTGTTTTCGCAAAGTGGAGTCAAAAAGAAGAAAGTAACAATGAAAAAAAATCCAACGCTACAAAATAAAATGAATATATTATTTATTTTGGGGCCAAGGTGGCTCAATGGTAGAGCATTCACCTCTGGTGCATTGAGTTCGATCCCAGTTTGCGCCAAGTGAACTTTGTGGTGAACAAAAACCGGATGCATGGTTTCTTCGGGCTCTCCCGTTTCCTCCCATTTTCTTCATTCCACCATTTCATTTATTTTTCATCATCGCCGTCTCTTTTAACCTAGATGGCATAACCATGGAACGTAAACCTTAAAGATTTCTTCTCAGATTTTTTTATTTGTTACTGTTTCTAAAATGCTTAAGTGAGTTTTGAATGTTTAATGTTAAATTCTTTTATTAAAGTTACTTGTTTGAATAGTGCTTATTGTTACCGAATACAGGTGCTTCAAAGTGCTCACTTGGAGCCCTGTGGGCGTGTTTTTGCAAATGTGTATACAGATTCTAAATACGAGGATAGAATTTTGATAGTTTTCTCATGAGCGTTATCTTCTCCTCAATAGTTACGTAAACAAACTAAACATATTCTCAGCGATCACGTAAACATATAAAACATGCACTTTCTACGATGGGTTCGATGATTGCACAGAAAGAGCCACTCTATTGGAGAAAGTAACCGTGTGGGCGGCTATTTAAAATGATGGTGTCGTAGGATTCTATTTCCTATTCATGGTGTCATAGATGAATATGATAACACAACAACAGAATGGCTAAACGACACAAAGAGGAGGTCATAGTTCAAATAAGTAACGGAAAGGATCTAATCTGTAAATCTAATAAAGAACTCGTCACTAATAGGTAATTTTTTCTGTTTCTATTTTTCTTTCGTCGAAATCCATTTTGTCCAAAAGGTTTTCAGTTTCTCGTATTTGTCCACTCTCTAACTATTTTCCGTTTCTCAATATTTGCTTAAAACGGGTGTGTTGGGGATCGAAACCACAGACAACGAATAGAATTGGGGATCGGATTACAATAAAAGGTTTGCTGTTGGAGGCGAGTGAACAACGGAATTTAATGGAATATGAAGAGGACAAACCGTTTTGATATATATATATATATATATATATATATATATATATATATATATATATATATATATATATATATATATATATATATATATATATATATATATATATATATGAAATTTGGTTTTGAAACCCAAACAAATGGAAACTCTGAATATGTCAACTTCCAGTAAATGTAGTAAATGATGTTATTTGCTGAAAGACATTGGGGGGATAACAGTATAAGCCCCCTTCCTCCTTCGTTACACAAGAGCCAAGGTCCTCCGTGTATTCACGTTCCTTCTCGCCTATAATAACAAATCTCAGTTGAATTCTTTTTTTTTTCTATTTTGTTTTTGTTTTGGTTATTTCCCCACACTGTTGGTGTCTGTCCCTCGTTCGCAACTGGGATATAAAGTTTCGCTCTTTGTTTCTCTGAGGACACGCTTATGGTCTTACTCCCTCTGCAACAACCCTCGTATTCCTCCATTTTATAGGTAGTAAGAGAGAGAGAAAGAGCGAGAGAACTAGATTCTCTTCTGATAGGCTCGTCACCTCCGAACGTTGTTTTCACGTCGTCACAGAACTATTTGCAGTCTTTCTTACTACATTGGTAGCAAGATGATGTTGGAAACAAAAGACAAGACCTTTGATTATGTATGTAAATGCATTACATGATATGTACAGGGTGCCAGATAATTACGTATATAATGTTTCAAAAACTGCGGTAATAAAACTAGCAACATAACTTGAACGTAACCACATTACCTCTGATACCTTTCCTGATAAAATATTTTAATCTCTGTTCTTCATGACATGGTCCACCAATGCACCAAATCGATACATGCCTAGAGACGAAGAACAGCCATGTCACAAACAGCTTGACAGACCCATACTGGTACCTTGTGGAACTCTTGTGTGATCGTTTCCTGTACTTCGGTCAAATTGTGTATATGTGATGTTAACACATTTTGCCCTGTAAAACACCCCATAGGAGAAAGTCAGCTGGTGTTAAATCGGGAGATCAAGCTGGCATATTCCACATACTCAATTCGGTCAATCCAGAGGTTCGGGAATGTTTCGTTCAGCCACTTTCGCACTGACGGTTTTTTAAGTCCAGTGACCGTTATCCCCATACTCAGGTTATATAGTATTGCATTATCGAAGCTTTTTGTCCACAATTACAAACACACTACAGTCACTCAAACATCATATACATAGGCTGAAGGTATAAAATAATTGTGTCGATATAATTGATTTTTAATTATTTAAAAATTGGAAATGAGCAGTGAACTATATTCAGATTTTGAGAATTGACATTGTATAAACTCATATTCATTCTTTGATAAACTAACAAATTAATTGGTAAATGAAAACAATTAGGTCTTTCAGTTAATTACTAGCATAATCTTCATTTTATAGTGGGCACAACAACTAGCAACTGTTATAAATAAATTTATACGAATGGTTTATAAAACGCTCTAAAAAGGGAGAAAACAATTTTTGTTGGATAAATTGAAGAAATGGGACTGAGACTAAACGCATTGGGCGCTATTCCTAAGGTTGAGAGCTAATACATTTTATGGATATTAGGGATGATGGTTGATAATAGAAACATCACTTAAATATTGAAAGACGCCCAAAGCTTTTAGTCTTACTAATGAAGAAATGGCTCTAAGACTAAAAGCATTGGGAGCTGTTCCTAAGGTTAAGAGTTCAAGTTTCCATTGATATTAGGGATTATGGTCAATAATAGAAACGTCACTTAAATATTAAAATTCGCCCAATGCTTTTAGTCTTACTAGTGAAGAAATGGCTCTAAGACTAAAAGCATTAGGAGTTGTTCCTAAGGTTAAGGGTTCAAGTTTCCACGGATATTAGGGATTATAGTAGATAATAGAAACGTCTCTTAAATATTAAAACTCTCCCAATGCTTTTAGTCTTACTAATGAAGAAATGGCTCTAAGACTAAAAGCATTGGGAGTTGTTCCTAAGGTTAAGGAATCAAGTTTCCATAGATATTAGGGATTATGGTCGATAATAGAAAATCACTTAAATATTAAAACTTGCCCAATGCTTTTAGTCTTACTAATGAAGAAATGGCTCTAAGGCTAAAATCATTGGGAGTTGTTCCTAAGGTTAAGGGTTCAAGTTTCCATGGATATTAGGGATTATGGTCGATAATAGAAACGTCAATTAAATATTAAGACTCGCTCAATAGCTTTAGTCTTACTAATGAAGAAATATTATCAGACTAAAAGAATTGGGGCCTCTTCTTAAGATTGAGGATTAAGGTTTGGTCATTAGAATTGATGTCGATAATGAAAACGTCACTTAAATATTGAATCACTTTCAACGGTTTTAGTCCTGGTAATGAATAAACGGGACTAAGATTATAATCATTGGACACTTTTCGTAAGATTGACAGCTCAAGTTTCCATTGATATCGGGGAAGTGTTTTACTATAGTTAATAATGTATTAAAACATTATTTTAACATTCACTTATGAGGAATGTTTTTAGTTTTAGTCCAATTTCTTCATTTTACCTAACTAAATATATTTTCTTCTTTTCGGTGTATTCGGACAACACAAAGTATTTAGAGTTTCCTGGCTACTTTTTTTCCTTCGTCAAAACATTTAAGATATTTCCTTCCAGGGGCGGATCCAGGGGGCGATCGTCCCCCCCCCCCTCTCCAGAAGAGGAAACTTTCTTATTTTATATATATAAATAAAGCCCATCCCAAAGTTTGGAGCCCTTAAAAGTAGCAGTATGACAACCCACCGCCCCTTCAGAAGTCGGTCCTGGATCCGCCCCTGTTTCCTTCCTTATTCAAGTAACAGAAAAGGTCATCTTTTTATACTCACCCCGTATTCTGGCCGAAAACTGTCGCCCAGTTCTTTTTTTTTTTTTTTTTTTTTTTTTTGTAACAGCGGATTTCAGAGAAAATATCAGTTTCCATATTATGTAGTGGGCAGAGAAGGCTAATAGGTCAATTTTCAGGACCATACAACGAGAACATTAAGAAATTACAAGGGCAGATCGGTGGCTAAGTGGTAGAGCACTTATCTCTGGTGCGTGGAGTCCGTGGTTCGGTTCCCGGTGAAGTAAGTTTTTGGTTTACAAAATCGTGTCCGAGGGTTCTCTCGGGACGTTAATCTAGGGACTTAAGCTGAAACATTTCATTTCTTCTTTAGAAATTGCAAGAACTTTAAAATTTTTCTTCCTCGTGATGACTTTCAAAACATGACGTCCCCGGCACCAGGAGACATTCTTAAACTCACCAGAATACGTTTCCTTAACAATGAGTGAAGTACGAAAATTCAAAAAGCGACTCTTAGTTGGGGATTTGCTACCGTCTTAGGGTTGCATTGCTAAGGAGAATATTTCTTCAGAAGGGAGCATGTAATGAGGATTTTATGTTTTGAAACAGACTATACATAGCTTATAAAACTTCTTATCCTGCAGCATTATGTAACCCTGCTTCTCACTGAGTTATTGTGGGTTGCCTAGTATATATAATATGCACAGTTAAAGGAAGTTTCGCATTATTCGAAAAAGGACAACTCGAGATCAGCCTTCTTACCAGGTATTGTCATCTGATTGGGATTTGCACATGTTTAATTACATAATATAAGTACGTGCAATGCGTCAAGAGCTATATTTACATATATGATGACACATGCTCTCTCCGACTCTCTTTCAAAAGTCATATTTGCTAAAAATATTGTTCTTCAATCGAAAACCTATCTGTATCATCAAACCTGTTAACTGTGTCTCAATGAAACTTGGCAAAAATTTACCCTACGGTATGTAAAAGTTCTCAGAGTACCTTTCGTGCAAGTACCTGGCCCTAGTCCCTGCTAAGATAGGACAATATTTAAAAAAAAATGAATTTTCCGGGATATTTTCTCCGATTTATGAATCGTAACACATGCATATGGTATTATTCGAAAATCTTCATTCTGAAAACAATGATGTAGAAATCATAACCATAGGATAATTATTCCTAAGTTAGTTCTTTAAAAACTCTTACGAAAAATATTGTCTTTATACCTACTAACTGTACGACAATGAAACTTAACAAAAAAAAAAAAAAAAAAAAAAAAGCGCAGAGCAGGTAATATTTTTAGGTTTCTTCTGTACAGGTATCAGTTTATAGATCATTGCTATGTGTGCTCAAGATTAAAATTACATATTTTCAAAAAAATTTCTTAATTTTCCTATTCCTAGAATTTTGCATATGTAAAACATGTGTTTAGTAAGTATAATCGAATCCTTGAATCATTCTGTAGACAACAAACTACGAATCATGAATCTAATATAATTTGGACACGAGCAGCAGCTTCCTGTGTGCTTTTGTTTCTTTTCTTTTCTTTTTTTTAAACCTATTTTCCATTACGTACCTGGTTCAAACTTTTCTATCTTCATGAGTTCCTTCGTGGCTAAACGGTAAGCGTACGCACCTTTGGCGTGGGAGACCGGGGTTCGATTCCCGGCGGGAGCTCATGTGGTTCGGATTCCACTTTAATCAGTAGGTCCACGTCTCATGTAGCCTCTCTGCTGAACGGTTCGTTAAACTCAAAAATCAACTCAATTCAACTTTTCTATCTTCGTATTTATTACCTGTATTTCAGTACTTCGAAAAAGTCTCGAGGCAATGAAATGTGTTATTTTTTAAAAAAGATATCTACACTCGTTGAGATATCTGCACTTTGGGATCTACTAGGACACACAAAAATAACATTAAAAATAATTTACGTACTTACGTTTGTATTCCCAATTTTGACATTCAAAAGCTCAATATTTTTTGACAACCTCAGACAAGAGTTAACCCCTTTAATAATAGAAACAAGTGTATTATTTCTAAATAATTCTCTTGATTCAAAATATCGAGCATTCAATGCACAAAGAAATTAGAAATGTTAAGCAAAGTTGTGAGTGAAAAGGCTTAAATTGTACCGCACGCTTAAATATATGGAAAAAATTAAAACTATTTTTTTTTACATAATATAAGATTTATATGCACTTTGGGATCCACTGGAACACACAAAAATAGCATTAAAAATACTTTACGTACTTACGTTTATATTCCCAATTTCGACATTCAAAGGCTCAATATTTTTAGACAACCTCAGACAAGAGTTAACCCCTTTAATAATAGAAACAAGTGTATTATTTCTAAATAATTCTCTTGATTCAAAATATCGAGCATTCAATGCACAAAGAAATTAGAAATGTTAAGCAAAGTTGTGAGTGAAAAGGCTTAAATTGTACCGCACGCTTAAATATATGGAAAAAATTAAAACTATTTTTTTTACATAATATAAGATTTATAAGATTTACATATAAGATTTATAAGATTGACATATAAGATTTATAAGATTTATAAGATTTACATATAAGATTTATAAGATTTACATATAAGATCTGGACATGAATCTTTTAAACTCTAAATATATCCAAAATGACCAACAGTATACTTGATTCCCTTGCGTACTGACAGCGGCATGTAGTCGCCAACGCTCTCGCCTTTGGTGCGAGCGGTCCCAGATTCGATTCCCGGTGGGGACACTCGGTCCAAAAAGTAAAAAGCTTTTTTTTTAAGGCTAGCAATTTTAAGCGAGGTTTTCCGCATTCTCACCAGACAAATGTCGGGATGGTACCTAACACACAGGTCCCAGGCCGCTTTTTTCCCTTCCCTTTCCTTTTATAGTGTGATCACCGAGAGACGTCATCCTTTATACGTGACGGATCAACATGACCATTGATGCCGAAAGCCCAGAATTCTAATTCCAAATCCTAATTCTGAACGCGCCATGTTCAGAGATGATGAACCTCAATTTTGTAAGATATCTTTGTGACTAAACACCACTTGTCGCATTCCTAGAAGGGCTAATGTTGGTTCAAAATAACTAATTCATGCTGGATATGAAATTCTTACCGACCTTATTAGCCCAGAAATTCATATTTACCTCGGGGGGGTTTATTCCGTACAAGTTTGCGTCAACGCAACGCATAATTTGAGTTTGAGTTTGAGGTAATCAGCATAGCAGCTAGAATGACAGCTTGCATTGTTTTCATCCGCTCTTTACTTCCGCCAGACGCGAGAGATTTTACTAAGTAACCAATGAAATTGCACATCGTAAGTAGAGTAAATGACGTAGACACTCGCGTCAGAGTAGAAAAATGTTCAACTTAGACGCATCTAGCGCATCTAAAAAATGAAAAGAAATCTTTGAGTTTTACGTCCCACGGTTATGCCGGTTAGGCTAAAGGAGACGGTGATGATGAGTAATGAATGAAATGGTAAAATGAAGAAAGTGAGAGGAAACGGGAGAACCCCGAGAAAACCCACGCACACGGTGTTTGTCCACCCCAAAGTTCACTTTGCAGGGGCTGGGGTCTAACCCGAGACCCCTAGCACCAGAGGTGAACGCTCTATCACTGAGCCACCCCGGCCCATCTAGCGCATCTCTCTCCTTCGTTTTGATGCTCTACGAGGTAATCTGTTTAGCAAAACAAGCAGCTAAATATTATTAAATAGGAAAATATGTAGAAACGAAAGCCAATCAGGCTGTACGAGAAGCTCATTTTTATGTTCTGTGAAGAAAGAGCCATTATCACAAAACTGAACTGATAGACTTCCGGCGGTTTGAAATGAAGAGTGTGACGCAAGAACATAGTAATCCACAACTTTACTACTTTGAGAGTCTTCATCCCGGCGAAATTAAAATACCGCTAATTTTACAGTAATTATGTGATATCTTCAAATAGATAAAAGATAATTGAAATATGGAACAAAAGCGCCCTAGACAATATTATTTTGCGTGAGGTACCGTTATCACAAGTCACTTAGTGGCTTTCCGTTTTCAGCTGTTTAGAAACGCGAAAATAAATGCCGAATTTCAAAATGGCTCGAAATCGAAAGCAGATAAATGAGTCGTGATAACGGTTTCTCATGTAAAATGATATTGTCTAGGGCGCTCTTGTTCCACATTTCGATTATCTTTTATCTATTTGAAGATATCACATAATTACTGTAAAATTAGCGATATTTTAATTTCACCGGAATGAAGATTCTTAAGAAATTAGAGGTTTTTTGTTGCATAATTCATTTTCAAAGTCGGAAAGGTGATTTTTCATATAAGACTATACATGAAAGATTCAACGGACAAGGTTAAACGAAGCTATACGCGTTGCTGTCTATCGGGTACTGCAAAACGCAGCAATTGCAAAATTGTGGGTTACCATGTTCTTGCCTCATACCCTTCAAATAACACACATTGCATAGAAAAAAGTATAACTTCAAGACATATGTTCATGATTGCTTATTAACAGAATGACACGAAATATCTTTACTTACACATGTGCATCAGGCAGTTCTAAGCAATCTGGCTCCAGTGTTGCCACAGTCCTAGCTCTGGAGTGGGCTGAAAAATAGTACCAAATTGAAACAAAAAGGGCTGAATTCATTATATTATACCAGTGTAATACATGGTTCTATAACACGAAACTAAAAGAGATAAATTTCTGGAACACTGCTCACTCCTTCCAAGAGTCCAAATTAAGAAATTGCTTTCTCAAAAATTACTTTGAAAAATACACAAATTTATTTATTTATTTAGGAATAGAGGAATGCATCTTTTCGTACTATTATCGTTTTGGTGTAGAATATTTGCAACGATACATAAATTACAGACTTAATTGAGCGCACACTGTTCTTTTTCAGAATATTCAACACTTGTTACAACGTGTGTATGTGCGTTCTTTTCTTTTTCTTTTTTCTTTCTTTCTTTTTTTTTATTTGAGATTTCAAGCTAAAATTTCTATCACACTACTTCTTTCTCGTCTCCTTCATGCGCGGTGCGGATGCGCCCATCTAGCATAATTTGTTTCTAGTCATAGTTCGAATTAAGAATTTTCCACACAAAGTTAGTAGCGTTATGCGGTGCAACGTCACAGTATGAATGTTCAAGAGCATTTTAAGAGTCCAACACACAATATGAGTAACGTGAGATGTAGGAAAAGTCTTACTGACACTTTTGTAAATGTCACAAGTATTTGTTAAATGGTACTGAATTGGGTAGAATTGTACCAACTTTTTCACAAAAGGGGCTGAAAATGCCAGCGTGGTACCAACGGGCCGATGAATGACAAAAAGAGCTGAATTTGGTACAATTGTACCAAGTGTGGCAACACTGTCTGGCTCAATACACGTACGCCACTATGAAACGAAGAACATTCAACACGCTAAGTGCGCTGCGTGCGTTCTAACGCGTTAATGAAACCTTGTTGTGTTGTAATTGTGAGTAGACCGATACAGAATGAGGCCCTACAACTGAAATTGATGGAACGGCCTTTAAACAGAAAGGGCCTTATGCAGAGTCGTTCTGACAAGTGATTTGTGCAATACTAGAGAGCTCGACTAACATATGTTTCTTGCAGTAGTCAAGCCCTTAGTATGACGCTAATCATAAGTCAAAACGACTCTGCATAAGGCGGAAAGATTTCACTAACGCTGATTACCTATCAGTACTTTGATGTATTTACTAAAATTTACTAGTACTGAAGGAAATATATTGAGTAAAGTCGCACAAACCAGTTCGGTCTTCTGTGCTTGACGCGTTTTACAAGAAACCTGATGTATGTTTTAAAAAAAGGTTCTCGTTCGTTTGGAACTGGAACAGCTTAATGATATTCAGTCCAACAGTGACTGCGTTTCTTTCCACATCAGAACATGAAGGCCTCACAACTAGGAAGGGTTGTGTGCTTGGGGACTATATCAGCCCTTCGGCAGGGCTGCTGGAGAGAAAGAAACAGCGCCTCACCACAATAACCAGCTCCTTTAGTGATGCGTCCCTCAGGAGCAATGAACGAGGGTTGGAGTTGGAGCCGAGGAAGGAAGACGTTGGGCTGAGATTTTAGAATCTACCATTTTCCAGGTGACATACATACATGCACAGTAATACAAGAAAACTTTTGATATGATTCAAGAATTCTAGATAAGAGAATCATACTAATCTTAAGAGAGATAATTTTAATTGCTTCTCAAACAAGTTACAAAGTTTAAAGGAGGTTCTGTAGACAAGAGCTGTGTGTTAACTGCTTTAGCTAAAGAATTAAATACAGTAAAAATACATGAAGGATCTGTAGGTATTATTATTATTATTATTACTGCTGTATCTCGGTTTAAACCTGTTTCAGCTTAATAATCTCTGGCAAGTGCAGATTATTTAAAGACTTCTTCTCCAAATAACTTTCTGACCATATGACAGGTGTCTAGTATTACTGATTTTTGTAGATTTGTTAGGAGGATGTTTTGCATTTATCTGCCCAAGTTGCGTCACATTACTATTAGGGACAATTGCTGTTGCAGAGATAATAATTGGTCTTACTGTGACTTTCTGGCAATTCCATAATTTTCTGATTTCGTCAGCCAGGTCTTTATATTTGCTTGTACTCATACTGAATGTTGTACGTACGTTATGAGTCAATGACACTGCTACATCTATAAGGGTTACTTCTTCGTCCATTTTATAGATAATAGTGATGCCGGGTCTGTTTGTAGCTACCGTTACATCTGTTCAGATTTCTCGATCCCAGTAGACTTTGTATTTATCATTTTCAAGTACTAGACTTGGCTAGTATTTGTAGTATGGCTTGGTATCAGTGATTAGTCCCATGTTAAGTGGCAAAAACTGGTGAATGCTTTTTGCAACATTGTTATGTCTTTTTAGATAGTCTGTGGGAGTCATTATACCAAGGAACTTATAAAATAGAGGATCTGCCCTTACAACAAAATCTTGAAAGTTATACGTCACAGTTTCGCCACACCTACTTTGCTCATCCCGCCCAATAGGATCGCAATGTTTTGAGCCAACAATTATGGCGGAAACGAAAGTAGCCAATCAGACGATGGCAAAAACAAGAGTAGCTAATCAGACGCGCCGATGCTCGGTTGTTTTTTGGCTTCATCGGTTTAATAGGATGAAGATACATATGGGCAGATCCTCTATTTATAACATCCTTGCATTATACGGTATGAGCCTGTTATGTGTTCAATTGTTTCTGCTATTATTACTATTATTACTACTACTATACTCCCAATATGTATTCTACGTAAATAACGGAAGTCGTACGAAATTCTTTTATCCGTTCACCGTTAGTTGACAGATATCAGAGCTAAAATAGTGTTAGAACGTGAGAAACGGTTTCTGATATGGATTCAACGTCCCTAGATTTGGTTTCATTTCCTTTTTTATTCCTTCATTCCAACCGGAAGTAGTAGAAGTCTAGAATTTCCGGTGTCAATGTTCATCACAACAGAGGAAAAATCGATAAAAGATAGAGAAAAACATGTTTCTTGATTCAAGAATAGACCTGTTTTCTCTATCGCTCTACTGGCAGCCGAAATTGTTTAAATTGATTGCAACTTCTGGTTTCAACATTGATTGTCATAGAGCAACATCAGTAGTAAGTACGAGGGTTACCGTGAAAATTATGCCAACTTTTCTTTTTTATTTACGAAAATGAGAACGAAGCAAGAAATTCAAAATATGGAAATGGATGAGGGAGTTTGGTGAACATACATATATCCCCAACAACATAAGAAAAATAAGTACAACAAATTGCTCGTTTCATGTGTGTTTTACCTCAAATTACATCATTACATAAGTACAAATACAATATTATGTGTAATACCCAGAAACACACACCGATGGTATCTAGAATCCTTCAAAAGAGTCTCCCAAAGAACCCACTACACACAGTAAACGATGTGGAAGGCGCCGATTATCCGTGGCATCACCATGAGCGAATTTTCTGATTTCACGACTCACTGCTGTACCAAATGTCTTCACGTGTTCGAAAGCATGTTTTACGCAGTGGATCCTTTACTTTTGGAATAAAATCGAAATCGCAAGGTGATAACCCTGGGCGAATATAATGAATGCTTTAGTACTTCCCATCCTCCACCACGCGAAAAGATCCAGCATACACACTACGGTGCTAGTGTAGTTTTGGCGCACCACATTTTGGAAGATTTACAAGTGAAATCGAATACTTTGTATGACAAGATATATTCATAAGGAAACATTTCTGTAGGCGACAACAATTTATACAAAATATTATAACTGTATTTCACTTTCACAGGTGTAGAGTTATTAGTGTAAAATCATTACAAGTGCTTTACGGTGGATAAAATAAGTAAGTGCATATGAAAGATGACTCTATTACTGTATATATTATTTTCTACCGCCGGTGTATATCTGCACAGTGTACAGAAGCTGTATTTTATGTTTACAAGTGAAACGTTACTAGTGTAAAACCATGCCAAGTGCTGTTGAAACTCGCACATTTGCCAAAAATCCACTTCTTTCTCACTGTCTTCGTTTACCCGTATACCCACCATCGCTGACGCGCCTGCTCCCTTCGGACGCACCTGCGCCTACCCTTACTGGGTTAGATACCATTCGTACTTTTTAGTGGCCACTTAGCACAGGTTGATTTGTGCTTTTGCACTGTAGTTCTTATGCCGTACATCCGGAAACCGTATTTATATGCAAATCGAAAAAGAATTGTAATTTTTCAACAATTATCTCTGGAGGCCCCCTTTAATTTTATCTATGCTAAGTCAGATATTTTCATGTCGCCCAGCACAAATCTTTTAGGAGACAATAAAAATTAAATTAGTGAAAGAATTACAATTTTTCAACAATTCTTTCTAGTGGTGCGCCGAAACTACCCCTGCACGCACATTACGGTGTGGGCTGAAATACATATGAAAGGAATGATTCCTTTATTTTTCTCGTGTTATCTCCTGATGGAGTTATCTATATTAATTAATCCAACACTCTTTACATATAACGTTTAGAAATGTACTACGTTTCTATTTGCATTTCTTTGAATTTTTTGCTTCGTACCCATTTTCTTACAAAAGATAAAAAAGTTGTCATGACTTTTGCAGCAACCCTCGTACATATTAGTGTCTCCCAAATGGATTTAATCTCTTTAATATTACCGAAAGTGACAGAAATCCATCATTTTTGTTTTGAATATATAGTATAAATTAATTTTAGCTATAAAATCTGATACGATTAGAATATTATTACAATTATTGTCAATAGATGAGGCAAAAGATGTATTGTGATACAACGAATTTTTTTCCTTTTCCTACTGGATAATTGCTAAAAAGATAGCTATATTTAAAAGTTGCTAAATCCAGTGTAAAATATTAATGGTAAGAGTATTTGGTTTTAATTCGGTTGTAGTATACAAAAATTAAATTGTGACGTTTCTTAGTATCAATGTTTGATGTAAAATATATTTAAGTTGAATTAAATAATTTATTTATGGACTAAAGCAAATTAATGATAATTAAACTATTAACCCAAATTGAATCTATAACCCTATCTCTTGTGATAATATGTATATAAAGTTATCAGCAATTATGATAGTTGCCTTCAATCAGGAGCGTACCCACGGGGGGTCCACTGGGTCCGGACCCCTCAAACTTCATTACTCAACATACATTTGTACACTGTTTCAATAAAACTATACTCGTTTAACAGGGGAATGGCATGAAAATTTGATCTTACACTTCATTTGTACTCTTTCTCTTATAAAAACAATCTAGTTCTATCATTTTTTTCTGAAAATAAAGATGGAAGTATTTTACAATTACTTATCATCTTTTTGGGTACAGAATAATACCCGTTCAATACTATATAGACGAAGTGCAGGCCCGTATCCAAGGGGGTCTAGGGAGCCGCCCCCCTAAAATTTTCATGGCAGGTTTGCAAATGAACTATAATACGGTGATGAACTATAATATGGTTGGGTGGGCCCCCTAACTTCAGCCGCCCTCCCCTACATTTTTGGGCTGGTTACCGGCCTGATGTAGTGGCTTTGTAGTATTGAACCCCCACCCCAACAAAAATTTCTGGGTGCGCGCCTGTCTTCAACTCTTCGACTCGTTATACATTATACATTAAAGTAGTGCTTAATTATCAACTCTTTTACCCACCAATTAACTTGCTGCTGTTGTATTAATGTTCAAATGTAAATATGCTTACGGTCCTTGCATTGATAAAATAAAAAAGAAAACAACAAAAGCACAGTCATATTTATTTATTAATTATTTATTTATTTATTATTTATTTATTTATTTATAACTTATTTTACGTGGCTAAGTTATGGCTCTGCAGCCTTCTCCGAGCACTTAACCACGTGCATACATTTTTTTTTAAAAAAAAGCACCAATACATAGAAAATATTAACAATTACAAAAGAAAAGTATTGAACCACATAAAAAAAGAATATACTACTTAAGTAAAAAAAATAGTTAAACACTTCAAAAACAAAAATTGAAAATAATATACAGTAGAGGAAACAAAATAACATGGAGAAATCTAAATTGCATATTGCATATAGCGGTACTAGAAGAATGAATATATAAGCTGTACAAATTAACATAGATTACCTATTGATTGTGTCTATTTTCTAATAATTAAATTGAAGCAAAACATCTTAAGTTGGAATTGAATTGTCATAATATCTGGTTGTCGGAAAAGTCATGACGCATTTTGTCTCTGTTTTACAACATGACACAAAAGACTTTTCAATCAATGATATACTGTTGCTCATTTTGCTCAATAACCTTGCGCCATCTTTCAGCAAGCTGTAGAATTCTGCGCTTATAGAATTGGCCTGTCGTTATTCGAGAAAAACTGAAGAAAGTGTGCTTATTTACTGTCTCACTGGAATTGAATGTTATACAACGCAAGGACTGTTGGAGAAATCGAAACGAGTGGAAGTTTGACGGTGCAAAATTGAGCGAGTATGGTGGGTTTTGCGACACAGCCCATCCAAGCTCCAAATGTTTTTTGACGGGTGATCAAAATTGTGTCTGGTTTCGCGTTGTCGTGAGGGAACACAACCCCTTTACGACTAACGAGTTCCGGTCGTTTCTGGATGAAGGCATCATTCGAACTGTTCAATTACTGACAGTACGCTTCGGAATTGATTGTTTGGTTTCTAGATATAAGGTCAAAAACACGACCCCTTTAAAATCCCACTACACTGAAAGCATAATCTTTCGCTAATGAATGTCTGCTTTCGATGTCGTTTGAGGCAGATCATCCCTTCGGGATCACGAACGTTTGCGCGCCACATTCTTGTACACAATTAACTTCTAATCACCACTTATCAATCAATCAAAGAAGATCGTTTTCGTCACATTTAATGAGCCATTTAATTACTGCAAATGTTTGTGTATTCCATTAGGTTATATTTTACACTGTTAAAACTTCGGTATGTTTACACATTTAAGCTGAGGATATTATTGTCTTGATAATGCGCGGTCTCCAAAATCCCACTTTTTTGCAGTTGCTTAAACAGCACCAGCGCGATTTGGATTCCTTCAACAATAAAGAATCTTCTGTGTGTAACAGTTGCTGGTGATTACTCTTGAATTTCTTCTGTGAAGCACTGGAATTTACAGTAACGAGTAAGTTTACAGTTCAATTCTACTTTGGATTCTGCTCCATTCTATAGCTTCGTACTATAAGTATCACATGATCATTTATTATACGGTTATGGTCTATTTCGTTGTTGGAGTCCAAGGGCGCCGATTTCTCTGTTAATTGGGGGGGACCCATTCAGATGCAGAAAGCATATATGAGGATTTTAAGACAAATTGCGTTCAAATTATGCCAATATTGTAAATTTATAAATACAATGAGGGAGCCCACATGAGCTTTGGGGGGGGGGGAGCTCGGTCCCCCAGGATCGGCACCCTTGTTGGAGTCGTGTGCGGTGGTCTGAACCATACGTGGAGCTGCAGTTGCAATCGATTATTTGAACGTACAGTTCAAAATGAAGGAGTTAGTTTGTTTTACTAGTCAAAATAAATGTGCTGCTCAAAAGAGTCAGTTCGTTCGTGAATCAGCAGTAGTAGACTGTCAGTGACTCTCTCGGATATATTGCGTTTTCGTGCAACATAACGCTAAATAAAAATCGATTATGATAGTACAAGTTCAACATACTCTTCGTTCTTAAGTGTATTACTGCTCTGTTGCCCGATATTCGACATCAATCTTTGCAGTCTTCTTGAATCCGTCTAGCACCTGTGGACCACAGAGGCGCAGAGGTTTGCAATGTGTCGTTTAAGATTGAGCAAGTTGTCCATTTCATGTGGTGCACAATGGACATATTTCATCTGGTATTATTAGTCCATATAACAGCGTTTTGTAAATACTATCACGTTACTTTCTACATTTTTATATTCTTCATTGTTAAACTTAAAAAAAAAAATGGGCTGAGTTTAGTGGAGACCCTTCAGCTGTAAGTCCATGTTTCATATATCCTCGGTGGTGAACGGGACGCATAATTCGAAATCAAACAGCCAACCAAATATTAATACTACTTAAAAGCGAGGAAAGAAGATTAGAGAATTTCGAAATGTAGATGTGAAGAAGAATGAAGAAAACTAGCTAAGTCGAACAAAAAACAAGTAAGAAACTGTCAGGATAAGTAAGAGACTTGGTTGAGGGGAAATTCTATCCTGAGAAATGTACGGTGAAAGGAGAAAGAACGATAAGTCGAAAGAAACGACAACTATTGAATGATATTGAAGCAGAGAATGGATAAGTGAAAACGAAAGGGTTAGCGCTGACCACTGCGGTGCTTCCCAGTTTATTAAAGTGACCTGCCAGTAATGCCAGGATACCTTTTACGATTATGGTAGTTGCTACTCTGTTGCTGCTCCGGAATTTCGCCGCAACGCCACTACCCGCAATTATCAATATATTCCTAGATATAAACTCACTGCATACGGTTGTTTAGACATTAAGGCCTGCTATATACTATAGGATGGATCGTAGGAAATCTCTTATGATTTTTCCTTAAAATATCATTTCCTATGTTCTGAATGATGCTATGAGATTTCTCTTGTTTAAAACACGTTCTATTTCGGAAAGAAAACTCGTAAGATTTCGATTTAAGGCGACATCAGGTGAGAGAAAGTGAAAACAAATTTGTTTTCTCCCCGCCAACCGTATGTGGGTGAAAGAGCAAAAATACTCAGTGGTGCATGGACTGAAGAGGTATGTTTTGCTAATTTATCTTCTGATTCTTATGTTTTTTTCTTTAGAGGAGTGTAATTTAACAATATAACGTCTGGTATCAATATCAGTAGGATGCGTCACGTAATTCGGTCAGACAGGAAAACTCCTCAGGTGTATGGCACAAAAGGGGTAGGATTTCCCACGTAATTTGTCGCAACATTTTTCCTAAGACAAATCCTAAGATACTTCCCAGGATTTACTTCATGTGTATTACAGGCCTTACTTTACCATTAAAAAAAAACTGTTCTAGTCGTTCGTGCGTTTCTTGTCTTTTGTCGCAGATTGAAAGGAATATTTTATATAGATAACATCTGTGTTTTAAGTCAAAATCCACTACCTTTTTTTTTCTTCTGTGCCGCACCCCATTTTCTGTCAGGAGCTGCAAACTGGAGCTCGTAACGCGATGTTGTCAAATCTGAACTGCACAACTTGTTTTAAACTTAGAAGTTGCTTCAGAATAGATTATGCTTCCCCATAACTGCAATGTTATTCAGAATTTGATTGGTCTTCATATTTTAGCAGGTTGTTCTGACAAATGAATGGAAAAGACGATGATAAGAAGTCTTGGCAACGTCGCACTCTGAATAACTGCAGTCCAAACAAGAACTAAAGGAAATGATCCGTAAAAGCAAACACTTTTCTTCTTCTTCTTCTTCTTCTTCTTCTTCTATAAACAGATGAAAAGATTTCAGATGTAAACTATTTATGCTCATAGAGAGAATAGAGGTAATATATAGCAGGGCAATTATACTCTAATCATTTTTACAGTATAGTCTCGTTTAACTGAATCCCGATTAACCGAATTTGTGGGTTAAACGAATCACTGAAAAAAGGAAGCTTTTACTTATGCGTGACTTTTATTTAAATAACACCAACAATATGATTTGATTTTGACTTTAGCGTCCCATTCAACAGCGGGGACATATGATAAGTGGACCTACAGCTTAACGTGCGATCCGAACCACATGAATTCCTATCAGGAATCGAATTCGGGTTTCCCACGCTCCTTAGCCATCAAAGAGCTCACCAACAATATGAGTACAGCATTTGTTTTCGTTTAATAGTTATTTATCAAACAGGAAATTCATTGTTACAATACGTTTGCTATATTCACACGCTCTCACATCACTGCCTATTTTCCCCGCTTGGTGTAGTCGGTAAAGCTCTCGGCTTTAGTGCGAGGGATCCCGGGTTCGATTCCCGGTGGGGCCACTCGGTCGAAAAAGAGTAACAGTTTTTCCAGGCCATCCATCTTGTGTGAGGATTTCCTGGGCTTTCCTCATTCACCAGACAAATGCTGGGACATAATGATCCCAGTCTGCTTCCTTCCTTCCCGAATCCTTTTTTAATTCCCTTGCATTGGATAGTGTGTTCGCCGAGGGACGTCATCATTCATGTAAATGCCCTTAGATGCCGACAGCCCAGAAATCTAATTCCTAATCCTAATCCTAGTGACTGGTTAACCATGGCTCTACATGCTGAAAACCCAATAATTTAATTCCTAATCCTAATTCAAGTGACGGGTTAACGTGGTCCTAGATGCTGAAAACCCAGAAATTAATTCCTAATCCTAATCCTAGTGGCGGGTTAACATGGCCCTAGATGCTGAAAACCCAGAAATCTAATTCCTAATCCTAGTGACGGGTTAACATGGTCCTAGATGCTGAAAACCCAGAAATCTAATTCCTAATCCTAATTCTAGTGACGAGTTAACGTGGCCCTAGATGCTGGAAATCCAGACATCTAATTCCTAATCCTAATCTCGGCCTATTTTTAACACCTGTACCGCACTGTATTGCAAACATCAACAGACACTTGCCAATTAAGATTTGTATACAAATATACAGTACTGTATACCAAAGAAAAAAACTTTATATTCCCGTTTAACCGAATTTTCGTGCAACGATTTCACCGTTAGTCCTAACAAATCCGGTTAAACGGGACTCTACTGTAATTTATTTCTCTTCCGAAACTCCTTGTACTTCGCTATCAATTTTCCAAACTTCTCTCCGAATGAAGATCTTTGTTCATGCTGAAAACAAGCCTTAGAAGAGAATTCCTTTTCTTATTAAATATTTTATTTCCGTTTAAACCTCTTTTATCTTAGTTTCTCTCTTTCCTCTTGAAAAACACATGAAAAAGTCAGGGAAAAAAGTAAACCCTCTTTTTTTGAACTTCATTTTGCTATATTCTGCGCTCATTACCTTGTTAACTTAGGAGAATTTCGGCTTGTAAAACATTTAGAACTTTGTAAGTGTATTCTTGTACTTTGCAAAAGAGAATCACCTCCGCACATAATATTCATTCATTTTAGAGAAAAAGGATGTTCTGAACTTGTGTAAATATTAAAAATAAAAAAAAAGAGAGAGACGCAAGTAATTTTCCCCAACCCCCACACATATATAGACTTTGCATATATGTAAAGTGTGCATGATGAGCTGAATTGTTCATCTATCTATCTATCTATGTGTGTACGTACAAAAAAAAAAAAAAAGAACGCCCACACACTTCACGGATCTCCACGCCCACAAATGATGACGCCAAAATCACCCATCCGTTGATGCAACGTCACAAAACTGCGGATGCACGCCCACAGCAAGTTGCCATACCGCCCACGCGCTATGAACTCATACACAATGTTGCCAATCCAATGAAAAATTTTCTCAATCCTGGCAGAGAAATTTCCGCTAGGGGAAAATTATCATCCAATAAATGAACTGAGACTTAATAATGTAAAAAGAAGAAGAAGAAGAAGAGGAAGAGGAAGAATTTAAGGAAATGAAAATTGTAATTTGAATTAAGATTTGATGATGTAGAGCAGTGGTTCTCAATCTAATTCCTATCACGACCCCCTATTTTATCACATCCTCTTGCCAGCGACCCCTTTATAATTTCTAATTTGTAATAAGCTTGTGTGGGATTTCTAATATACCTGTTGCGGAGATTTCACGATATTAATCTATTTCTAAAATAGTAGAGTCAATTTCTTGTATACTATAACTTTCCTAAAAGCGAATGAATTAAAACCAAATTTGGTCAGTTCATTCATGTGACAAATGTCGAGTCCGATCCTTCATACTGTTTCGAAATGAATATCATTAGCCGGAGTGGTTTTTCTTTCATGGTTTTTCTTTCAGAAATCGCTTATCAGTTGAAAATGACTTACTGTGAGTCACGAAGATTGAACCGGACATTGCCGCACTAGTGTAATGACACCATGCTCAGGTATCTTATTAGCTTTCAATTTTAATTGTATTTCAATGTGCAGGTTTTGTTGCATTTGTATTTTTCTGGTATTTCAATATGCAGTTCTCGTTAGTTTTATATCGTACCTCTTTCGTTTAAATTGACTTTTAAACAACTCTGCACCTGTTGAAAATGTTTCTAGACCTATTTTTGTTGTTGTTGTTCTTAACAGTAAGTATAAAAATGAAAATGTGCGTATCAGAACAAAATTCAAAATAATATTTAAAAATATTTTCCGGTATTAGATTCTAATTATATTTATCTCTTCCGCTTATCTTTACGACTCCCATGAAACCCTCTCGCGACCCCCTGTTGAGAAACACTGATATAAGTATTTACGACATCATTGCAGGCCTGTAGCTAGCCCAAAAATGCACGGAGGGCCGGGCTGAAGTTAGGGGGGGCGATCCAACCATACTATAGTTCATCATCATATTATAATTCATTTCCAAGCCTACCGTGAAAATTTTAGGGGGGCCGGTGCCCCTAGACCCCCATGGATACGGGCCTGTATCATTGTTTTTTAGCTTATTGATTTACGAGGAGTGTTCAACAATTATTATCCTTCATATAGGATTTAAACACAAATAGTGTGTTTGTAATATAGTCTACTTTGAAGCTTCAGAAGTATGTGTGCCAAAGTCTTGTTGTGTTCTCTGTGTTTTACAGGCAGAAAATGCGTCCGGAGTGTGAAACTGGAGTGCGTATATGCTGTGTTCAAATACTTCCACATGAAAAGACTAACAACAACGGAAATGCACATACGGAAACGGAATATGGTTTAGTATGTTGGGTGATAGTGTCCCCTCCTACCAAGTGATAAAAAACAATGTGGTTACGTGAATTCCGTTCTGGCAGTGAAAGCTGTGAACATGTTATGGAACAATGTCTTGCTAATAACAGCCTTTAAAAAAAAAAACTAACGAGGAAACGGTCCCAAGTGTAAACAACCGATTTGGCAGGGGTCCGGATATGTGTTACAGGAGACATGTCTCCTATCTTGGTCTCCCGTAACACATATCCGGACCCCAGCCAAATCGGTTGTGTGCAAGTAACGTCATTCGCTTCCTAGTTATAGCATGTGGAGCCACTTTGGGGCCCCTTATTTCGGAAATTTCTGCGTATGGGCCCAAACGACAAAATACGTGTCTCCTACTTTGGTCTCCCGTAACACGTATCCGGACCCCAGCCAAATAGGTTGTGCAAAAGTAACGTCATTCGCTTCCTAGTTATAGCATGTAGGGCCACTTTGGGGCCCCGTATTTCGGAAATTTCTGCGTATGGACCTAAACGACAAAATACGTGTCTCCTACTTTGGTCTCCCGTAACACATACCCGGATCCCAGCCAAATCGGTTGTTTACACTTGGAACTGTTTCCTCGTAAGTATGATAGCTCTAAACCATGGGTAGACAAAGTGTATTTCTGTAGCGGGTGATTTTATGGAAAAATAAATTTTCTTCTATATTTACGATGAATTTCAATCTAATTAATCATCATATATAATTATTTCCTTGTTGAATTACAGATGCTTTACAGTGGAAAGTAGGATGAAGTTAGAAAGTTCCATATCAATGTAAAGTAGGCGAATGTAAAGGAGGAAAAAGCCAGTGTAAAATTAGAGTCTGTCTCCACGCGAAGTAGTAAGTCCTATTGCTATTACTTCAATTACAAATATCAACATCCAAAAGTACCTGAAGTTCTTCTTTTTTACTTAGATATACTCATCTTAAGTAAGTAAACAGAAACAAATGAAAAAGGAAAAAAAATGAAGGTCTTGTAAGTAAGACTTAGACAAATTCACCAGTGTTCAGGAGATGGTATCTACAATGCACTAAGCAAAATGGTTCGGTGGGTCGTAGTGTGTCAAGAGTTAGTCACGGTAAGACGGTGAGTCAGAATGAGTCACGGTGGGTTGCGTCCTGTTGACCCACGGCCCACTGACCTACTTTATCTCTGGTACGTGGGCCGCTGATGGTGGTATGTACGACTTATGGTGGTATTAAAATGTTTTGATGGTACTCCGAAGGAACAGCTAAGAACACTTAATGTTGAGTGTCGTATTGTATGGGGCAGAAATATGAGTATTGGTCAAAATCAATCGAGGCTATTGATATCGAAGGATAGGGCAAACGAACAGACAACTAATGTCAAAGTGTTAAAAAATAGTAGAAAAAAGAGCAATATTAGATGTAATTGGAAAGATAAGGAGGAACTAGAAGAAACATTGACTAATGAAAAACTGTAGTATGTGGTCATGATCAGACTTGACCACTTTGATCTAACCTCACTCAACCTCACGCTCACAAACTCATTTCGACCTCACGCTTATTCGACCTCACGCTCACGAACTCATTTCGACCTCACGCTCACCTCACCGGTGTGGTCTCACGCTCACTCAACCTCATTCTCACCTCACCAGTCTGACCTCACGCTCACTCAACCTCACGCTCACATAACCAGTCTGACCTCACGCTCACTTCGTGAGGTTGAGGTCGAGTGAGCGTGAGTTCCGAACTCGTGAGTGCCGACCTCATGAGTTTGGACACCTTTGGCCATGATAGAAGGCAGGGTGAAAGGAAAAAATGAAGGGGGTGAAAGAAACTACAATTGAGGAACAGTATTAAAACAGAATATTGCTATGTCAATAAAAAGAGATTTGCTGTGAACCGTGCAGCATGGAGCTTTTCTTAGTTTGCTGCAAGTAACCTGCGAGTACGGTAATGGCAGAACCTATGATGATGAAAATCGAAAGAAAAATGTAATGATTTTGAACTCCTGACATTAAACCTCACGCAAGTGGTTGGTGACTTTGGTGATGTATGATGAGCGCCAGAGGGGAAACGCAATATGGCAGGGAAAAACATACATAATATACAGGATATTTAGTTTGAAAACGCTAGCATGATTTTTTTTTCTTTTTTGAGAATATCAACCCACACACACAAACACACACACAAATAAATATATAACCTTTCGTAAGGAATTACACAAACGCGCAATTCGTAACTTTTGTTCGATAAGGTGGATATCAGTTATTTTATGTATGGTCAACGCTGAGTATATTTCCGTACACTCTTGTATAAAGGTTACCAAGAAAGTTCTGTGTTTTTTCACCCTATCACCTTCGAACATCGATATGTCACCTAAGACGTACCTGGAAGATCAAAAATAGTCCCCATCAGCATCGACGACGTTCTGCCAACGTTCTGGAAGGTCATGGATTCCATCGCGGTAGAACTTGGTGGGCCGTGAAGCGAAGAAGGTATAAAGTGCACCTCTACTAGGGATTTCAACTGGCGTCCTCTAAGGTGATTGTCCAAGGAATGGAAAAGGTGATAATCGGGCGGTGCATTGTCCGGAGAGTATGGTGGATGCAATAATGTTTCCCATCCAAGGTGTAGAATCGTATCCCGGGTCATCCTAGCCACGTGGGGCTAAGCATTCACCTGTAACAGGAGAACCCCTTTGCGATTCAGAAGTGCTGGCTCCAGAATTTTGAGTTTTTCTTGAACACGGCTCAACTACTGACAGTACACAGTTGCATTGATACTCTGACCAGCTGATAGCAGTTCCTAATGCACGATGCCGCGAGCAATCCACCAAACACACAGGAGGACATTCTTCTGGTGTAGTGCTGGTTTCGGCTGTTTTGGAACCTGTTCTTGTTATGCTAACCAATGATGGCGCCGTGGAGCTTCGTACAGGACCCACTTCTCATCATATGTCAACACCCTGTCCAGAAATGGCTCCTTCCTCTGACGAGACAGCAAAGAAACAGAAGTGTCTTCTCGTGTTGCCTTCTGGCCCGGAGTCAGGTCATGTGGGACCCAATTGATCCAACTTGTAGTGCTTCCCAAGTTGACAGAGGTGCTGCCGAATGGTTTCTCCACTCACACTCAATTGTAGTCTCAGTTCCTCAAATACCTGGCCGCTGTTAGCCTCAATTGCAGCCTGAAGATCTTCATTTTGTACATGTGTTGGTCTTCCGGCACGTGGTGCATCTCCGAGTGTTTCGTCACGGTCCTTAAACTTGTTAAACCCCAGTTTGAACTCGTACAGCATACACACCCTATGATGCTCTGTTGAGGTCCCATGTTCACTCTGTCCTTATGCAAGTTCACGGTGTAAATGAACTGCCACAAGTACGTAGGTAGTACATACCCAAACCAACAACTGACCTTCGCCTTATCTCCATTGGCATTGAACTCACAGTGTGAGGGCCAATTGAGCACAAACCTCCACAAAATGCGACAGAACTTTCTTGGTTACCTTTATAGAAATATATGAATATATATAGAAATATGGATGTATGAGTACGTAGAACACGGTATATTTAAGCAGAAATACAATTATCGTCGTGTCATGTGATCTTAAATGAAAAACTAAGGGATATTGATGGGATTTTCTCCTAAATGCTCTTATGGAAGTTATAAAGTTCATGTCATTCATTTTCCTTCTTGATAAAACTGCTGCTAGTTACTCCTTGTAAGTGTATATGCTGTGACATCAAATGAGAAGGTAGTTATTTAATTTGTCTTAAAAGTAAAATTTATATCTACACATTGGCAACACTGTTTGAAAAATCGATAGTGCGTGGGTGTGCGTTGACTCTCGTCTGAGTATGTGCATGTAAGTGTGTGTGTGTTATGTTGGAAAATAATAGAAACTGTTCATACACATCAAACCCTTTCAACAAATGTGAAAGCCATTCCTGGAATTAGAAACTATTTACCCAATTGTCTGCCCTCCCTGATTCTTTTTCTATTTATTTATTTTTTTTACCCCAACTTGCCCTTTAATTTCCACCCACAAAACAACACCGCCAAAAGTTCGAAAGCGTAGGCGTACAAATTAACCATCTTTGAATTCCGTAAAATCCCTTGGGATTGAAATAGAATTACTTCCGCTCTCACTTGTGGTTCTTCGTCTAAAAGCCATCCTTCCAACCATGCCTCTTCTACATAAACTATAGTCTGATGGTTTTCTCTTCCAAGTTTATACAGCTGAATGCATCAAATTATGCATCGTTATATCTCTAATTTTCGTATTAGCTAGTCCCATACTATTGGTATCTTTTTATACCATTCGCAGGTTTGAGGAGGTCATGGAGACAGGAATATGGGATCTTCTGGCAGCAGGTGATCTTACGGTAACGCCTAAATATTTTCAGTGGCGGATCGAGGGGGCGAGGGGGGGGGCGATCGCCTCCCCCCCAGGAGAGGAAACTTTATTTTTTATATATAAATAAAACCAATCCCAGAGTTTGGAGCTCTTAAAAGCAGCTCTAAGTAGGAGTATTACAACCCACCGTCCCCCCCAGAAGTCCGTCCTTGGATCCGCCCATGAAACATTTCTTATGAGTTCACGCGAGAATGGTCTTATGACTAGCGTGAATATCATTGATGCACAAAGTGTAGGGTTATATTCGATTTGAGAGAACAAAAACACACTATAATAGTTCATGAAATGAAATGAAATATTTCAGTTTAACGTCCCACGCAAGGGCACCGATTTCTCTGCAAATTTGGGGGGGGGGGCATTCAGATACAGAAAGCATATATGAGGATTTTTAGACAAATTGCATTCAAATTATGCCAAATATTATAAACTTACAAATACAATGAGGGGACCCACATGAGCTTTGGGAGGGGGCCGGGCCCCCTCGGCCCCCCAGGATCAGCGCCCTTGGTCCGACGATTATGCTCTTTGGGCTTAGGGAGACGAAGATTAAGGCAAGTGAATGATCGTGGGTGGATTGATGGAATGACAATGTGGGAGAAAACGGAGGTAACCTGAAAAAAACTGACACGATGTTGTCCACTAAAACTTACTTAGCCGGGGATTGAATCAGGATCCCCACACGCCAGAGGTATAAGCGCTCTACCACTGAACCACTGTGGCCCCTATAGTAGTTCATATTCCCCTTTAACCTCTTCACGGATATGGCATCAAATGATGCCACATATTTATGGAGAAAATAATCCCAGTTTTTTTTTTTTTTTTTTTTTTTTTTCAAGAAGAAGAGTGCGAACTGAAGGTAAGTAAAAACAAGCGTTTCAGAATATTATTTTTACTTACCTTCAGTTCGCACTCTTCTTCGTGAAAGAAACTCGGATTATTTTCCCGATAAATATGTGGCATCATTTGATGCCATACCCGTGAAGAGGTTAAATTGAAACCTAGCTCTGGTTTATACAGGGGGCCGCGGTGGCTCAGTGTTAGAGCGTTTATCTATGGTATATGGGATCCTGGTTCGATCCCATCCCGCGCCAAATGAGCTTTGTGCTGGACAAACACTGTGTGCATGGGTTTTCTAGGTGTTCTTCCATTTTCTCCCACTTTCTTCATTCCACCATTTCATTCATTTCTCATCATCATTGTCCCCTCTAAGCCTAGCCGGCATAATTATAGGACGTAAAATTGAAGAATTTAATTTCATTTTTCATTTGATGCACAAGGTCTGGTGTTATATTCGATTTCAGAGAACATTAAAAACACTATTCTAGTTCATATCCCTCTTTAAATTATAGGTCTCGTTTCTACAGCCTCCCTGCTGACAACTTAAATGTAAATCAATTAATTTTTGGTGTTTTGGTTTGATTTGAATTTAGCGTTTCTCATACACTACAATTTCAACTTCGTAATGTTTTTGATATGAGATTATTGTGAAACTCACAATTATCAGAGTCTCCCATAACTTTCACACCGCACACTATGTCGAAAATGAAAACCCAAGAGATAATGGTATAGAAGAGACTTTACACTGCAAAATACAAACCATTGTGCTCTATACTGGGTCCTCATGTTGCCATCAAATTGCGAATGTCCTGTGTATACCATTCCTTGAACTTTGAGCCGAAAAACATTTGCAATCTGTACCGCAGATCATCCTCATTGACGGTCCATCGTGAAGGAAGTTCCCTATTGCACGGAGCAAGTGGTGATCTGAAAGTGCTAAATAAGGATTGTGTGCTAGATGTGATAACAGTTTAATACTTTAAAAGGTATGGAATTTTTCTTGGATGATACGAGATCTATGGCAGAGAGTATTGTCTCCTGCACCAACAAACGTTTGAGGGTTATTAAATGTGTGTAAAAGCAGAAGGAAAACCAGGGAGAGGAAGACCAAGGATAGAATATTGAGATGCAGTAACGAAGAAGAGACCTTATCAAAGTATAAAACAGCTCTCCCAAGCGAGAGAAAAGTTTTAAAATTTTCATGTTGCCCACCAACCTATGGTTGAGGTGAACAAGAAGATTTTTGTTATACAGATGTGTTTCGTTCCAGTTACTCAGTGTACAGCTCGGCAGTGTAGCCCAGACCCTTCAATAGTTGGATGTGGACAGGATTGCCACATTGAGTTATTTCACAGGCTTCGCTGTGCACTGACATGTAAGCCATTCTAAGTAGCCTACGATCTTCACTCGCCAAGACCACACGACTGAATGACAAATTGGCAGGACAGCCGAGATAATTCACTTCTTTCTCCAAAGCAAAAGGATGGATTCCTCCTTAAGAAGGTGACGGGGGTGGGGCCGAAGTATATTTCACATATTTTCCGGGGGCACACTTGAAATAGGAAGGGTCTATTTTCTTTCATTTCGTATTTTGTGAACAATTTTGTATTATTATACTTTTATTTTATAATTAAATCGTACACTATAATTTCATATTCGCACCAAGTGGACTTTGTGGTGGACAAACACCATGGGCCTACGTTTTCTCAGAGTTCACCTGTTTCCTTCCACTTTCTCCACGCGACCATTTCGTTCATTTCTCATCACTGCCGTCTCCTCTAGCCTCCACGGCATAATTATGGCACGTAAAACTGAAATATTTCATGTCATTTTTCTAATTGCATATGTACCTAGTCATATCATAAATACTGACACAAGTTTTGAGGCAAGGTGTACATCCAGTTTTTATGGTCGCAGTCAAGCAGCCTATGCAATAGAGTGGAGTGGGTCATTGTGAGTTGAACTGTCATAGAGAAAGTGTGTTCCTGAAAGTGTAACTATGGAGTGGAGCGATTACAAAAATCATGTGGCAGGAATAGCTCTTCATAAATTGTGTCAATCAGCCCTCGTGAATTCACAACAATTGAAAAGGTAAACATTAGCAAACCATTCGTGTATCGGACCATTAAGCGATTCACGGAGACTGGGACAGTTGACGATCGCCCAAGGCAATTCCGCCCACGCAGCGTAAGAACCAAAAATTTAGTGCAACCAATGGCGCGGCCCGTATTCAGAGAAATCCTGTACGAAAGCAGCCAGTGCTTTCTCGTGAGCTGAACATTTCCAAAATGTCAATGTCTCGTGTGTTAAGTGACTTGGAGTTAAAGGATTGCCTGCGAAGTACAGGTAACTTCCTCAATGCACGTCAAAAAGAGCAAAGGGTGATAAAAGCAAAATGCCTATTGCAGCAATAAGCAATCAATGGACATAGGAGAAGTCTTTTCACAGATGAAAAGATATTCAACATTGAGGAAGATTTCAATCGACAAAATGACCAAGCGTAATCTTGAACTTTCCAGCAAGCTCGGGAGAAAACCCAGAAGATCCATAGGGGTCATCATCCGGCCTTTGTCAAGGTTTGGTGGGGAGTGGCGTACGATGATAATACAAGCAGCATTTTTGTGAAAAGTTGATGAAAACGTCAGCCAGAGTGTACGAAAATACTGTTTTGAACTCTGTTGTGAAGCCTTTGAGTGACCGCACCAGCCCGCAGTGCACGCTCTACCCAGGAATGGCTGAGGAGAAATTGTCTCGGACTTCATTGTTTCAGATTATTGGCCTCCTATCAGCTCTGACTTCAGCCCGTTGGACTACAAATTGTGGTTAGTGCTTAAGAGTCTTCATCCCGGCGAAATTAAAATACCGCTAATTTTACAGTAATTATGTGATATCTTCAAATAGATAAAAGATAAATGAAGTATGGAACAAGAGCGCCCTAGACAATATTATTTTGCGTGAGGTATCGTTATCACAAGTCACCTAGTGGCTTTCCGTTTTCAGCTGTGTAGAAACGCGAAAATAAATGCCGATTATCAAAATGACTCGAAATCGAAGCAGATAAGTGAGTCGTGATAACGGTTTCTCATGTAAAATAATATTGTCTAGGGCGCTCTTGTTCCACATTTCGATTATCTTTTATCTACTTGAAGATATCACATAATTACTGTAAAATTAGCGGTATTTTAATTTCGACGGGATGAAGACTCTTAAGGGTATGGTCTGTAAGAAGATGCATGCCAATATTGACACTCTGAAACTTTCCCTGGTGAAGGCAGTGGCTGATTTCCCTATAGAGACAGTGCGTAATTCTATAGATGAGTGGACGCAGAGACTTAAGAACTGTGTGAAGGCCAAAGGCAACAAATTTCAAAAGTAATTGGTGCTATATGTTCATTAGACTTGTAAGTAACTTATACATTAAGGATATTACAGTATGATTAACACTTTCATAATAATAAATTTCGAATGTTGTGTCAGTATTTATGGTACGAATTTCGAATTTCCAATATATTATTGCAATTATGTGTATTACAATAATTACAATATTGCAATTATGTGTATTACTATGTGTATTCTGGACCTGTGGTGGACAACAGCGTATTTTATTTTCTACTAGCCAAATCTGAACCAAGTTTGGTTGGCAAGTAGCCCGTCGTCTTAGGAGTAGGGATCGTTATGTTTTGTGGCCAGGTTTGGTCAGAGTCAGGCTCGGCTCGAATTGAAAATGTATTTTATTTTCTTGGTAACTATCGGCCCTACCTGAACCAAATTTGGTTGGCAAATAGCAAACCGTTTAAGAAAGAAAACTTGCTACATTTGCTGGCTGAGGTCGTTCAGAGACAAGATCGCAATTAAATTATCACAGTAGTTTAAAATCTGAAAATTGCGGATGTGCTAACTCCATCTACTGACGTCAGGAAGGCAGGCAGCACACGTAATAGAACGGCGACTGTTGACTAAGGGCATGTTCAAACTGAACAAAATGACATATCTGAGGGTAAATTTTCATTCCAGTTCTTCTAATGTTGATACACAAACTCCTAAAGATATACCGCATTGACTTGACACCTAGTCTTCCATTCCAAGCACTGTTATCGGCTGAAAGAATTCCACTCCCTTTCGCTAAGGCTCTCTCGCTTAGCAACAACTGGACCCTTATTGGCTCAACGCGTGGGTGTGTAGCGGGTGTGAGCTTAGTTCACATTTTTGCCACGACTCAAGACATTTTGGCAGCACTATAATATTTCAAACCTTTAGCTCAAGTACACCTACAGTTCAAACTGTGAGACACATACACACACACTTTCCTAACTATGAAGTATATTACCCTAACAAAGTCCTCGCAACTGGCCTAGTATCCAGGCACAAACGGTATTGGGAGCTCCCTCATGGTTAGCGTACGAGCCTTTGACGTGTGAGATCCGGGTTCGATTCCGAGAGGGAACTCGTGTGGTTCGGATTCCACGTCAAGCTGTAGGTCTACGTCTCATATAGCCTCGCTACTGAATAACATGCTAAATTGAAATCAAAGCAAATCAAATTAAGCGATATCAGGTTCGATTCCCGGTGGAAAAGCAACAAAAAAAACTTGAACTTATTTGCGTGGTTTATATAGCCTCGGGACTGAAAAGAGGCGCTAAATTTAACAACAAAATTATCCTTACAGTGAGGCGTATATTACTTGCAATATAGGGGTCGTGGTGGCTCAGTGGTAGAAGCTTCACCTCTGGCGCATCGAGTCCCTATTTTGTTCCCAGCTCCAACCAACTGAGGTTTGTGATGAACAAACATCGTATGCATGGCTGACCCTAGACAATTTGTCGCCCCGTGCAATAGCATCATTTGCCGCCCCTCTTTCTCCAGAAAGAACAAATCTTAAAAGCTACGATTTTATGTATACTATCACATCATGAACAACGAAGAGGATGGAAAGACACTCGCACTCAGAAGGACCTAAACACTATAAATACAATCTCGTTGTGTCTTTTTTCACTAAATAATAATCTGTTATGTTAGTGAAAGATAAAACTAACATACCTGCAGAGGAAATATAGTAATCTTTTTTATAGAATTCAAATCGAGCCCCAATCTTAATATTTCAGTTTGCAACTAGATTTTTTATCTTTATTTATTAATTTTCCTTCTACATCTGTTATTTTTTTTAAAAAAAGAACTTGATCCACCTTCAACTATAAGGAACTTGTTTGTGACAAAGACAAGACTAGTTTTCATATCAAAACTGTGATAACACTGTGCATCAAATTTAAACTTTTTTTTTTTTTTTTTTTTTTTTTTTTGTCCTTCAAATGAAATTGTATGATTTAAACTAAATGACAGATGCTGAATTCATTGGTGGAAACCAAAATGTTCCATCACGTCACGTTTTTGTTGGGCAGACCATAACACATTATACGAAATGTACATATTTACGTATATTTACTATCCAATGTAGGCTGGGAATGCATGTTATATTAACATTAAATTTTGTTGATTTACCATTTAAAATACTTTCTTCGATCGCTTACGCTTGTAGACATCTTCTGGAATCCCTCTGACGATAGACCTGCAATATTTAGCAAGATACTTTCAGTCCATTTTCCACTGTAAGGCACATACTGGACACATTCCCATGTATTTGAGAGAACATAATAGGCAAATGCCTACTATGTAATTGTGCTGTTAGGGTACTGGCAGGTCACTTGCAGTGTTTAACAAAAAAAACAGTTGCAATAATATTGAGAAACCAAAGGGAAATTATTCTGCCTTCATTGGCATTCGGTGACAATACTCATAATTCATAAATTTCAAACAAGCTAAATGAGAAATATATCCGAACAGGGATTTGCCGTTGTCAGATTTTTCTTTTCAATATTATTTCTTGACATACATTGAAAACATAGCTGTCATTCGCACTGCTATTATTGTATGCCTTGTCCACTCCTACACAAATGCCCACCGACGCGTCGCTCTCTTCATGCTTGCCTAACTTCCTACACACATGTTTTTTGTTTTCTTTTTTCTTTTTTCTTTTTCGTTTTGTAAATGTTGTTGTTGTTCTACTGGATTTGATTTCATTGAAAACTTTCCTTTTTATCTATCCTAACAACAATAATGAAGCTCAACGTTTCAGCCCATTTGGTTTCAGATTAATTTCCCATTATTATTTCACCTTGAGTTTCCTACAAGCGAATAATGTGACGTACATGTCAGAGTTAATTACCGCCGGATAACAGAATAGAAAAACAAAGTAGGATCGCTTTTAAAATGTTTACTGGAAACCCAATCGGAATCATTAAAAAGATCTAGATAGGCGCAGATGGGAGCAGGCCGGTAGCCAGCCCAAAAATGTAGGGGGGACCCGATACAACTATTTATAGTTCATCACCGTATTATAGTGCATTTGCAAGCCTACCGTGAAAATTTTAGGGGAGGCCAGCGAAAATTTAGGGGGCCCGGCCCCCCTAGACCCCCCTGGATACGGGCTTGGATGGGAGGACAATATAAAGGTAGATCTTACAGAAATAGGAATACAAGGTAGAAAATGGACCCAGTTGGGGTAACGACAGAAGTCAATGGAGAGTTTTTGTGAGCGCTGCATTGAACCTCCGGGTTCCATAGGTCAGAGTTAGTTAGGGAGGAATGGGGTATTTCCAATATAAATATGTAAGTTTTGTTTCACAGTGTGAAACTATGACTTTCAAACTATGCGAATTGAATACTCAAACTTGCAATAAATGAAATGAAATCTTTCAGTTTAACGTCCCACAATTATGTCCTTTAGGCTAAGGGAGACGATGATTAAAGGCAAGTGAATGATAATGGAAGAACGGGATTATCCCGAGAAAATCCCCGGATACGATGCTGCCCACCACAAACTTACTTGGCCGACAATGGAGCCAGGGACCCACGCACCAAAGATAAGCAGTCTACCACTGAGCTACCGCACCACCACTCTAAGTTGAAATAGTACTGTACACTGGTTGCAACAGAGGAATAAGGTCAAAGAAAGAATCCGTTTCTCGAACACTGAATCCATATCAAAAAGCTATTACTCGGGATGCGCACGAGTCGAGTCGAGACAGAATTTTCCTGAGAAAATTCGAGTCGAGACATCACTTTTACAGCACATTCTCGAGACGAGACAGCCTCAAATCTTGTCTCGTGCGCATCCCTAGCTATTACTCATTATCTCTTTCCTGTTTTATTCTGTGGCATTAAACGTTGAAACCGGAATCTATTCTTGGTACGCTGAATAGATTGCTAAAAGCTGCACCTCAATATATCTTACCGTTTTTCCTCTGATACCTGTTGCAGAGATGGAGTGGATCAGCGGGTCAAATGGGTCCAAATTTATGAGTGGTTCAGTGGGTCGTGGATTTGCAAGCGTGACCCAATGTGATCCACCATCCACCATGACCCCATCAGAAAGTCGCGGTCGGAAAAAGGGATTGCCGCCGTCGATGGTGGCGAGCCGCCGGAGGCAATCGGCACCCATCCGAGCGGCACGACGATCTACTTGTTCAAAGTTGCTGACCTTTTGCCAAGGCGGCAAGCGGTCAAAAATCGTAAAATAAAATGCCCTTTGCCGGTTTTTTCTCGACTGTTGCCGACCGCCAGAGTCGGCAAAACAGTCGGAAAGGCCTCTTTCCTACAATCTGCTGACTCCTTATGCTGGCCTCTTTTCGACGGCGGCGCCGGTGCATTTAATGCTCATTTCTGGCTGTTTACCGACTGCTCGGCGAGGCAAGTATTCGTCGTGGTCGAAAATCGCGCGGAAAGACGCCGGTATCCGGCGCCGGCAATCCGACCGCGGCATCTGGTCGGCATGGACAAATTGTCCGAATGTAGGCGGCAGGATCTTGGTGGGGGAACCATTCAGACCCACCATGATCCACTCTGGCCCACCGACCCACTCTGCTCAGTGCATTGTAGACAGCATCTTCTGAACACTGGTGAATTTGTCTACGTTTTACTTTCAAGGCCTCCATTTTTCTTCCTTTTCATTTGTTCCTATTTACTTACCTGAAATGAGTATATCTAAGTGAGAAAAGAACTTCAGGCACTTTTGGATATTGATATTTGTAATTGTAATAATAGCAATAGCACTTACTGAGTTACTACTTGGCTTTCGAGAGAGTCAAATGTTACACTGTTTTTTTCTTCTTCTTTACGTTGACCTATTTTACCCCTATTTGAGGCTTTCAAATTTCATCCTATTTTCAACCGAAAAGTATCTGTAATTTAACCAGGAAATAATTATATATATGATAATTAAATTGAAATTCACCGTAATATCGCCCATGACAAACACTTGACCATTTTATATCGTAAAGCTCAGATTCACCGGTATTGAAACAGAGCAGTACTTGAGCGATTGGACGTAGAAATTCAAACTCCGATTAGTGATAATTTCACGACCTTGTTTTATTACAAGAGTAAACTTTTAAGACAGTGGAGGCGAGGGTGTGGATCATGGGTCAAAGTCAATGACGATGGGTTTTGATGGGTCGCAGTGTATCAGAGTGGTTCATGCTGGGTGGTGGGTCACAGTGGGAGATAGGTCACGAAGGGTGGTGAGTCAGTGGGTTGTGGGTCAAGTTTTCATTGACCCATGCCATCTCTGACCTGTCTATAGACAGACCGACAGACAAAGCCTTTCTTGTAAGACTTCCAACACATGCATAGCAGAGTTTGGAATAATGCTATCGAAATCTGCTTCTGTTGAAAAAATCGGAATGCGGTTTTTGAAAAAGTGAAATTTCATAAAACTGAAATGTCGGTATTGAAAACCGATTTTGCGGTTTCGGTTTTGAAAACCGCATTTGAGGTTTCGGTTTTGAAAACCACTTTTGCGGTTTCGGTTTCCAAAACCACATTTGCGGTTTCGGTTTTGAAAACTGCATTTTCGGTTTTCAGAAAACCGGTTTTCTCAAAAACCGAAAACCGCGAATGTCACAAAAATTCGACAGCACTAGTTTGGAAGTCTAATGAAAATGAAGTGTAAGAGTGTTTCACGGCCAACTTATTTTAGAACACACCACCAAATTTAATGATTTCTGTTAAATCAGTGAATGATGGTATAACTTAGGTTTTTTATATGATATTATCGGTATAAGGGAGGGGGAGAGGTGGAAAACTGTGACAATAGTGATTTTAGCACTTTCATTGAAATACGTATCCAAAGAAGGGGGAAGCGATTCAAATTCTTGTTACAAGAATATTCCCCCATGAGAAGAATTGGCATTTCAGCTGGGCGCTGTGATGCAACAACCATTCAACCCACAACGAGTCAGTTTTGAGAAAATCGCAGTTATAGGTTTCTCGACCCTATAAGATATTACCGTATGTGGGTTGACTTTTCTCCTCATAGATGGCAGACGGATCGCAAACGCGTTACCAGGATTTTTTCAGTGTGCTCTTTACATATGTTCGAACCCTCCAGCAGGGTTAACTCTTTTTTTTTTTTTAATTTTGTGGGTTGACTGGTTGTTGCATAACACCGCCCAGCCATAGTTACTACATGTTTTAAGCTTTCTTCCCGTATCTTGTAGCCATAAGATGTTAATTTCTTTTACCGGTGCGACTTTCTTCAAGAACTACCACTGAGAATGAAGAAGTAGTGAACTTGAATATAGAAAACAAAAACAAAAAAAAAATGAAATGAAATCTTTCAGTTTAACGTCCCACGTTTATGGCTTTTAGACTAAGAGGGACGGATGATTAAGGCAAATGAATAATGATGCAAGAATTGGTGGAAGGAAACGGGAGTACCCCCGAGAAAACCCACGATGTTGTCCACCACAAATTTACTTGGATCAGGGACCGAATCAGAGACTCCACGCACCAGAGATAAACGCTCTACCACTGAGCCACTGCGCCATCTAGAAAACCCGAAACAGCGGTCCTGGGGTTCGATGTGCTGACCTTTTAATCGATTGCAGGAAATCACTTGTCGTTACCTATTCCACTGTTTTCGCTCTATAGTAATCAACGTTAAGACCGGAAATGGTTGACTTCTAGCACTTCCGGTGGATGAATCACCTCGATCAACAAACTCGGCTCCTAACTTCTGACCCTCTGCACTGTGGCTAAACCTAATGATCATTAGGGCCGGTTCCAGAACCGGATCTTAGGAACCGGTTCCAGACCTGGATCCGAAAACCCGGTTCCAGAACCGGATCCTAAGAACCGGTTCCAGATCTGGATCCGAAAACCCGGTTCCAGAACCGGATCTTAGGAACCGGTTCCAGATCTGGATCCGAAAGCCCCCAAAGACCCTTAAAAGAGGCACCAAGTTCATCTTCAAAACACTGCAAAGAGGACCATGCGCTTGTGCCCTCCCCACCCAGACCCGCTTGTGCCTCCAGAAAAAAAATGGTCCACCTGTGGGTGTTTAGCCAAATGAGTTGGCCAGTTTGCCTGTTTAGCCAATGATTTTGCCTGTTACCGAGTTTATTTAGCCAAATGAGAGAAGCGGCCGCCACCTGGGCGCCTGCCTGTCGCTTCCGCCATTTCATCTAGCAGACTGTTCACAGTCTGCCAGCAGCTCGGGTTTAGGGTAGGGATGGTCACAAAGCTTCGGTCCCAGCGGAATCGGTTCCGCGAGGAACCGGTTTTTGGAGATCCGGTTTTCAGAACTGGTTCCGGAACCGGTTCCAGACCTAGATCCGAAAATCTGGTTCCAGAACTGGATCTTTGGAACCGGTTCCAGATCTGGAACCGAAGAACCTGTTCCAGGCCTGAATCCGAAAAACCGGTTCCGGAACCGGATCTTCTAGAACCGGATCCGTTTAGACCCGAAAACCGGTTCCGAGAACCGGTTCTGGCCATCCCTAATGATGATACATCGAGCAGTTCTTGGGATGTTTCCCAGACGGGTGGACACACGGAAATATATGATTCTGTCTCCCAGACAGAGAGATATGGTAAATATATAAAGAAGGTTTGGTGAACCAAACTCATTAAAACATCATAGAGCGATGTACACTTTTATAGTTGCATGAGTACTGCAACTACGTCCCGTAATATTAACCATAGGTCAGGGAATTTATACCTCTTAACATGATGAAGCACATTTTTACCTGGATCGCTCCTATCTTCTAGTACCGTCGATAAGTGGTTGCAATCAGCTGACAACTACTAGCAACTTACTTCCATACAAAAACAGACGTGGACAAATTATTAGCAATTTTAGGATTTTCACGTGAAAATTCAAGAAAATAAAAAATTAAAGAAAGAATACGTGTGTAAACATTTTAATACCTGAATAATTTTGTATCCCACTACATTCTACGTACTGTTACAGTTCACAGAGTTTCAATATTTTGTATGGAAACTCTTGACTTGTTATATAGTGCCTCGATTCGTTTTGGTATCTGGTTTATTAATGTACAGCAAAAGTTCTTTATTTTTGGATCACCGTGCCATACATTATTCACCACTTCTATCAGCTCGTTTCTTGAAGTTGGATGCTACTCTGTAACTTTTTTCTTCAGGAAGACCCACAGGGACACTATGGGGTTCATATGTGTGATGTTTTTAAGCCACGGAAGGATTCTGACGCCTTTCGGTTCCAAAGTCTTGGAAACAACCATTGCCTTGTGGCACGGTACACCATCATGCATAAAAATCGGGTCCCTGCATGGAAACCATTCACGCAACTGTGGCAAAAGATCTGTGATGACTTTTTGATATTGTCCTCCGTTCATGTTTCCTTCTACTGCATACATGCGTCTCGTTCCTTTCACACTAATGCAGCTCCATATGATCACTCGTGTTGGATATTTCACACTTTATCTTACACAATTTGCATTAAAGGCTCCACCTTCGATTTTCCTCATACTGGGAGTTCTCCTTTTCTACAGAAATTATGGCCTCATTACTGAATGCAACCTGTGGACAAATGACTATGTTTCAATGGCTTTAAAGCTACTGAAGTTCACATGAATCACGTTAAAATTCGTTCAGTAACCAACAATACAGGCAACCTGTACATTTGTAATCTATCAAATTACACTTAATGATGAAGTAAATGATGTATTATTACACTCAAATAAAATATCAACCTAAATTTCCCCAACATTCTGCAGTCCAATCCTGGTGATCTCTGATCCACTGATACCGTTTCTTCACCATAGCCGGAGACAGTTTTTGTTTCTTTCTGAGACGCTTGGAATTCAACCCTCTCTCAAACAATGGGCGACGAACAGTTCACGATAAAAAAATGGACATCAACATTTGCAAGCATTCGCTGTAGTTGCGTAGAAGTTGCTCGACGTGACTTCCTTAACAGCAGTCTGTCAGTATCGGCTGGTAGAGATGATTTTCGGCCGCAGCACCTTCACGTTTTGGTGATACTGCATTTCCACAGCTTACGCATTCCCAAATCTTGTAACATACGATACACTGACCCTTACGTTTCTGCTCATCTTCAACTTGAACATATTTTTCAAGTTCAACAGAGATATTATCGCTAGTTTCTTCGGCGATACACCTGTTCTCTTACCCATTTGTCCAAAACTACAGTTCATAACAATTCAAAGAATCTCTTTAAGCAAATCCCTCAAAATAGCACTTGAACCAGAGTACATGCATAGAAGACACTCGTAAATGAACCAGTAACTGTTCCAGTAAGTCTTTTTCCTATCAAGAAAGGCTTTTAACTGATCATTATCGGCAATTTTATCTCCGAAGACGAGTTTACTTGCTCCTGAGTTGTTTCTCCATTCATACATTCCTCGTCTGGAAACCACTTGTCCTCATTTTGCGTCAGATTACTGGATGAATCGTGACTCACCTGTCGCGTAAGAATTCGTAAACAAATTATAAATGTCGCTCACTGATAACATTCTCATGTGGAGTCTCACAAATGCTCTCTTCAACAGAATTTAGGAAATACAATAAATCAACGAATCTGCATGAATTTAAAAAATGCTAATAATTTTTCCACGTCTATAGTCTCTCACCAGATGTGACTCAACTTCTTTTTATCCCTTCTGAGTGGGAAGAAAGAAGAATGAATGTGGCACAAAACACTAATACGCATCAAAAGAAAGAAATACGAGCGTGGTGGTCGTGCGTACAATAGAATTATTTCCACAAGGGCAGAGGAAGTGTTCTGTAAAATAATCATAATATGTTTTCAATCTTGCTAAAACGTTAAGTACCATGTACTATCGTCTTATTTTATTGCGAATCAGGCCTGTATCCACAGGGGCTAGGGTGGGTGAGCCCCCCTAAATTTTCACAGGCCCCTCCTAAAATTTTCACGGTAGGCTTGCAAATCAACTATAATATGGTTGCGTAGGCCCCCCTAACTTCTACCGGCCTCCCCTACATTTTTGGCCTGGCTATCGGCCTATTGCGAATATGCCAGGAAGAAATAGTAGTGGTTTTATTTTCATTATGTACATGAAATCGAACATACGTAAATGTTAAAATATACGGTGCTGGTTTACCGTATTTACCGTACCTATATTTACAAGTGTAGGGCTACTAGTCGTAAAAAACCTTACAAGTGCTTTACTACGGATAAAATAAGTGAGTGCATATGAAAGGTGACTGTATTAGAAACTATTTTACACCGAGGATGTACCTCTGCACTGGGTACAGGCATTGTATCTTATGTTTACATGTAGAACGCTACTAGTATGAAACCATGACAAGTGCTATTGAAACTCAAATTATTGCCAAACCCCACTCGATTTTACTACCCTCGTTTATGGGCATACCCACCTTCGCTGACGCGCCTGTTCACTTCGGACGCATCCAGTCACTAACGCTCGGGCTTTTCAACTTCGCCCTGCCCTGACTCGGTTAGATACGATTCGTGCTTTTCAGTGGCCACCTGGCACAGGTTGTTTTGTGTTCTTTGCACTGCAATTTTTATGCATATATCCGCAAGTCGTATTTATACGGAAATCGTAAATAATTGTAATTTTTCAACAATTGCTTATGATGGCTCCCTTGAATTTTAACTATGTCATGTGAGATATTTTCATATCGCTCAGCACCAATCGTTTAGAAAACAATACGATGGAAATTAGTGAAAGAATTCTAATTTTTGAACAATTATTTCGAGTGGTGCTCCAAAAGTAAACCTACACGAAATATACTGTACCTTATGCCTTATAGGAAACTTTATTTTATCAATTCAGCAACTTTGAGAGTGAATAGTAACTGAATATTGTTAATTTTTACGAAAAATGTTTTTACGTTTTGCGAGATTTTATCTTTCATATATAAAATATTGTATGTTTCAATACTTGGACAGTCTATGTATTAATAAAGGTGCATAGAGAATGTTAAATATACAAATAGAGCAGGATGATAAACACTAGTACTTCTGTTTTCCTTTATCTATCTCAAATAACAACCACACACATCGTGATACAGGGACACGATGTCTCGCCTATTAATATTATTAAGTATTCTGCCTTTCGGCAGGTCCTGGGACTAAAGATTTTTTTTTAAATTTTAGATTTAGCCCTGGAAACGTTTGCTCCACGATTTTCGATCCTCAGCTTCCTCTTTTAACTCCCAATATTTTCTTCTGTTTCTGAAATCATCGATCAGTTGTGTTCTTCTTCCTATTCCTCGCTTTCCTTCCACCTTTTTCTTCTATGGCGGTATGAAGATGACAATTTGTTCGCAAGATGTGTCCAATCCAATTGGCCTTCCTATGAAGGATGCTGGCTAGAAGTGTCCTGTTCTCTCCTATCTCTCATTGAGCTTTTACACAATTATCCAAAGCCCAAGATCCGCCGAAGGATACTCAAATTCTCAATCTCTTTCCTTCTTCCAATATATCTTCTTCTATGACATCAATCTTGTCTGTTTGTATAGACTCACAAACCCATATACATAACAAAGTGTATGTATACAACCGAAGCACTTCCAGTCGCAAGCTCTACTCTAACAAATATTATTAAAATAATAGAGAAGATTATATTTTTCTGTCCGTATTGAAATAATTTCTATTCAGGAGCATGTATGTACCCACGTGTGCACAGGTACCTTTTACAGACCACGATTCCTACTGCTTTTACAGGCCACGATGTGCTGCTGCATTTACAAGCCACGATACACTACTGCTTTTAAGAAACCCCATCACGGTGAAATTATAATACCGCTAATTTTACAGTAATTATGTGATATCTTCAAATAGATAAAATATAGCCTAGTCGAAATGGGAAACAAGATCGTCCTAGACAATATTATTTTACATGAGATACCGTTATCACGACTCACTTATCTACTTTCGATTTCAAGCCATCTAGAAAATCGGCATTTACTTTTGTATTTATAAATGGCTGCAAACGGAAAGCTACTAGGTGACTCGTGGTAACGATACCTCATGCAAAATAATATTGTCTAGCTCGCTCTTGTTCCACATTCCGATTATCTCTTATCTATTTGAAGATATCACATAATTACAGTAAAATTAATGGTATTTTAATTTCGCAGTGATTAGGCCTCTTAAGACCGCTACTGCTTTTATAGGCCACTACTGCTTTTATAGGCCAGTTAGTGATTTTACAGACCACGGTTTACTACTGCTTATAAGGACCATCAACCGGTACTGCTTTTACAGACCACTATCCGTTAGTATCCGTTACTAATTCCTACTGCTATTACGGGCCACTAACCTCTACAAACTTTTACAGGATATATAGTCTGCTTCTACAATCCACAAACCAGTACTGCTTTCTTATACCTTTGAACAGTGCCGTAGGGAAGAGGGTGCCCAGAGGGCCCCCCAAAGAGATCAGACAATGTGCTTTGGTACTTTGATTTTTGTATTTTTTTTAATATATTTTTATGTTTATATATTCTTTTTGTTTGTAATTTCTCTATATGTACCTATAACAGCACTTCTTTACCCCCAAACACACATCCTGGCTACGCTACTGCCTTTGAATGTTTTATTCAAGTTTTATTTGGTCATGTTCACATTCGATATGATAACAAAACACTATGTCGAACTAATATCCAGTTGATAAAACTAGGACATTGATGTATTCTTTCGGGAAAATAAATTGTCTTTGGCGAGAGACAACATAAGAGAGGTTGAGAACCACCAGAGGATGAAGAGTTAACTTGTTGGAAAGTTTTCTTGTTTTCGAAAATCCATCGAAGAGCCACTGGGAATTCATATAGACTTACACACACGGAAAAATAAAGTGAGAGGTCAGTTTGGTTCGGCTAGGCAAACGTCCAACATTACTTTCCTAGATTGAATATAAAATTTTTGGAACATTGGTTCCAACACTAATGCAAAATCTAATTGGCAATGAACTATATATACATATATATAGGAAAACTTATGCACATTTTGATTTACGTCGCGTCATAACCTGTCTATATGCACATTAGATAAACAAAATAGGCCAAACTTTATATGCTCCATGCTCTTAAATTCTGCTTTTTTTATTATTATTATTAAAAGAATAATAAAAAAAGTTTAAAATTGTTCAGGCGAATAAGAGAGATATTATTTGTCCTGTACTATATGACAAGATATATGACCGCTGTTTCACCATATATTACAACCATGAAATGTATATTTGATGTCAGGAAAACGAATTTCAATGTCTGGCCGACACAGGAAATAGATCTTTCAGAACGAAAAGGCTTGCCAAAACTGTCCACATTCATACCATCCAAAATTCAATCACGAAGCATTATATATATATATATATATATATATATATATATATATATATATATATATATATATATATATATATATATATATATATATATATATATATATATATATATATATATATATATATATATATATATATATTCGTTCAAGTTTCTTCCAGTTTGGCTACACTTTTACCGTTAATTACAAAGGGAGAAAATTAATTACTTAAATTTACTGTATGCACATAAAATGTGGCAAACACAATTTAAGAAGATTTATTATCCAAATTGCATCCATTTTGCATCATTATTCTCCATAAGCTATTAAGCACTTGGACTGAGGACTGATAAAATGTTATTAACAATTGAAGTATTGCATTAGATTTTTATGGAAGTCGACACCAAGGATGTTATAAAATAGAGGATCTGCCCATATATATCTCCATCCTATTAAATCAATTAAGCCAAGAAACAACTGAGCATCGGCACGTCTGATTGGCCACTCTTGTTTCCACTATCGTCTGATTGGCTACTTTCGTTCCCGCCATAATTGTTGGCTCAAAACATTGCGATCTTATTGGACGGAGTGGGCGGAGTAGGGGTGGTGAAACTGTGACGTATGGCTTCAAGATTTTATTGCAAGGGCAAATCCTCTATTTTATAACACCCTTGGTCGAGACGAATATTTTCGATGCTTTCAAGAAGAGAAACTATTGTATTTTCTGTGGCGCGAGAAATCCGGTCGTTTATGGCCACAACAAATCTCCGACTGTTCTTGCTCTTCTTACCGAAGCAAATTCAATTAAAACTACTCTCTCCCCCTTCCTAAATTCTATTTTATATTATCCCTCCCACTTTCTTCTAGGCTTATCCAGAGAACTTTTCCTAGAGAATTTCTGAATTTGTCCATGTATGGCGTCTCGTTCATTTACAGATGATTATCAAAATAATGCAAACTCCCGAAGAAAATCCAACTTAACTGAGTAATCTTCTCTAAGTAACGCTTCACATCTTTCTGTGTTTGACTTGCGGCTACAGGGTGATCCAAATGTAACTGCGTGCGTAGCTTCTCGTAGTAGCTTTTGAAATCCAAGAGATTTCAAAATTCAAGGCTGCAAGTTGTGGCTAACACAAATTTCCTTCAAAAATAGTATTATATCCCAAGGAGGATTTCACACGTAATCTGAACGTAGAATTCTCTGTGTTAAAAGCAGCGGTACAAACCTATCTTTAAGATTGGGAGGACGTGTAAAACTATCCTCATAACTCTTTATATATATATATATATATATATATATATATATATATATATATATATATATATATATATATATATATATACACAGAGAAAGAGAGATGTTCAAAATATTTATGAAGTTGAAAACCATGGTGTGGAGGATCAGAGTTGTCTTAACATGGGGCAGCGGGCAGATTTAAGGCTTATTTTGAGGGGACATAAATTTCATCTCACTTTCCTCTGTGACAATCGGGCACAAATCATCACATTTCTCCCCCAAAACATATTTCAAATCGGATTATTGGGGCGGACAGTCCTCCCAGTTCCAAGATTGGAGGTGCATGTCCCTCTCATTCTCCGGGATTTGCACCAGTGGTTAAAAGTCATAAGACACTTCTGTCCCTAGAATCTTGGTGCAATCTTTTAATGCTTCAATCTTCTTATTTTTTTTATTGTTTTTAATTTTTCTATTGTTTATAATTTGTTTATATCTTAATTCTTCGAATATACGAGGGTAATCTTAAAAGTAATGTCTCCTATTTTTAAGAAATACAAAGAAACGTTTACTTTCAGTAGTGTTTACATCATTTTAAAGCTTATGCATTTATTTATTTTTCTACATAATTATCATTTCGGTTTATGCATTCTTGTAGGCGCTGTGGCAGTTTTTATATGCCCATGTCATACTAGCTCGCCTCCATGGGCTTCAGGAAGCATTGAACCTTCTATTTCATTTCATCGTTGTTGCTAAAGCGCGTTCCGGCCAAATATGCTTTTTCAACTTACGAAACAAGTGTTAGTCGCTAGTTTGCACAACCTTCGCGATTGTCGGTGTCGGTCTTCCACGTCCTTTCTTCGTCGTGAGGTTCAGTACGACCAGCTGTAAACTCCCAATACCATTTGCGGACGTTTCGACATCCAGTGAGTCAGTACAGTAGTGGAAGGTCAAGAAACACGCATAATGCCTCGTCACAGCATTAAAGAGCATTACTAGCATTTAGCGGTGTTCGAAAGGGGCCACATTGTGGTGTTGCACGAGAACAGTTGGGCATTTCGTGCGATTGCCAAACATGTGGGGAATTCCGATGTCACTGTGGCCCGATGTTGGAACCAGTGCATACATGCAGGCACCAACGCACGACGTGAAGATTTCGATCCCAACTTGAGAGGATCATCGCATTATGTGTGAAGCATTACGTAGTCCTGGGACGTCCTCGTCTGCTATCTGGACACAGAAAAGAGTGTCATGCCACTCCATGTTTCGATGACTGGTATCAACTCGATTGTGCGTGTATCTTTCTCTGCGTAGGTTGCTACTAACACCAATGCATAAATGACAGTTTGAGCAGTGATGTCGCACTCGAGTAGCATGAAATCCTCATGAATGGCAACGAATTATGTTCAGTGATGACTCTCGATTCCAGATTAAGATTATTGTGTGCATGTGTGGCAGCGCTGGGGAGAAACGTTACATACAGTCTATACTGCATTGTGGAACGGTACACTGACGTTACTCGTGGCATCATCGTACCGAGAGCATTTTCGTATGACTTCGATCTCTCTGCTATTTATCAGGGTTGGAAAAAATACATTTTTTTATAAAAAGAACAAAACACGTGTTTAAAACATGAAAAAGATGTTCAAAATGTTTTAAACTCGTTTTAAAGCATTAACGAAAGAAAAACATGTTTTAAACATTTTGAACAGTTTAAAACATATTTCAAAATCGTGTAATAACTTATTTGTTAAGACTTTTTACTCTTTACTTGCAACCAGTATTACTGATTCATCCTGTATATACTGATTAGTGCAACATTGATAACAGAAATAATATCGTTTGACTAAAAATGGCTTTTATATAGTTTTTTAATAAATTTTTATTGGCCACTTGTTCAAGATGATTTTCGAAAAAAGATTAACTATTTTCGTATTACACTGGTGATAATGCATCTTAATATATTAAATATCGTTTTTGTAGCACCAGCGGTTTTGGAAATGACTTTTGAGTGTCTTTTTTGTTTCTTTTTTTTTTTTTACCTAATTTAATTTGTGTAACACCAGTGGTTTGCAAAATGACTTCGAATGACCATTGGATTTAATATGACATTTTTACTGTATTTGGCTCAAATTATTGTATTGTTGAGTTGAGTTGAATATAGTTTAGAGTCCCTTTCAGCAGCGAGGCTATATGAGACGTGGACCTACTGATTAACGTGGAATCCGAACCACACGAGCTCCCGCCGGGAATCGAACCCGGGTCTCCTACGCCAAAGGCGTGTACGCTAACCGCTTAGCCACGAGGAAGCTCAAATTATTGGAATTGTACACACATGTACATAATATTTACTCAATTGATCACCTACAGGTGGGTGAAATTTTAGTTGCAAAAATTTGATTGCTATTTCGGAATACTGATGCTAATGAAATTATTTTAAAATAATAAATTTTTCAAAAGTGATGTTTCAAGCCCATTTCATGTTGTGCTAATTTTAGAATATTTTCTGCAAGCCTGTGTATTGGTTGTTGTTTAACTCAATACTTGTACTGAAGATAAACAATATTTGGGACATTCAGAGCACAATGGATCCAAGCACATTTTCAATAATGTTCCGTTTTGCTCAGCAAATTAATGCTATTTTAAAACGTAATATCTTCGCAGTCAAGAGTACGAAATAAATTAAACTAAAACCACATGAAAGGGCGTGGGCTAGTTTCATATGACAACCGCTAGACAGGGGCGTCAGTGAGGGCAGGAGGGCAGCCGCGCCCGCTACCACTCTGAATGTCAGATTTTGGGAGGCAGTAAGGCAGATTTAGAAACTTTTTGATAAGCAAAGTCCAACAGAACAAGTTTGAAGTCCTTACACCGAATAAATATGGAGGAAATATAGATGATCAAAACTGGAAAGTTGCTTAGGCACAATTTCCAGAATTTTAAGCAGACTCGAAACTCGAAAGTAGAGCTACCTTTGGAATCCTTGGGTCAAAATGAAAAAAATACAAAAGAGCAATATAAGCCTATAGCTCCTTGCGACCAATGGAAATGAATTTTAGCTGATCAAACTCCGTATTTATTCGGTGTAAGGACTTCATGTTTTTTTTCTGTTGGACTTTGCTCAACAAAAGATTTCTAAATCTGTATTACTGTCCCAAAATTTGAAATTTAGAGTAGGCGGTAGGAAGGCGGATGACCTCTAAACGGACGCCCCTCTAGCGGTAATCATATAAAACTAAATTGCACCTTGTCACGTAGTTTTCTTTCTTCTTTTCGGATTCGGGGTTGCGAATATATGACGTTTTCCGTAGGTGCATTCTTTTTGACACACCCTGCATTTACTTAATGTAATTATGCATCATTGACAATGACATTTGGAACTTGACTTGTTAATCTTTCTCATGTTGCAGCGTATACAATATCTTAAATTTATGAGCAGGGAGGGGGAAATTAGCCCTCCTGTTCCCTCGTTCTAGAAACGCCTTTGTCTAGCGGTTGTCCTATGAAGCTCTAGCCCACACTACGCCTTTTCAAGTGTTTTTTTGTACATTTATTTCGGACTCGTCGTTACGAAGATACTACGTTTGCTGAGCAAAAATGAACCTTTTTGAAAATGGACTTGGATCCTTGTGCTCTGAACGATTCATATCTAAAAATATTTTTTTAAAAAAACTCTAAGTTGCAGCCAAATTTATCCTGCAACCCAAGTTTGTTCGAAACGTATAAAATTAGTTTCTTCGGTTTACTCGAAATGGTGTCCTTTTTTCTTCCCGTAAAACTCATGTTAAACGATTCCAAGTTGTACGAAGACTGAGAAAGAACGTGTATTAACGAATGCCTGCGATATTTTAATTTCAGAACCGCAATTTAGTAGAGCCCTTTGTTTTCTACATACAACACAAAAATTTGTTTCAATGATAATTCTTTTATTTATTGTTTAATATCATTTCTACAAGTAGTCCAACCTTCGACCACAACACTTTCTCGCAAGTTAACTGATAAGCATTTAAGCAATACAATAGATGATAAAGAAAAACCAGGGGGAAAGAGACGAAATAAATTGTGGATCACCACATCGACCTGCAGTAGCCACGAGAAATCAAGACATACACGGGAACAGTGTTACCACAGTCCTAGCTCTGGAATGGGCTTAAAAATAGCCAAATTAAAACAAAGCTGAATTCATTATTTTATCACAGTGTAACACTACGAAACTAAAAGAAGTAAAGTTCTAGAACACTTCGTCCCCTTTTTCCAAGAGACCAAATCAAGAAATTGCTCTTTTTAAAAATTACTTTTTAGAAACATCCAAATAGGAAGACCCCGAACAATTGTGGAAGTAGATGAAACTTTTCTCGCACGTACGAAGTATAACAGAGGCCACAAGTTAAAAGGGAAAACAGTTATCATCTTCGATATGTATTGTAAGGAAATCAAACGCTCCTCTATGAGATGTAGGAAAAGTCCTACTGAAACTTTTGAAAATGTGCCAAGTATCTGTTAAATGATGCTGAATTGGATAGAATTGTACCAACTTTTTTTCACAATAGGGGGCTGAAAATGCCAGCGTGGTACCAACGGACCGATGTATGACAAAAAGGGATGAATTTGATAATTGTACCAAGTGTGGCAACACTGTACGGGAAGAAACTAGCCTTCTGAACGAAACCACTTTTCGGTAATTTTCTTTGGCAGATTTTTTTTTTTTTTTTACAAAAATAAAATAAAATAAAAATATGTTTAAAACAAGGCTTTAAAAATACACGTGTTTAAAACAAAATGTTTAAAACGTATATAAAATTTGTTTTAAACAAATAGAATTGTTTGAAACAAGTTTTAATAATTTGTTTTAAACATTTTGTTTTAAACAAAACAATCCTAGTATTGATTGACGGAACCTTGATAGCACAGCGATTAGTAAGATTCTACTTCTGCATATGTTACCTCTCCTGTGAGAACACGCTATTACAATCTTTCAACAAGACAACGCTTGGCTACACACGAAACGAGTGTCTATTGAAGTGTACGTCGTGTTGAAGTTCTTCCTTGTTCAGGAAGGTCACCTGATCTAAACACGTTTTGGGCCTGCTCGGATACCAACTTCGCGTCACTGCCGATATGCCGGTTAGCGTACGAACCTTTGGCGTGGGAGACCCGGGTTCGATTCCCAGGTGGGAGCTCATGTGGTTAGGATCCCCCGTTAAGCTGTAGGTCCACGTCTCATATAGCCTCGGTGCTGAAGGGGGCGTTAAACTCACAATCAAATCAAATCAAACACTATTTTAGTGTTACATAATTTATATTATTTAAAAAACTATAAAATGATAAAGGAATTGTACGAACACAATGAAGATTATTTATCAAAGTTTAAAGATACTTGAGTCATTACACAGTACACACCAATAATAAATATGATTTTAATGTTGTTATACCACACCCTGTGTGGACCTCTCGTGACGCGAAAGGATTGTGATAACTTCTGGATGAAATTAAGCAAAAATCATGGCATAAATTTTGTTCATAAATTTACAAAACAAGCTTTGAGATGAGACGAGATTTTTTTTTTTTTTTTTGAAAATCGAGGCGAGACGAAAAAGAATTCGATAATCGTGTCAATACAAGGTGAGAAAACCTTGCGTATCGTGTCATGTGCAATACTATTCAGAACATAGTAATAACTAGATCAGTTCTTGGCCTGTGTAGAAAAGTGAGGAGATGTTACCTTTTATATGACGTTATTCTTGATAAATAGTTTAACCGGTTGAAAGAAACCTGCCTATTTCTCCAGGGCAGCCAAATCGTGCTCTAGAACATTTTAAGCGAAAAAGTGGGGCTGAAGACTGCTAGATCATGATAGTGGTAGAAAGATTCCTTAAGAAGCTGGAAGAGAAGAGAACGAATTGAAAAGAAACTCGCATCTCTCTCTGTCTCCACACGGCCGCGTCAATTGTTTTTGTGTGCTCGATAAGCATGCAGTCACATAGTGATGAGTTGGATTCCCCGCGGGAGTTGATGGTTGCCATGCAACGGCGGTAGTGTGTCTCCTCAGGGGCGGCGACAGCGGTGGAAGCAAGATTAAAACAACAACAATAATAAAAAAAATAATTCCAAAATGAACAACAACAAGCTTTGATGTTTTAGCAATATTTTTTTTTTACCACTTTCTTTCAGCAGATTCACTGAAAAGATGTTCCAAGTTATAAAATGCACCAATAAAAAGTCGAGAATTAGATTTCTTATACGTAGGTCTAATATACGTGTTCAATACGTATAAACTGTAATGCTGAGTTTGGACCAAAGCTCGCGAGGAAGCAAGTGCGGTGTACTATTTTGGGGTATGTAACTGAGAGACGAGTCGCATTAAGAGGCCTTATCCCAGAGAAATTAAAATACCTGTAATATTTCAGTAATTATGTGATATCTTCAAATAGATAAAAGATAATCGAAATGTGGAACAAGACCGCCCTAGACAATATCATTTTACATGAGAAACCGTTATCACGACTCACTTACCTGCTTTCGATTTCAAACCATTTTGAAAATCGGCATTTATTTTCGCGTTTGTAAACGGCTGAAAACGGAAAGCCACTAGGTGACTTGCGATAACGGTAACTCACGCAAAATAATATTGTCTAGGGCGCTCTTGTTCCACATTTCAATTATCTTTTATCTATTTGAAGATATCACATAATTACTGTAAAATTAGCAGTATTTTAATTTCGCCGGGATGAATACTCTTAAGGCTATAAGTCCTATCCAAATATTCATATATGTCTCAAATAATATTTTTAGACCTTGATACAATGAATTTTATTAAAATCGATTTATTTTATAATGCACTGTTTAAACATCAAACGAATACTAATAGATTTTGAAGTAGAAATCCTGAAACATCACATTGGGGGATACTTTCCGCTAGCCTTTAGCATTGCTCATGGAATCAAGTAGAGTGGGCGGTAACAGCTGCCTACTCACCCATTGCCCTCAGCAGACGAAATATATATATATTTAAATATATTTAAGCAATACATAAATTTACCACGATGCAACGAAAGTGGACGAATGCTGACGAAGCTAGCTATCCTTTCACGACCCGCTCGGGAGAGTAATACTCCCGGAAGTACGTTTTTTCGCGCGCTACTCTAGTCAGCTGTTTTACGCGCTATCCTAGTCAGTTGTTTTTAATTGGTCACAAAATCTATATCATTTAGTACAAGGGGAACAAAACGAGCCTTATATCATGGAGTACAAGGGCAACAAAACGAGCCCTGCTGGGCTTCTAACCCGTTCCTACTACTACTACTACTTATCTGCACAAAAGTAAGTAAATCACATTTTTGAGTAGGCCCTATTATTTTCGCATTATTTTAATTTAAAAAGTGTTATAAAAATGTAAAAAAAAATGTTTAAAAAAACTGTCCTCGGGCCGGGTTTGACCTCACGCCAAAAAGAGATTTTTATTACTCGCATATAGCGCTCGAGAACCAACACCAAAAGTCCTCTGAATTCTGCTATTTGAAAGCAACGTGGCACATAGATAACGCCAACCAATCAGAACTGTGTTTTCCGTTCCTACTTCCGGGAGCATTACTCTCCGGAGCTAGTCCTAGCCTTTCAGGTGTTTCGGAAGACAAAAGCGACGGACGCGGTCTTGTCAGGAAATAAAAAACAGAAAGAGTATGAAAAATATAGCAGCTCGCATTCAGTAAGAACTTCCGAAAAATAAAAGATATTATGAATAGTATCTTATTCCGTACCGTACTGGTTTGCGTTATTACATCGAAAAATTTTAATTTTAGTTTGCGGCACTCGGAATAGCAATTACGAGTAGAAAATATAATTGTTTGTACTTTTTGCGTTGCGATCCCATCAAGTTTGGCGAGGACCGATACGGAATGAGGCCTGAGGTAAGATATATTAAAAAAAGATATTTCCATCTGAAAAGCATACAATAACACAATTGATTGTGCGTTGCTGCACTACTGCTTTGTATTAATACACTGGTGTGTGTCGTTGGGGGTGAAGTAATTAAGTTTATGTGTATGATTTGGGGAATTTATACTTAAATATAGGTCTATATTCGTTGTTACTGTTTCTTTAAAGTAATACAGTGTGGTTTATCAGTTTTGTGTGATATGCGTGTATGTAAGTGTGTTTAGTGAGATGACGTAAGCAGATATACTACGGCATTATTGCGAAACTTAGTGGACGATCTCATTGAGAACGAAACTGGGGATGGCCTTTTTCGAAAAATCTGTTTTCCGATTTTCGGAAAATTCGTTTTTCGAAAAAGAATTCGGTTTTTGTTTTCCGCTTTTCGAAAAGTTTTTTGTTTTTCGTTTTTAGAAAATTTTTCGGTTTTTCATTTTTTCTTTTCGAAAAAGTGTTTTTCGAAAAAAAATGTGGCCATCCTTAAACGAGACATGCTTGACCCATCTGTCAACAGAGAAAAAAGTTGAAATAACAATAACTGCAAAACTTCATCTTTCTTTTTCTTGTGGAAATAGATTAAAAGCAAGTAAGACATTTCCCATCTAAGTGGTACCGTACCATACAAGAGTATGGACTGAGAAAAAAAATTATATGTAAAGTATGTAAATTCGTATGTCAGATTTGTAAATCCTGTAGTTTTTGGACTTAACATACAGCAAACGTATAACTGAAAAATCGCATGTTTTATAATACTTTCTGTATAAGTGTTCCATCTGTACGTGCTTTCCGTATGAAAGAATATAGGTGGTCAGGATCTTACATACAAAGGGACGTATATAACATATAGCTGACGAAGGTAACATATATATATATAAGCTAACTGAGCAGGACTACCACGAAGCTCCACTGCAAGCATTGTGACAAGGAATCTCCCAATGCTCCACTGCTAGGAAAGAGAGATAAAGACCCCGATAAATCTCCACTGCAAGCCAAGTGGAAAAGGAGGCCTAGAGCTCCACTGCAAGCTAAAGGCTTGGGTTGGGTAAGGTTCTTCCAAAGCTCTACTGCAAGCGGAGAAGAGTTAAGAGCCCCGACAAAGCTCCACTACAAGCTAAGTGAGCAGGACTACCACGAAACTCCACTGCAAGCATTGTGACAAGGAATCTCCCAATGCTCCACTACAAAGAAAGAGAGATAAAGAGCCCGATAAATCTCCACTGCAAGCCAAGTGGAAAAGGAGGCCTAGAGCTCCACTGCAAGCTAAAGGCTTGGGTTGGGTAAGGTTCTTCCAAAGCTCTACTGCAAGCAGAGAAGAGTTAAGAGCCCCGACAAAGCTCCACTACAAGCTAAGTGAGCAGGACTACCACGAAGCTGCACTGCAAGCATTGTGACAAGGAATCTCCCAATGCTCAACTGCTAGGAAAGAGAGATAAAGACCTCGATAAATCTCCACTTCAAGCCAAGTGGAAAAGGAGGCCTAGAGCTTCACTGCAAGCTAAAGGCTTGGGTTGGTTAAGGTTCTTCCAAAGCTCCACTGCAAGGAGGGGAAGAGGATCTGACCAGCCAGATACTGATAGTAGTCACTGTGATCTTCCTGGTTTTATGGCTGGTACAGTGTGACGGTGATACTAGAGGTCCTTCGTCATAAGACCAGTGGTGTCACTGGTATCCTGCCCTCTGTCACTGTGGTAATTTGTAGTAGGACACACATACTTTATGTTTATAAATATGAGCACGTGTTGGTTGTTAGTAAACAGAGCTATGTGCGGGATATTATAATAGTGAGCTCGAGAGAATAAAATCTTGAGGCCCGTTGTGAATAATAAGCCAAAGAGGTAACAACCTCCAGTCCTATTGAGAATAGTGTGTAGGAAAAATTCGAGGTGAGATCGTGATCGAGACGGATGTTCGTAAGTTAAGAGGAGGTCGACGCTCAACATATGGATAGTTGCTGTGGACAAGGCGCAGATTGAGATGGACACTTGCGATACGAGACGAGATTGAGACGAGAAGACTGAGCTCAGTCTCGAATAATGACAAAATTTTACTGATAATTCCTCTACTTAACATTCGTATCGTTATTAAATTACATGTCAGATAATGGAATGATTATTCTTGCATGACCTCAGCTACAGACGTATACATGGGAGAAAAGGAGGGAATAGATGCCAGTTCTGATCTCTAGGTATACGGTAAGTGCTTTAAAGGGCATACAATTCTGAGTTGGAATTCAATATTTTTTTTTTAAATTTTCAGCCATATTGCATGTCCTCAAAGAACATGTTGTCAATGTATTCCGAAAGTTAATTCACTAAATCAAACACATAAGACCACTATCCCAAAGTGATATCTCTCCACACAGTTCGGGAAATCTCCAAGAAAATATATTTAAAAATTTATTTAACTGTAACTGTTTGCATAAGAAAAACCATCGACTTTGATTTGAAACTGGGATAAAATCTTCAGATTGGCATAGAGTAGAAGTAGGCATTCCACAATAAGATAGACCAAGAAAGTGGGAAAAAGAAGAGCATCAGATTAAACCAGAAAGTTGGTTAGAACTATCAGGTTGTAAGTTTACATTAAAAACTTGAAACAAACTGTAAAAACACTAACTATTAAAGTGCTATAAAGAGTTAAAACATTATATAAATAGATAGACAGATAGATAGATAGATAGATAGATAGATAGATAGATAGATAGATAGATAGATAGATAGATAGATAGATAGATAGATAGATAGATAGATAGATAGATAAATAGATAGAGAGCTTCCTCATGGCTAAGTATTTGCCGTACGCGCCCTTGGTGTGGGAGACCCGGGTACGATTTCCAGGAGGATTCCACGTTAAGCTGTAGGTCGACGTCTCATATAGCCTCACTGCTGAAAGGGACACTAAACTGAAAATCACATATATACGTTCGTTTGTTCGTTCCTTAAACTGAATAAGTATCTTTTTCTTTCTTTTCCTCCATTACAAAGTATGTAAGGTGTACAGATTACCCTATAGTTACTATACATATACATTTCTGTTATTTTAATAGTACACAGTTTTGAGGCACTCTATATACCCAAAATTCTCTTATAATCGACCAGAGATGGTCACCCTCCCTCATTTTGCCCTCATGAGGGCCGCCCTCACCCTCACCTCACCCTCATTTTACTAGTTGAGGGTGAGGGCGTTGGAGGGTGAGGGCGATAAAGTAATTGAGGGTGAGTGTGAGGGAGGGTGAGTGTGAGGGCGTCAATGGAGGGTGAGTGTGAGGGAGGGTGAGTGGAGGGCGTCAATGGAGGGTGAGTGTGAGGGAGAGTGAGTGTGAGGGCGTCAATGGAGGGTGAGTGTGAGGGAGGGTGAGTGTAGGGCGTCAATGGAGGGTGTGTGTGAGGGAGGATGAGTGGAGGGCGTCAATGGAGGGTGAGTGTGAGGGAGATGAGGGTGAGGGTAAGGGTTCGTAAAATTAATTATCTTGCAATTCTTCATTTCTGGAAAATATGTTAGAAAATGTAATGTAGTTTTTTTCTTAGAATTAATCGTCGTTCACAGAAAATCGTCATATCAATATTCTATCAGTTTCATACGCTTTTCATGCGCGAAGACAAGATGTTTCTCATAACTTTATTACTTTTCTATATTTATATATTTTCACTTTATAGAAACAATAATTACGAAATATATAAAAATATCTACTGCAAGTTTTTGGCTACCGAAAATTTCAAATTTTAACGAAAGTAACTCATTAAAAATACTAGAAGTTCTCAGGAAATGATGTTTTTTTTTTTTTCATATATTCGTTCAGAAGAGAAACTAATAAATATTCATATATTCATTCATTCTGAAATTGTAACTAAGAAAAAGCTTTATTTCTTCTTCTAAGAGAAAAATATATATATAAGAAAAGTACAAAGCTGCAAGCCGCAATAAATAACTTTATATTTAATTATCAAATAAAAAGATATTTCCTGCTTTTGGCTATATACCTACTTTTAGATTTCCAAACTACGCTATGCATATGAAAGGGAAGTCTTATAGAACGGCTCTGTTCGTCTGTGTGTCTGTCTGTCAACAGGTATCACATCAAAATCGGTAAGAGCTATTGACAAGCGGTTTTCGGGAATCGATCCAGCATCCCAATAATAGGTTGCATCTCCTTCAACAACCTCCTACTTAACAGGTACCCTCAAATCACCTTGGCAGTCAATCTGTTAAACCGGAAGTGGTAGAAATCGGAAGTTTTCGGTTTCAAATTAAAGACCACGAGTAAAAAAACGGTAATAGCGATCGGCAAACGGTTTTCGGAAATAGGTGAATAAGAATGGAACCACCTTAACTCCTGCATTTCTACTAAAACTGGAAGTGGTAGGATCCACTACTATTTCAGGTTTCAATATTTATTTTCATAAACTTAAAAGGGTAAGAGCTATCGACAAACGGTTTTCGGGAATCAATTCTGCATTGCCAGAATAGGTTCCATCTCTTTCAACAATCTTACTTAAGCGGGAAGTGGTAGAAGTCGACCATATCTGGTTTCAACAAACATATTCATAACTCATAAACGAATGTAAAACATAGCTAGCGATAAAGAGTTTTTAGAAATCGATTTAATTCTTAAGGAGACAAACCACCTGTGCTCCTGTATTTCCACTAAAATCGGAAGTGGTATAAATTCACTACTACTTCTGGTTTCAATATTGATATTCCTAGACCTAAAACGGTAAGTGCTATCGACAAGCGGTTTTCGGGAATCGATTCAGCATCCCAAGAATAGGTTCCATCTCTTTCACCAATCTTCGAGTTAAACCAGAAGCTATGTTGAACCACTTCTGGTTTCAACAATACTGGTCATAACTCAAAAACGGTAAGAGCTATTGAGAAACGGTTTTCGGGAAACGATTCGTCGTTTCAATAATAGGTCCCATCTCCTTCGACAACCTAATATTTAAACCGTAAGTGGTAGAAAGCAACTACTTCCGGTTTCTACTATTTCCAGTTCTACTAGTTTGGAAGTTTACCGTAGTTTCATACTGTAGAACGATACTCGCTTGTTCTATCATATAATTCTTGTGTTATCAAATACTAGGTTTATTACCAGGTACTCAGTAATATTTATATATTTTCCCACTACAGTACCTAGAAAGTTGGAAGATTATAATTTGCTGTAATGTCATATTTGTGACAGTTGCATCATTACCATTTTTATTTAATTTTTAAATAAATCTTTTAAATTCAATTTTGCGTATAATTATGGACATTAGTGAATATAATTTTTATTTTCATTTTTGTTTGTTTAAAAAAGGCAAAGGACATTCTCTTTATTTTCCCTTACTATCCGAGAGGTAAGATGTTTTATTTTTTTTCTGTATACCTGTCCGTGCGGCGAGGACAGTTGAAAGACCCTTCCATTGTCTCTCAATACCACTGCCTAAGCCACATACGTAGACCACACACAGCAGAGTTCCCGGCGTGAACGCAAGAAAGAAGAACAAAACAGCTTTTAGCATCTTTTTGTGAAATTGAAAGAAATAATAAAGTCCTAACACGTTGAATAGAATCCAAGTAGAAATATAATCTCTGCGAATTTGTCAAAATCACAGCATAGACCATATGTCGCCACTCAGAACCAAGATAAAATTTTAACATAGAACTGTGAAATGGTCCAAAACCATGCACGAGACGACTAGGAGCCAAATCAACTCTCATAAAAATTTTCGATATAACATGTGAAATTTGAAGGAAGCACGTACGTTAGAGAAACGACGCCCGAAAACCGTAAATAGGCGGAGACCAAGAGAATCAAAATTTAGGACACCAAAATAAGTTAACGAATAAGAGAGCAGAGACGAAATCGAAGACACCGTTAGAGGCGTATCCAAAAAGATCGGCCGGCTAAAAAAATTCAAAACTCCAAGTCAGTCGTAAAATAATTCTTCACCGGGAAACAGCGTACCACCGCAGCACAAAAACATACCCGGAACTTACACACACACTACATTCATAATCAAAAGTTAAGTTCACAATAACAATGTGCGGCTAAACTTACCGAAGCCGAGTGTACGAAATTACAATCTTTCCTTAGCATAGTAACCTACACATTGATCTTCTTCAAAATATATTTATATATATAAACATATATATATAAACTTTGTAACGCTGCTAATATATATATATATATATATATATATAGATCGCGAAACGCCTACAAACATTGTTTTTGAGTGACAGAGTTTCGTACTTATAAACATAATCACGGGCTATTACAGACAATTAGAATAACCTACATACGCACCGAAAGCACTTGAACTAGTTTTAATCATATATAATCAGTTTTGAAGTATTATACACAATGCTTAAAAACAATAAACACTGTTTATCCGTGTAACACTACACTTTTAACACAGAGAGTGATGTTGGTGCAGTGTGACGTCTGAAAGTGCTTTTAGTGAGAGTGCATTCTATCAGAAATGGACCAACAGAAGCCCCACCTTGATGGATCAGGAGACGCCCAAGAGCGACGCCCCTTCCAGTTTGAGAGGAGGACGCAGCGGGAATCGAAGAGAGGAACTCCGAATCCAGGACACTTCTCACGAAAGAAGGAAGCCAGTAAACGCAGGGACATCTGTATGTGTGTGGTGAGCTTGGTGGTGAGAGCAGTGTGTACGGCGAAAGGTAGGACCCATCCAAATTATTTTTTGTTGATTCCAAAAGGGAAATTTTCGTCATTGAATAAAATGCAAGACGTTCGCGATATAAAGTCGGAACTATTTGAAAACTGTTAATGTATTTACACCGCGTGGAGAAAAGATTTTCCAACTCGAACTGTAATTGCTAAACAATTAGATTTTTTTTCTTTCTTTTTGAGCAAGGCTTATTAAAATAGAGATATTTTTTTTTAATGATACTTATATATAGATATTCTGTGACTTTAGTGAATATGTCGTTGTTTTTATTAAGGAGATAGTAGTTTAGGCCATTACTCTATTTGTCACTTAGATTTTTTTGATAACATATAAAGAAAGTTAATTTAAAAGTAGATCGAATGACAGGTTGTAGACCTTTAACGATGAAAGAAGTATTTACTTTAACATATGGAAATTTGTATGAAGTAAAAATGCATCATCTGCGCTATGTACATGTAATATGAGAACTTTAAGATAATTTTGAACAAGACATAATAGATATTCCTAGAAAATATATTCAAGACATTGTTTTAATTGTCCAGAGATTATAGTGTTTGTAAAGTAATCTTGCATAGAAGTGAACGTACTAAATGAGTCTATTTCGATCTATATACTAGTAAAACTCTAATAAATAATATTGTAATGAGTCATCAAAAATATGTTACGTAAGAGAGCTAAAGGATTAATTAGTAACTATGATGTATATGCGACTAGTCTCGCAATTAATCATTTTCTTGGTTGGAGATACGTAATCCATAAATAAAGCGGAACCGACATTAGTACAGTCAGGTAGAATACAGATGAAAAATACGAAGTAGGCTAAGTAAAGCCGCAATTATTACGTCAGTCTGATCCTCTAACAATCGAGCGATCAGACGTTTATGCGCATAAACTAGACGAACAAACTAGAGGAATACATGAAAATGTCCGGCCGTATACCAATCCTATTAATGATAAAGAGAAAAATCACGAAAAACTCAATATATTCAGATTAAAAATCTCGAGAGACGTCTTGACATTTATTATTAATATTCATATGTTACTTGATTTTTATGTATGTATGCATGTATTTACTTATGATTTTATATATATATATATATCTATATATGTTTGTGTCTATTAATTTTCTACTGGTGTTAATATGAGTATATATATGTAGCCTTTATGCATAACGAAATGGTAATGCTACGCTCATTGATTTTATGTATTTGATAGTGTATGCTTGTTAGGTAAATGTCAAAGTGCATGTTTAGTGCACTTATTCTCATTCTCAGTTATTAATTTAAATAATTAGAAATGGTTAGCAGTCAGGCAGTAGGTTTATTTAACTCCTTTAGATCATTCTATGTTTCTTTCATACTTCCCACAAATCTCAACTCAAAGTCATGACTTGTTTCTCGATTTTTTTTATTTCAATTCAAGTTATTTCAACTCATTTCCACTTACTTCAACTAGATTAACTTATTTTAAATCATTTCAATACTTAGTTTTCACCCGAATAAAATATAGGTTGTTATATTCAAAATTCCGTCCAGCTATGTAATATCTTAATCTCGTAAGTATTAAAAAGGTTATGGTCAAAACATATCAGCTGATCAACGTGAACTATATACTTAGCATGCGATGTCAAATAATTAGGTATTTTTCAAATGCAAAATTGTAATTTAACCAGTTTGGTATGATATCTATGTAAATCAGGAAAGCTCTATATAGAATGTAAACAATGTAAGATTGCATCTAGCATTGGTTATAAACATCAATTCCACAGTTTGTTTATTTGTGTCAGGTTAATGATAACAATTCATTCACTACATAGTTCAAGAAAGAAAGCCCAGATGTAATTTACTTAAATTGATTTCTTTTTGTTTAAGGCCTTATGCCTTATTCTGAACATTTGTGGTCAGAAAACTCAAAAGTCAATGTTAACTTTTGGCCTGCTTAAATTTTTTTTAAACATATTCTTGTTGTTGTTTTCGTTTGCTCATTAAAACTTTTATTACATTGTTAACCTCAAATTCGTAAGCTTTTTCTTTCATAAACAAGTTGTATCCCTAACCTTAAGCATAACATTGGTTTCCAAAGGATCTGTTAGGCAAATTAGGCAATATAAGCATTTCTCGATTCTAGTGGGGATTAGACTGATTTTCAGAATTTTCAACTAAATTCTAAATTCTAGATATTCGTTTATTTTCTGGTTTTATTCTTATTACTACCATTATTATTCAGTCCACTTGGAAAGTGAAAGTCAGTCTAGTTCGTCCACACAAACCAAACATTAGAGCAAAATTCTCTTTCAGCGTTGCAGCACGTGAATTCAGGATACGTATGCGAATAATATCAAGTTTCATTTGCTTACACGGTTTTAGAGGGATCTTGTTTCCCTAAAGCCCTGGGACACCGCGGGGAGATAGGATTTCCTAACCGTGAGATCAATCCTCATCGAGTCACAAACCATTTTAGTTCGAGGAACGGAGACTTTAACGGTGGTGCACAGGGAATAAATAGGGACAGACGGAATATGAACAAAAAAACCCGCCATCTCAATTTTTTTTTATTATTACAAAACCTGGCGCTACAAGCGATCACCACCGGGATCTTTCTCTTTTCATTTTTCAAATTTTACAAATATGGCGCATCCGAACAGGAACTCGATAGTTAATTTTTTGACTCGATAGTTAATTTTTAGACCCGATAGTTAATTTTTAAACTCGATAGTTAATTTTTTTAGACTCGATAATAAATTTTCGAACTCGATAATTTACGCTCAGACCCGATAATTAATTTTTAAACCCGATAATTAACTTTCAGATTCGATAATTTATTTTTAGATGCGATAATTAATCGTCAGACACGATAATTACTCGATAATTACTTTACAGTCTCGACGAATACGCTTCAAAGAACTCCATTATTTTTAAGAACTCGATTACAAAAAAAAAAAAAAAGGTAACTACTTGCTAAGATTATTATCAGCTACATAATGAGCCTTGGAATCGAACTAAATTCAACGCAAGTTGAACAGTACTTCTAGGAACGATCAACGTTCTTTTCCCCTCCAATTTCATTTCTTTTTCAGCCAGAAGAATGTAAATTATGTTTACGTTGAGCTAGCAATAGAGAATATTCAGTTTGCAGAATTTATTTGTATTGAAAATAAAGCAGTGATTGAACAAGGAAAAGAAGAAAAAGAAGAAAAATAAGGTAACCAGGTGAGGAAAATAGAAATAGGATAATAACTACAAGTTGCTAAAATCAACTCGAACCTGCTACCATTCATGTATTTGTAAGATATCCATTCATATATTTACATAGAAATAACTTTTCTTTTATTAGTTTATATTTAAGGAGTGCATATATTCGTTTACTTTTTGAATTTTCAGTATGTATAGGGTTAAGCTAGAAACGTATTAATACTAATGTAGGTTAAGTATAGCATTTAGTAAATTTTAAGAGAAGATGATTTAAGGTGTGAATTACTGTGCTTTGGAATTATTGCAAAAGATCGTACACTCAGGCTTATTTCATGAATAATAAATAAATAACGTAAACGTGTTGTGTGTGTATAACAATAAGCGACGAAACTTCAGATTTTAATATTGGAGTGCAAGAATATTATTTGCAAAATTAATTTAGTAATTAAGAAATATATTTTTGTGTATGAGCAAAAATAATTCGGCGCAAAAGCCGTATATTTTTAGTTTCAGATGCCAAGACTGCGGGCACAGACAGAAGAAATAAGGACCAAGATGCTGACGGGAGAGCAACAGATTTGTCCAGATTGCGGCAGAGATGTCTGGGAGCAAGAAATAACCCCATCATCTTCCCATCTGGAATGTGTTACATGCGGCGTCCTAAACACAACAGTGGCGTCTACTGAGGAAAGGCGATCTCAGTCATCAGAAGAAACGCCAAGAAAAGTGCAGCCAGACGAGTCTACCAGAACTCCCGCAAACAACGATGTGTTAGCCATGTTCCGGACACTAATGGAAAAGTTCGAAGAACAAAAAGAAGAAATAAAAGAAGACATCAACAAGAAGTTGGACGAGCAGAACAAGAAGTTAGATCAACAAAAAGAAGAACTCAAAAAGACGTTAGATGAACAAAAAGAAGAACGAAGAAAAGAATCAAGAAAGCTACTAGAAGAACAAAGAAAGTTCCGAGAAGAACAAAAACAAGAACTTGAAAGGAAATTTGAAGAACAACGAAGGCTACAAGAAGAACAACAAGAACAGCAGAGACAGGAAATGCAGAAGTTGCGAGAAGAGCAACAACGGCAATGCCAACGCATGGAGGAAACCATAGCTGCCAAACTCGCTGAAAGGTTGGATATGCAGGCAGAAGAAAATCACATCCAGCTGCGATTGCTCGAGGAGAGGATCCAGCAGGAGACGGAGAAGACAGAAGAACGGCTCGCCCAGCAAATTGAACAGAGACAGGAATTAATATTAGAAGATGTCAGAAGAATGCACTCCCAACAGGAAAATCAGGCTAAAACAGACAAAGAGGAATTGCAGAGGCGTCTAGAAGCCAACCGAGAAGAAGTGCAGCGAGGCATGCACAATGTAGAAAGGCAACTTTCTGTTCATGCCGAACAAATGGCCATGCTGCAACGGGTGCAGGAGGAAGAAAAGAGAAAAATGGCCGACCGCGTCGACAGATTAGCCGAAGAGATTTCCCAGAGGATGCAAAGCCAGAGTCAAACAATGGGCACCGGCGCACACCCAACTACGGATACAGGAGAGACTTCAAGAAGTCAAACTGCCTCACCTCCACCATTGAATGCATCTGTCATTGGCGAGGATTTAGGACGGGACACTGCACAGTCTCAAAGATCATTGGACACGCACGGCAGCGGTCGAAGCTTTTTGAGAGCACCAAAAATCGATGAACTGCCAACCTTCGACCCTGACGCAGATGCGAGTTTGCCGTCAACCTTCTTAGGACGACTCTTGGATGACTGTAGGCTCTATGGGATTGCTGAATCCGAACTCCTCACAATCCTTCCACGAATCCTCCGAGGTGCCGCGAAAATGTGGATTGACAACCATCTACACCAGTTCAGGACCTTTGAGGATTTCAGAGTAGCTTTCCTCAGGAACTTCCAGAGTGAAGCAATCATACAGAGAAAGCTGACTCGACTCCGCAACACCCGATACCGCCCTGACTCCCGAAAATCGCTCCGAGAATTCTTCTGGGAGCAGGTGAAGTCATTCAAGGAGCTAAGTCCGACAATGTCGGAGACCGAGGTGTTGTCCAATGTGAAGAACATGTTGCCCATTCGGGTACAGCGACAACTTATTGGGATCCATCTACAGGACACAGAACAGCTGTCCATGATATTGTGGGACAGTGAGGAGTTGGATCGCATCGAGAGCCAGCAGCGAGAACGAAACGCTCAGCGAGGTCAACGGGGTGGAGCAGTTCAAGGTTCCAGGAGAATCCAACAGGTGCAGACACCCGTCAGCAGAGAACAAAATTCCCCTGGAGAAAGAAGAAGGAGAGAACGTCCACACCCCTACCATGGACGAGGGGGCACCAGGACACGAACTGAAGAGCAACCCGTCCAAGATGGTCAGGCACATAGGGACACACGACCAGGGTTGCAAAGAGGATCCAGCACAGGGCGGCACTTTAGAAGAAACTCCAGAGGAGGAAATCAAAGTCGACGAGGGAGTCCCACAGGGGAACAGGCGAATGGAATTCGAGGAATCAGGACACAACAAGTGTCGCAAAGAGGAACTGCCAGTAATCCCAGAGGACGGGGTCAGAACCGTCCGCAGGACACGACCTCCAGGAACCAGAGCGACAGTGAACCAGATTTAAATCAGGTCCTTGAGCAGTCCTCGGAAAACTAGAGGAGGACCGCCAACGTAGGGCTCGAGTTGACGGTCTGCACCAGAACGAAGATGTAGAGTCCACCATATCAAAGCATAGCGCAAGCATTAACGCCTCACAGTGCCACGTACAGAGACGTGAAGTGGAAAGAAATGGTTGCATGGAGCAAGGAGAAGTGTCAGCAGAAGAAAAACAGGAAATTGATCCTCCCGTAGTCAGCGTACGCGTATCCGCAACCTGGCTCACTTGCGATGACGCAGAGCAGAAAGAAGAAGAAGAAGAAGAAGAAGTCCAGCATTTTACTACGCCGAAAATAGAGGTGAAAATAAATGGTCATCTATTAGAAGCAATCGTTGATACAGGCAGCGAAGCAACACTGATGACGGAGGAGACTTGGAGGAGAATAGCTTCGGATGTACGCAATCCGACTGTGCGCCCCGCCACCGAAATTCGATTAGTTGATTTTACTGGGAAGCGCCAGTCCAGAGCCTTCGGAAGAACGATTGTCCCGATTGAGCTCGCAGAAGTAGAGGTAGCGATAGAAGTACTAATTGTGAAGAGACTCAACGCACCCCTTCTGCTTGGAGTTGATTTCTTGTACAAAATACGCGCCGAGCTGGACTTCAGTCGCTCTGAGCTGCGAACGTTACAGAAAAACAATCAACTTCAGTGCAAATTCTTGAATATTGATGTAGAAGAAGAATTATGCACCAAAGAAAGAGATTTTCAAGTGGCTGCAGTGGTGGCGGAGGAAGACACTGCAGGCAGCATCAAAGAGAAAGTGCGAGCAGCGGCCTTGCCCTCGCTGGAAACACAAAGACAATTGGAACACATCCTCCGAAAACACAGTGAGCTATTTTCTGAAAGACCAGGACGCTGCCGAGTATACAAACATGAGATTGCCGTAGAAACGAACGACGCCATTGTTTCAAAGATCTATCCAGTGGCACTGGCACATAGGGCGGAGGTGCGGAAGCAGTTACAACAGATGTTGGAATGGGACATCATTCGATCCTCCAAATCGTGTCATCTAAATCCACTGCTAGTAGTGATGAAGAGCGACAAGACCTTGCGCCTATGCATAGATTTTCGGGCTCTCAACAAGCACACGAAGGTGCTACAGACTAGACCTTTGGACATCCAAGAGATCTTACAGAAGTTTCATGGCGTGCAATACTTCGCCCGAATTGACATGAATTCCTCGTTCTGGCAGCTCGAGTTGACCGAAAGCTCGAAACCCTACACAGCGTTCCCATTCGAGAACCAACTCTACGAATTTCAAGTAATGCCTTTTGGCCTTTGCAATGGGACGCAATCTTTCACTAATGCAATGAATTTAGTGCTTGGAGATGCCGTTCAGGATTTCACTATCTGCTATGTGGACGATCTGCTAATATTTTCAAGGACACTGGAAGAGCACTTTACCCACATTGATACTGTATTGAACCGGATCAAGCAAGCAGGAATGACCGTAAAGCTGAAGAAATCTGAATTCGCTTTACCACAGATCCAGTTTCTTGGGCATGTAATATCCTCAACAGGAATCGTCAAAGATCGTAGCAAAGTTGAAGCCATCCTAAGTTTGTCACCGCCGCGCACAGTCAAGCAGGTGAGAAGATTCTTAGGAATCTTGGGATATCATCGCCAATATATCCCAGGATATGCCCTGAAAGCGCAACCATTGTACGAGCTCCTAAAGAAGAATAGACGTTGGAAATGGACTCCAGAACATCAGAAGAGTTTTGAAGAACTGAAACAAGCAGTCGCAGAGGATGTTATGTTGTATCATCCCAACTTCGATGAGCCATTTTACGTCCAGTGCGACGCATGTCTGTCTGGAATTGGAGGCTATCTATATCAGAAACAGGGTGAAGAGAAACGCGTAATTCAATACGCCAGTAGAAGTTTGAGAGGAGCAGAGAAGAATTATGCCATACATGAACTGGAGTGCTTAGCGATTCTCTGGTGTATCCAAAAATTTAGAATATACCTGCTTGGAAGACGTTTTACCGTCATAACGGACCACAAAAACCTACAATGGTTACATCGAAGTAGGAACTGGAATAGTAGACTCACAAGATGGAGTATTCAGCTTCAGGATTATTCGTTTGAAGTTGAGTACTGTAAGGGAAGCGACAATACTGTTGCGGATTCTTTATCCAGATATTATGAAGAAGGACCTGCTAGCACCCTGAATATAAACTCACTTCAAACAAAAGCCTCAATTCTGGAAGTCAGTAGATCGGAACTGGCTAAGCTGCAGCTGGAAGATGACCAATGGAAACACATCATCGATTTCCTTATGAATGGGAGCAAACAGGATACTGTCCAACGCAGTAGAAACTGGATCAATGCATACCAGCTAGTAGATCAGATTCTCTGTTTGAAGAACTTCCACAACCCAAACGTACTAACGATTTGCCTACCGAGGGCACTTGTCAACAAAGCACTACAAGATGCCCATGACGGCAATGGTCATTTTGGCTTTTTCAAGTCATGGAGAACGCTTAGTGCTGCTTACTATTGGAAGGGAATGAGGAGAGATCTGAAGAGCTGGATTGCAGACTGCGAGATCTGTGTAAGATCCAAAGTAGATCGCCATCCTCCTGAAAAGACATTGACCAGTTACATCGCTACAAGACCCAGAGACATCTATTATGTAGACCTGGTTGGGCCTCTACCCAGGGCACCCACAGGAGAAAAATACATCCTTACAGTTATGGATGGATGTACAAGATATCTGGTAGCCTTCGCACTAAGAAATATTTCAGCGAACTTGGTCCTGAAGTACCTGCAACGATATGTACTGTCAGTTATTGGTGTGCCAAACAGCATCCTGACAGACCAAGGACGTCAGTTCGTATGTCAGCAGTGGAAGGAGCAAATGGAGAAGCATAACATCAGGATACTATATGCACCTCCATATCATCCCAAATCTAATTTGGTTGAGAGAATGCATGCAGAGCTCCACCGTTTGTTCCGAGTATTCTGCAACAAGAATCATACTTCATGGGCGAATCATCTGCCTTGTTTAGTGGTCTTGTTGAATCACGCAGTGAGTGAATCCTCATCGTACTCGCCTGCAGAATTATTCTTGGGGAAGATCAGGAACAATCCGATACTGGAACACTTCGGAATTCCACGAAAAGAGTGCGAAGAGTGGGAAGACAAACTGTTCCATGCTACGCGCAGAAATATTAGGTTAAAGAAGATGCGCAATCAGAAACTTGCGAAGAAAGGACCAGCAGTGACACCAGGAGAACTCGTTTTCCTAAAATCACACAAGCTCAGTACCCTGGTAGATCAAAAGATCCAGAAATTTTTTGAACTTTATTCTGGCCCGTATTATGTCAAAGCAAAGGCAGGGGAAAACACTTTGTGTTGATTGATTGCAGCAGTGGAAAGGAGACGGTTCCACAGCACGTAGAAAATATCAAGGTTTGGCAATGTTCTCAGGAGAAAAAGGAAGAATGGATCAGACAAATGAACAAGAAGCTCTCTCCAGACGCGTCCACTAGCAGATCAGAGCACACGAGGTAAAAATCAATCAGGGTTCGGATTTTTATGTACTTCAACTTTTCTATGAACTTCAAAATTAGGGATAGAATTTTCATGTACTTTAGAATATTTTTGTGAACTTTGAAATTTCTGATTAGGGTTCGGATTTTTATGCAATGCTCAATTTGTACTTAGAATTCATGATGCAATGTCAATCACAAAGTTTCTCTTAGGATGGAGATCTGCTTCAACTAAGTTGCATCATCTGCTCCATCTTAGGAGGGGGATAACTGTGACAGTTGCATCATTACCATTTTTATTTAATTTTTAAATAAATCTTTTAAATTCAATTTTGCGTATAATTATGGACATTAGTGAATATAATTTTTATTTTCATTTTTGTTTGTTTAAAAAAGGCAAAGGACATTCTCTTTATTTTCCCTTACTATCCGAGAGGTAAGATGTTTTATTTTTTTTCTGTATACCTGTCCGTGCGGCGAGGACAGTTGAAAGACCCTTCCATTGTCTCTCAATACCACTGCCTAAGCCACATACGTAGACCACACACAGCAGAGTTCCCGGCGTGAACGCAAGAAAGAAGAACAAAACAGCTTTTAGCATCTTTTTGTGAAATTGAAAGAAATAATAAAGTCCTAACACGTTGAATAGAATCCAAGTAGAAATATAATCTCTGCGAATTTGTCAAAATCACAGCATAGACCATATGTCGCCACTCAGAACCAAGATAAAATTTTAACATAGAACTGTGAAATGGTCCAAAACCATGCACGAGACGACTAGGAGCCAAATCAACTCTCATAAAAATTTTCGATATAACATGTGAAATTTGAAGGAAGCACGTACGTTAGAGAAACGACGCCCGAAAACCGTAAATAGGCGGAGACCAAGAGAATCAAAATTTAGGACACCAAAATAAGTTAACGAATAAGAGAGCAGAGACGAAATCGAAGACACCGTTAGAGGCGTATCCAAAAAGATCGGCCGGCTAAAAAAATTCAAAACTCCAAGTCAGTCGTAAAATAATTCTTCACCGGGAAACAGCGTACCACCGCAGCACAAAAACATACCCGGAACTTACACACACACTACATTCATAATCAAAAGTTAAGTTCACAATAACAATGTGCGGCTAAACTTACCGAAGCCGAGTGTACGAAATTACAATCTTTCCTTAGCATAGTAACCTACACATTGATCTTCTTCAAAATATATTTATATATATAAACATATATATATAAACTTTGTAACGCTGCTAATATATATATATATATATATATATATATATATATATATAGATCGCGAAACGCCTACAAACATTGTTTTTGAGTGACAGAGTTTCGTACTTATAAACATAATCACGGGCTATTACAGACAATTAGAATAACCTACATACGCACCGAAAGCACTTGAACTAGTTTTAATCATACATAATCAGTTTTGAAGTATTATACACAATGCTTAAAAACAATAAACACTGTTTATCCGTGTAACATTACACTTTTAACACCGAGAGTGATGTTGGTGCAGTGTGACGTCTGAAAGTGCTTTTAGTGAGAGTGCATTCTATCAGAAATGGACCAACAGAAGCCCCACCTTGATGGATCAGGAGACGCCCAAGAGCGACGCCCCTTCCAGTTTGAGAGGAGGACGCAGCGGGAATCGAAGAGAGGAACTCCGAATCCAGGACACTTCTCACGAAAGAAGGAAGCCAGTAAACGCAGGGACATCTGTATGTGTGTGGTGAGCTTGGTGGTGAGAGCAGTGTGTACGGCGAAAGGTAGGACTCATCCAAATTATTTTTTGTTGATTCCAAAAGGGAAATTTTCGTCATTGAATAAAATGCAAGACGTTCGCGATATAAAGTCGGAACTATTTGAAAACTGTTAATGTATTTACACCGCGTGGAGAAAAGATTTTCCAACTCGAACTGTAATTGCTAAACAATTAGATTTTTTTTTCTTTCTTTTTGAGCAAGGCTTATTAAAATAGAGATATTTTTTTTTAATGATACTTATATATAGATATTCTGTGACTTTAGTGAATATGTCGTTGTTTTTATTAAGGAGATAGTAGTTTAGGCCATTACTCTATTTGTCACTTAGATTTTTTTGATAACATATAAAGAAAGTTAATTTAAAAGTAGATCGAATGACAGGTTGTAGACCTTTAACGATGAAAGAAGTATTTACTTTAACATATGGAAATTTGTATGAAGTAAAAATGCATCATCTGCGCTATGTACATGTAATATGAGAACTTTAAGATAATTTTGAACAAGACATAATAGATATTCCTAGAAAATATATTCAAGACATTGTTTTAATTGTCCAGAGATTATAGTGTTTGTAAAGTAATCTTGCATAGAAGTGAACGTACTAAATGAGTCTATTTCGATCTATATACTAGTAAAACTCTAATAAATAATATTGTAATGAGTCATCAAAAATATGTTACGTAAGAGAGCTAAAGGATTAATTAGTAACTATGATGTATATGCGACTAGTCTCGCAATTAATCATTTTCTTGGTTGGAGATACGTAATCCATAAATAAAGCGGAACCGACATTAGTACAGTCAGGTAGAATACAGATGAAAAATACGAAGTAGGCTAAGTAAAGCCGCAATTATTACGTCAGTCTGATCCTCTAACAATCTAGCGATCAGACGTTTATGCGCATAAACTAGACGAACAAACTAGAGGAATACATGAAAATGTCCGGCCGTATACCAATCCTATTAATGATAAAGAGAAAAATCACGAAAAACTCAATATATTCAGATTAAAAATCTCGAGAGACGTCTTGACATTTATTATTAATATTCATATGTTACTTGATTTTTATGTATGTATGCATGTATTTACTTATGATTTTATATATATATATATATCTATATATGTTTGTGTCTATTAATTTTCTACTGGTGTTAATATGAGTATATATATGTAGCCTTTATGCATAACGAAATGGTAATGCTACGCTCATTGATTTTATGTATTTGATAGTGTATGCTTGTTAGGTAAATGTCAAAGTGCATGTTTAGTGCACTTATTCTCATTCTCAGTTATTAATTTAAATAATTAGAAATGGTTAGCAGTCAGGCAGTAGGTTTATTTAACTCCTTTAGATCATTCTATGTTTCTTTCATACTTCCCACAAATCTCAACTCAAAGTCATGACTTGTTTCTCGATTTATTTTATTTCAATTCAAGTTATTTCAACTCATTTCCACTTACTTCAACTAGATTAACTTATTTTAAATCATTTCAATACTTAGTTTTCACCCGAATAAAATATAGGTTGTTATATTCAAAATTCCGTCCAGCTATGTAATATCTTAATCTCGTAAGTATTAAAAAGGTTATGGTCAAAACATATCAGCTGATCAACGTGAACTATATACTTAGCATGCGATGTCAAATAATTAGGTATTTTTCAAATGCAAAATTGTAATTTAACCAGTTTGGTATGATATCTATGTAAATCAGGAAAGCTCTATATAGAATGTAAACAATGTAAGATTGCATCTAGCATTGGTTATAAACATCAATTCCACAGTTTGTTTATTTGTGTCAGGTTAATGATAACAATTCATTCACTACATAGTTCAAGAAAGAAAGCCCAGATGTAATTTACTTAAATTGATTTCTTTTTGTTTAAGGCCTTATGCCTTATTCTGAACATTTGTGGTCAGAAAACTCAAAAGTCAATGTTAACTTTTGGCCTGCTTAAATTTTTTTAAAACATATTCTTGTTGTTGTTTTCGTTTGCTCATTAAAACTTTTATTACATTGTTAACCTGAAATTCGTAAGCTTTTTCTTTCATAAACAAGTTGTATCCCTAACCTTAAGCATAACATTGGTTTCCAAAGGATCTGTTAGGCAAATTAGGCAATATAAGCATTTCTCGATTCTAGTGGGGATTAGACTGATTTTCAGAATTTTCAACTAAATTCTAAATTCTAGATATTCGTTTATTTTCTGGTTTTATTCTTATTACTACCATTATTATTCAGTCCACTTGGAAAGTGAAAGTCAGTCTAGTTCGTCCACACAAACCAAACATTAGAGCAAAATTCTCTTTCAGCGTTGCAGCACGTGAATTCAGGATACGTATGCGAATAATATCAAGTTTCATTTGCTTACACGGTTTTAGAGGGATCTTGTTTCCCTAAAGCCCTGGGACACCGCGGGGAGATAGGATTTCCTAACCGTGAGATCAATCCTCATCGAGTCACAAACCATTTTAGTTCGAGGAACGGAGACTTTAACGGTGGTGCACAGGGAATAAATAGGGACAGACGGAATATGAACCCAAAACCCGCCATCTCAATTTTTTTTTTTATTATTACAAAACCTGGCGCTACAAGCGATCACCACCGGGATCTTTCTCTTTTCATTTTTCAAATTTTACATATTTCTATTCATGGATTCAATCAATATCATGGCTTAATGTGGAGTTAATACTTGATAGTGAATATTTGTTTAGAATGGAAAATTTTCAGAAATGGGAAGTTTTAAGCGGAAAATTTTCCACTTCACATCACTAGTTGCAGGGATGGTTTCAGTAGAGTAATTGTTAATATGTACATTTAATGGACGGAACAATGTAAAGGAGATTCTTTCTTCTAGGGTAGAAAATGTTTTATTTGTAGCTGTACTTTATTTGAAGGAGCGCCAAGTGAACTTTGTGGTGGACAAACACCGTATGCGGTGGTTTTCTCGGGGTTCTTCCGTTCGCTCCCACTTTCTTCATTCCTCCATTTGATTCATTTCTCATCATCATCGTCTCTCTTAGCTTCGGAGCATAATCATGGGACGTTAGACTGAATATTTCATTTCATTTTATTTGAAGGAGGACATTTCTACCCAGCGATTATCTGAAGCAGAGATCTTTGGGTTATCCGGGTTCGATTCCGTACCGGACATAAGTTCCGCGATAGGGAGAAAAGCTCAATTAAATATAAAACATAATTGTATTTATAATGATTTACATATACAATTATAGTCCTAAATTTACACAGTTCAACTTTTTTATTATTATTAAATTAAATATTTCCCTTTGTCTTTCGTGACTGGTGGCTTGCTGGCAGTGGCGTTACTAGGTCTAATTTGGGGTGTTCAAGCCTCCCCAATTTCTTACAAGCCCAGCTAAATTTCACTATGTTACATACTTTTAGAAAAGAGGATACTAAGAAAATCTACCGAATTTGCACCCAAATGCAACAGAAGGTGCACACACACCTTAAAATTCAGCATCTTCACAGAGTAATTGATCGTTGATTATTAATATTCTGTTACTATATGAATAGCCCCCTTAAAATATGAACTATTTCACAGGGCAAATTTTAAATAGGTGGCTTTTAAGGTTTGATTACTTTATAAGGTAACTAATATTTTCTTTTTTTATTGTATTCTAATATTATTACGTGCAAATAGGGATGCGCACGAGACAAGATTAGAGGTTGTCTCGCCTCGAAAATATGTTGTGTAAAGTGATGCCTCGAAAAATGTATCTTTTTCTGTTGGAAGAACCCTGTCTCGTCTCGAATCTTGTCGAGTTATTTTGAGAAACAATAGCTTTAATTTAATAAAGAATAAAACAAACATGACTATGTTGCTAAAAATGTGCAAGACTGAAATAGTAACCACAATTCTTTTGCCCCAAATGCTCGCAAATTGTGTTATGTTCTTGATTAAAGATAAACCTAAAATACCAAAACAATGGAATTTTGGAGTGTTGGGTACCTTGGCCCCGAAATGGTTTTTCAGTCCCCTTTTTAAAAATCCTAGTTACGCCACTACTTGTTGAATGCAAACAGTCAATGATCGTACAGATCACGCCCATACCCATGGGGCCTGAGCTTCCCTGAAATTCGTTGCTTGAGAATTAATTTCGTAATGAAGAGTAATTTCATTCATTCCTCCTTAAAGTTGCTTGTATCCGAAGTATGTTCCGTCCTTCATTTATAAATATGGTGTTATATAAAGTCATAACTTCAATATCTTCTTTCTGCATCTCTTAAGTTTTTTTCACCAAAAGTTGAATATCAACAAACATTTGGCAACCATTATTTTAGATTTTTTAAATCTATGTTCTCTACCAATTGTAAATCAGACATATTGAAAGAAAGGCACGAAAAGTCAAGCTTTATTTCTAAAGAAACGAAATGAAATAAAATGATATATTTAGTTTAACGTCCCAGGATTATGCGCCAAAGCTAAGGGAGACGGTGATGATGAGAAATGAATGAAACTGTGCAATGAAGAAAGCGGGAGGGAACAGGAGAACCCCGAGAAAACCCACGCAGACGGTGTCTGTTCATCACAAAGCTCACTTGGCGCGAGCTGGGATCGAACCGGGGACCCCACGCACCAGAGGTGAACGCTCTACCACTGAGCCACCGCGGTCCCCTTTATTTCTAAAAAAAAAAAAAAAAAAAAAAAGTGGATATTTTGTGCGCATAGCCAAGGACGTACGCACGGGGTGGGTCCTTGAGGTCGGGAACCCCCCTCGAAATCCGGACTTTTTTGTCAATTTAGTCTAATTTTAGATACAAAGTTTAGTATAATTTAGCCTGAAATTGTGTTTGGACATCCCCCCCCCCCGAAATGCTTTGGACCCCTCCCGAAATAAATTCTTGCGTACGTCTCTGCGCACAGCACTGAGAGCGGATTAAGGTTTTTGGGATCCTGCAGCCGACTATTTCAAAGGACCCTATGTTACGAATAATTTCAGCGCATAACTTTTCTTTGCTGTCTTCCACAGCCTCATAGGCTTATCGAAACACCGAGGAGTATGCTGTAACATTTTAATGTGCTCCAAGTTTACAATAATTAGTTTAATTACATTCATTATTAACAGTTAAATGCCTATATACTTCAGTGTAACACATAAATGCCGAATACGAGCCAAATGGTCAACAGTCCCTTTAAAAACACTAATAGAGTAAAAGGAGAAAAATCATATACAAATAGTAAACCTGTACAAGGTTACACTGTGATCAAAGTTCCGAATTTGAAGGTCTTCTGTGTGAATGATGTTTGAATTTATTTGTTTATTCATCACATCAATCAGTTTATTTATCCACGCCCGGAGGTGCCACGAAAGTCTGATGTTTCCAGGCACGAGCCCAAGCTGGTGGAAGAAGACTTAACTCTAGCGATACCGCAAGCCTACCGAGCGGGAAAAGAAATTAGCATGGATCTGAAGCCTATACTATAATAAGTTGATTGATGTATTTTAGTATTAAAGAGGGGAATTTTAGGGAACCCCCTGAGCCTGGGCTCCATTAGCTCCGCCTTTAATCCGCTCCTGATTGCAGTTGTCACAATACCTATAGGCCTATTCACTGGGTCTATTAAAAGCAATTGTGTCTGAGTTGTTCGATTCAACAACTAATTCTTCTTCTTCTTATTATTATTATTATTATTATTATTATTATTATTATTATTATTATTATTATTATTATTATTATTATTATTATTATTATTATATACATGCTACAAAATAGATTTACGGCTATACTGACACAGACTAAAGCTAGTTTTAAACAACGAACTTGGCTTAACAACAGAGTCACGTTCAATTTTTCCCATTTTCTGTACTACTCTCATTCATTATCTTTGTTAGCCCAAACACCTCGGATGGGAAGAGAAGGTACAATGTAAAGAACCTTTACCTCTGTATGTCTAATGGAATTCGTCATCAGTGTATTTTTAGTTTAGTTCTTTCTTTCAATGCCACCGGAATGAATCACCAGGTCTTCCTGGCGGCAAAGAAAGAATGTTCATCGTATTTATGTTAGATTAATACTACGATAACGTTACTTTCAAGTTCTTCTTTCTAGATCTCAAAGGTTCATACTCCACCAGATGGAACAATACGTTATACTGCGTGCTCATTTCTGGTATGAAGATAAAAATAGTTTTCTTTTCAGAACTTTGAAGGCTCTTTATGACAAAGACTGCGAGCAAAACAATGCCCGCCTTGAATCTTAATCCAGTGTCTACTGTGACTGTCTACGAAAATAAAACTTGCCCTTCACTAGAAAAAAAAAATAATGTTTATATGGAATATGAGACTCTCGACTATGACTGCCTGCAGCAGAGAGCAAGAGGGGACAGTTCACCCCACCCTTGTATTTTTGAAATAGGTTTGGTTCTTTGAAATATACCTAAAAATATTCGATTTGTTATTTCCACATACTACCCAGCTTAATATACAATGTGTCAAAAAATCAACCTACTAAGTTTGGAACGTTATTTCTTATATCAAATGAAAAAAAAAAGTTTTGATGAACATACTGTGGGTCAAAAAATGTCTCTTTTCAAATTTATAATCCGCCAAAAATGAGGAAAATCACGTTTTAAAAACACTCAAGCACAAAAGTTATGGAGTCTATCGCACGTGATTCGACGGATTTCGCAGGAACTCGTATGCGCTAGTAATAATTATTTGTGTGGAACAGTCTTCTGGTATCCACGAAAAGAGTACCCAATTAGTATTTAAAAGTGTATCCTCGTACACTAAGTTACTTTTTACAAATCGTTACGTTGATATCAGGGGATTGTGAAACGTGGGTATTTAGATAAAAGGGAATACTAGGTATTGCCTAATTTTTTCAACCGCTTGCGAAAAAGTCCCATTATTTTTAAGCTAGGGCGTTTTAATTCTTTTTCAGCTTATAATACTGAAAGAACTCGTTTTAAGACCTATATGTATTAAAACGTTTTACTTTGATTTGATATAAACACTCATCTCCCGAAGTTTCAGTTGATTTTTGACACCCTGTATTAATACTAGGCTTGTATACAAATTTAAAATAACATTGGCACATGAATTCACAGATATATATATATATATATGGAAACCTCATAGATGATATAGTAATTAATGTGAAATATGTAAGCATCTCGTAAATCCATCTTTGATGCTCTCAAGTCGAAATTAATGTGACAAAATTACAGATGTACATGAAAAATTAGTGTGTTAGAGCTGAGGGGAGTTGAGGAAGAAAATAACACATTTCTTGAAAATTGCCTGAGGTCAGGGGCGTATGCTGTGTTGGACACTGGGTTTCCCCTCCACAAAATCTCGACTTTTCTGTAAGTTTGGCCTAATTTTAGGAGTAGTTCTGCAAATTTTAATACAATCTGTCCTCATACTGAATTTAGGACACCACCAAAAAGCCACGGAGCGAAAAAAACGAAAGGATTTTTTGGTGGAAAAAAGTAATGAAATTGGTAGGTGGAAAGGTGAAAAAAAGCACCATTTTTGGTTTAAATTTGGTGGAATGAAAACTATCTTAATTAATAACACAGTTTCACAAGGGTCATATTTTTGTAATAATTCACTACTCTGAATTCAAATTTGAAATTAGAATTTCGCTACCAGGCATAGTTTTTCAGTAATACAGGGTGTCCCATAAGTACGTGACACTTCTAAGTATTAAGAATATTGACGGCATATACGGTATGTATACATGGACGGCGGTAATTTTGTCACCGGAAAGTTTGTCAGGGTAATTTCGTCACCGGTGTCTTTTAGAACATAATACAAGTACAATGAATGAATAGAAACCGTTTTTGAAATTGCTTTCTTTAATCTTCAACTGAAGCAAATCGAAATATAATAATAATAATAATAATAATAATAATAATAATAATAATAATAATAATAATAATAATAATAATAATAATTATTATTATTATTATTATTATTATTATTATTATTATTATTATTATTATTATTATTATTATTATTATTATTATTATTATTATTATTATTAAATAAATAGTTACATATTTTGTATATCGTATTTGAGATAAGAGAGAAAAGTTTTTAGTGATTCTGTGAGAAATATTATCAAATAGGAAATTTTGTCATGGTTATTTTTTCATCTTTCTTGAACTAAGTAGAGGCAAAGTAAATGACCTAAACAACTTACGTTATTTTAATCAAACTTGGAAAACAATTCGGTTGACGTTGAACTCTGCAAAATTTAAGTTTCGGGTACTCGACGCAGGAGCAAGCACCAGTGCAAGAAAATAGTGCCAGCTTCAGCAAATGTTAAAAGCAAAGGCAACGTGGGGAACTATTGGGTGTATCACTATTTACAAATATTAAGCTTCGCCAATATCAAAATTTCAGAACAGAAAATTGCAAACAAATATGGGAAGATATGCCAATCTGTTCATTTTCCCGCAAACTAGACGGAAATTTGCATCGTTCTTGTACCGTTCTCTGAGCCCAAACTCTTGAACCTTCATCCACGTTAACTGAGTCATGTGCAAAGAGTGATCTTTTTTTAGGAGTTATTGAAAGAAGAATATTTTATTTCAATATTTCAACTCTGATTAAACATTGGCCAAATTGTTATTGGATATATATGTCAAGAAAGCAAATTTATATAAAGGAAGAAAAACATATACTGTAAATATTTCTAACAATTTCCTTTAAATATAGCCTTATGGAGCTATTGAGAAGTGAAACATGGATGGTGGATGGACTACTTTCCAATGGCTCCTTAAAAAGGAAAAAAAAAAAACGTAGGCCCTATATGTTATTTGAGGTGAGACTTCCTTTACTAGGTGTATGCCTTAATGCAGAGCAAGACACAACATTCATATGAAGAACTGTTTTGTGCGGTGGTGCATCAGTGCAGTGAATTTAGTGAATACCCGAACCCTGTAACTGTGGTTATGGATTTCGAGATAGCAGAAATGCACACTTTAAAGACAACTTTTGGAAACTCAACTCGTGTACAGCATTGCTTTTATTTTCACCTGACTCACTAAACGTGGAGAAAGGTCCAAGAGATTGGATTCACAGAACGGTACAAGAGCAATGAATGTTTTGGTGACGAAATAACCTACATGCTAATATTTTGGTGACGAAATTACCGGTGACGAAACTACTGTGACGAAAATTCCGGTGGCGAAATTTCCGGTGACGAAATTACCTAAGTTCATGTATACATATATACAGAACACGGCGTATATTTAGAAAAGGAAATTTCCAATGTAATATCTGGCAACACTATCAGTTTCGATTTTCAGAGATTAACAAGATTTTCCATCAGTGTTTATTCTTCCAATGAATCCAATCTAATACTAACTTTGATTCTTGTGAGGTTAAGCTGTTACTTCTACTTACTTAAAACTAAAACAAAAAAAAAAAAAAAAAAAAAAATCTTTGAGTTTTACGTCCCACGGTTATGCCGGTTAGGCTAAAGGAGACGGTGATGATGAGTAATGAATGAAATGGTGGAATGAAGAAAGTGGGAGGAAACGGGAGAACCCCGAGAAAACCCACGCACACGGTGTTTGTCCACCACAAAGTTCCCTTGGCGAGGGCTGGGATCGAACCCGCGACCCCAAGCACCTGAGATGAACGCTATACCACTGAGCCACCGCGGCCCCCTACTTAAAACTCAGGTCTTCATGAATGAGAAATCAAGAAAAACATGAATCAGTATGTTATTAGACGACTGCTTATGTATCAGTAGAGACAACAAAGACACCCACTACAAAACACAATATAAACCAGTAACTTCTTAATCACTATTTCATTCTCAGAGAACTTTTTTGAACATGTGTCTGTACTTATGTAACACCCTGTATTACTGAAAAAGCAACAATGATAACGAAATTTTTATTTTAGACTTCAATTCAGCATGATGAATTACTATAGAACTACAGATCTAGAACTGTAAATGAAGAATGCAAGGGACATTAAACTTTGAGAGTTGATAACTTCAGAGACGTAACTAAGCTATTTTGCGCCCGGGACGAGATCTTGTTTTGGCGCCCCCTTCCCCAACGAAAACGTAAATATATAGCTACAGTAAAAAAAAATCTTCGTTTTGCACCCTCTCAATCCGGCGCCCGGGGCACGTACCCCGTCTACTCACCCCTAATTGCGGTCCTGGATAACTGACAGGTGAAAAAAAATAAGTAAACTGAGTTGATAGTTTCACATTTTTTTTTTTTGGCTCTATATGGTTCTCTATTTCCCATATGTACATATGCTATAGATAAGGTTTTTTTCTAACATTGGCCCAAGCTCTTTTATTTCACAAAAGATAACTTGTGGTTTTGCTTTAGTCGTGAGTACCAACATTTTGTAGTTTCAGCAAATTTTTGTATGGACACGTTAGTATTTATACTCTCCACAATCTAAGATAGGATGGGAACTTCTCATTTCTACATCTATTTTTTCCTGAGATATCCGTTTTGATACCTCTCCTATTATTTTGTGACATATTATACTAGTAAACATAATTTTATGCACTCTTGCATATAAGAAATGGATGCAATGAACTTTAATACTGGTGAGAAACGAAAAAGAACTAATGGATAAGGAACGAAAACAAAATTTGGTACGATAATCAACCTTGTAGTCTTAGTTCTGTAAAAAAGAATGGAATAAATCCCGTGTCCATGATGACGCCGGATCCAGTAAGTCATCCACGTGCGTTTCTTTCTCCCATTAGCGTGTAGTAATATACGCCTAAAACAATTGTATGCATTACTATCACACTTAAGACCAAATCTACAATCGGTATATTGTCCATGTCGAATTCAAATGTACACAGCTACACAGATAGAATGATATTCCTTTCCCAAGCCGAAAAAGAACAGTTTTGGTATGGTTAAAATCTCTGAAACAGAGCAAGTTTGAAGCGAAAAACCTCAGCAAGATTCCGCATACTTCACGTGGTGTACAAGTGGCTCTACTATTAGTTTGTAAATGTGTTCTACGATTGCCATCGGAAAAGCTTTTTTTTCTTTTTTTTAATTTTATTTTGATGTAGTATGGTGCATATTTTGTTAGGTTTCCTTATAGCCATATTTCTTGGGTTCAAATTCAGACGTGAATTCATCTATTCCATTCCAGATTTAAAAGAAAAATATCCGGGTTAACTTTAGTTTTAAAAATCTGATTTTCAAAATTGAGAATTTCTCATGCTAGTTGCAATCGAAATTGATAAGGAATAAGGCGATAAAAATATTTTATAATAATAATAATAATAATAATAATAATAATAATAATAATAATAATAATAATAATAATAATAATAATAACAATAATAATAATAATAATATCTCTCGCTTTACCATGCACTACATCACTAGCTCTGTTGAAACAGTAAGATTTCTTCTCCGAACCGATGGATTTCTGTCAGTACAGGGAGACTGTCTCCTAAAAGTATTTTTGAAGCAATGCTCTATTTGGCTTAGTCCATTATGGTTTTCATAATGTATGTTTACAAATTTATTTATTTATTTATTTTATTTATTTACGAACATAATAAAATAAAATGAAATAGCTAACATACATTATGAAAGTTATAATGCAGTAGGCCAAACAGAACATTGCTTGAAAAATACTTTTAGGAGACAGTATTCTTTTTCTTTCTTCAATACCTGCCTGCCTTTTCTCCTGCTTGCCACTATTTCTTTTTCCATTTCTTACTACGGTCATATTAATACAATATTCTATAGAAGCATTGTAGAATCTAAAGGCCAAACTTTACTCGATTACTGATTTACAAAGGTTTTGAGTTTATCGGCCCTTTTCACCACCAGTGTTATACCAGACCTACACCTACAGTTTAAAGTGGAATCTTAATTATCGTAATGCGTTTAAAACTTCGCCCATCAGGATTCGAACCCGGTACCACGTGGACCAAAGGTGCACCAGGATAATAACAAGTGTTATATTTTGTTTAAAAAGTTACTTGTACTCTGTTAACTATTCATATAGACTCCGGCCAGGAAGAAGAAAGAAAAGTGCGAAAATGTTATATTCATTGCTTCAGTTTTTTTTTTCTAACTGTACATTCATCCTTCTTCCTTCGATGTGGACAGCAGTAACAGGTGCAAAAATTCTATTGCTTTGTGATAACAGACAGCATTTCCAAGAATTATTTTATCCCTCTGTGCTGTGTCTTCAACCGTAAATACCGCGAATTCTTGGTAAATACAAAGCATCACATGATCTGTTCATCTTTAGGGTTTTGCCCTCATGAGGGCCGCCCTCACCCTCACCTCACCCTCATTTTAGTAGTTAAGGGTGAGGGCGTTGGAGGGTGAGGGCGATAAAGTAATTGAGGGTGAGTGTGAGGGAGGGTGAGTGTGAGGGCGTCAATGGAGGGTGAGTGTGAGGGAGGGTGAGTGTGAGGGCGTCAATGGAGGGTGAGTGTGAGGGAGGGTGAGTGGAGGGCGTCAATGGAGGGTGAGTGTGAGGGAGGGTGAGTGTAGGGCGTCAATGGAGGGTGAGTGTGAGGGAGGGTGAGTGTGAGGGCGTCAATGGAGGGTGAGTGTGAGGGAAGGTGAGTGGAGGGCGTCAATGGAGGGTGAGTGTGAGGGAGGGTGAGGGGAGGACATCAATGGAGGGTGAGTGTGATGGAGGGTGAGGGTGAGGGGCGTCAATTGAGGGTGAGGGTGAGGGAGGGTTAGGAAAAATGACCATCTCTGTAAATCGACTACTATCAAATTATCTTATAGTCGATTCTGTGTTCTCATGCGTATGTCCTCCTCCAAAATTTAATTTTCCTTCGTTTCCTTGCTATTTTGAAAATTGCAATATCCAGCAACATTATACCACCGATTTATTTTCATTAGAAATTTATAAAAATATCCTTAGAATTATTTAGGCAGAATTTGCACAATCTTGGCAATACGGATTTACCTGGTAACTGTACCCATTTTGATGAGACTTGTGCACATTACCTTGTCAACTGTGGCGCCATCTGAACCACCTTCCTCGCCACAATTTCTTCTTCATCTTTTCTACGTTACGTTCGTTAAGGAATGGGTATTAATTATTCATTAGCAAAGGGCTCTCTGTGGCGATCCTCAAGGCTCTGCACTCTCTCCTCTAATTCTGAAAGTGGTGTGCTCTCTCTCTCACACACTTGTATATAGTTAAAGAGACGCTGTACACTTTCTCCAACAGAACCTGCTTTTCACTTTCATTCCAAGAACTACCATCTGCATGCATCAGTGTATGCATCAACACAGTTCATAACAAAAGAAAAAGCAACGTAAAGGAGTGCGTTTTCACTGATACAAGGCCAGAAAAATATACACTTTGCTTATAATCTCACAGTGCATGCATGCTGTTGGTTCTTTTCATAAATATTATTAGCGTTTTATGGGAGAAGGAGGAATTGCCCAGAGATATCCGATATCGTTGAAGAGAACAAAATGACTTACTTGAAGGTAAATTATCATGCGTAGTTTTCGAGAAATTCGAGGAGGCACGGTGGCTCAATGGTTGAGCGCTTGCCTCTGATGTATGGGGTCCTCGGTTCCATCCCCGGCTAAGTAAGTTTGTGATGGACAACATCGTGTCTGTGGGTTTTCTCGGGATACTCCCGTTTTCTTCCACATTCTCATTCCACCAATTCTTCCATTCCCTTTCCCTTAGTCTAAAGGGCAGAATGCTGGGACGGTAAACTGAAAGATTTCATTTCATTTTATTTTGAAAACAATCAATAGCTTATAATGCATTACGCTTCTCGGGGATTATTCAATTAGTTTTAACAGACCATGAGTTTTTTTAACCTTAAAATTATTCGTTTCCAAATTACCCAGCTAAATCCGACTGTCAATTAGCCAAACATTTACTATATTTACTGTCCCATTTAAACAAGGATGTTATAAAATAGAGAATATGCCGGTACGTATCTCTATCATATGAATTCAATGAAGCTAGAAAACAACTGAGCATCGTCTAAGCCGGCACATCTGATTGGTTACTCTCGTTTCCGCCATGATTGTTGGCTCGGAACATTGCGATCTTAGTGGCGCGGAGTGGGCAGAGTAGGTGTGGCGAAGCTGTGACGTATGGCTTCACGATTTTGTTCACGATCCTCTATTTTATAACATCCTTGCATTTAAATTACATTCTTTTGTTTCTTATTGGCGATACCACGCACAATTTCTTGTAATTAGAAATAGAGTAAAAAGTATAATCGAAATGGTTTATTGCATTTGTGTAAAGAGTGATCAACAGAAATGGCTACTTTAGAAGCAAATGCTAATGTCAGAATCATCAAGATATTTAGTTGAAATGTTGCGAGAAGCTCACTCGTAGGATTATGCAGTGTCATAAATGTAACTTTTTATGGAACGCATGGACTGTGAGAAAAAAAAAAATCGGAATTAAATGTAATGGAATCCGGTATGGTTTAGTTCACTTGTACTTAAGGTGAAGAAACCGAATATTTTGATAGTGATTCAGAGAATAACGAAAATGAATCTGTAAACAAACAGTAATTAGCAACAGTAATTAAGAGAACGCAAACCAGTGCTTAAAGTGAGCCAGTTATGCATCTGAAACTTTGAAAAGCGGCCGATATGGCATACCTGTAAAAATAACATTTAAGTTGTAATTTGCGTGTTAAAAGAACAGAATTTACACATAGAAATAAGTACGATGTTAGCATTGAATGAACAAATATGTCTGTACTATCAAAGTTTCGTTGCTGCTGCTTCGAAAGTAAATAACCTATCATCCTATTCAATAACAGAATTTCAGCTCTTATTTTTTTTCAACATTTGGCGAGCAATTCAACTCCCTTCAAATAATTCTAACTACCGTACCACCCGCAAAAATGTTTAACCTGGATCGGCTCCTAGCATTGACAGGACTCTTTTTTTTATTATTCAAAATGATTCCTTTCACATTGTCTGGATTTCTTTTTTTATAATTATAAGAAAATTGGTGTTGACAACGAGACGAGTCGAGAGCGTGGAATACAGTACAATACAACGGTAAACAGGCCGGTAGCCACCCCAAAAATGTAGGGGGTGGCTGAAGTTAGGGGGGCCCGATCCAACCATATTATACTTGATCACCATATTATAGTTCATTTGCATGCCTACCGTGAAAATTTTAGGGGGGAAGCAAAAAGGATACGGGCCTGACGGTAAACAATATTGATTGAATAGTATGCTGATGATAGTTGGGAGAAAACATTTACATATTAGTCCTCTCTCTTTCTTTCTATAGATTTTCACATCAAAAATGGTGTAAAAATGTCAGGAGCAGAGGTGCTCTTTAGGGTTTTGTCAAAATTACTGCTTTAAAGGGTCATATTTGTTCCAAACCGTCACCTCATTTGATGTCACTTTAAGCACTGACGCAAACTAATGTAAATCTGATCATTAGTTGTGTAAATTTGTTGCTATGTAAATAATGTAAATCGGAAAATCATTCATAACGGAGAACAAAAGTATTGTATAAAAAATTAGGGAAAAGTTAATTATATAAAAACTTTGACCTAAGAAAAGAAGCACAAAATACTAAAACCAGACCAATAAAGTACTCAGTGACGTAGAATCTTTACGATCTGAAAAAAAGGTGCCGGTTAAATATTGACTTTCGTGATCGCGAGACATGTTTGCAATCAATTTCCGACAATGTTAAATATATATATCTTTTTCTAATTTGTGTAGACGTCAGTTGTAAGATTTTGCGATTTTGAAGCTAAATTTATCATATTGAAAGTCTTGAATCCGAATTTTAGAACAAATTTTTTGAATAAACGTGCTATCTGTTTTGTGAGATTTGTTTGTAGAGAGCAAGTAAACAACTAAAGCTGATGCATTATGCAATGAAGAACTCCATAAGTAAACAGGATGTTCCAGAGATCGTGCAGATTATAAATATCGGGGCCACTTCATGAAAGTATTTTATGTTAATTTTCTTGATTTAAATAATGCGACGGTCACTATTTATTTTTTGAGCCTAACAGCGAAAAAACAGTAGTTCATCATTTAAAAATAATTTATTGTTATTCTAAATATTCTCGTTTATGATCAATGCATTATTGCATTCGTTCGAACCATTTGTCAAAGCATTTTCCCAATCTTCTTGAGACACCTCCATAATATGGTTTTTGAACGCATCAACGGCTTCTTCCGCCGACGAAAATCGTTGTCCACGCAATTTATTCTTGGCATTTGGGAATAAGAAGTCATTGGGTACCAAATCAGGACTGTGCGGCGGATGACCTATCAATTCGATTTTTAGAGTGTCTAAATAGTCGGTTGTTAGACGAGATGAGTGAGAGCTCGCGTTGTCTAGATGAAGGATGGTCCGACGGCCCTTGTTTGTTTTCCGTATTTGATCGAAGACCTCCGGCAAACAAATTGTGTACCATTCAGAGTTGATTGTTTTACGTTCCTGTAAAGGCACAGTTTTCCAGAAAAACAGGCAGCCATTTGTTTCGATATGCACGAACAACTTTTATTGGATTAGGTTCATCTTGAAACACCCATACAGTCGACTCCTGTTTACGTTCCGGCTCATATGCATATATGTATGATTCGTCACCTGTTAAAATCTTCTTATATATGTCTTTTGAAACACTGTCATTGTATTTATTGAACATTTGTGTGCACCAATCGACGTCAGCTTCTTTATGAACTTTTGTCAAATTATATGGGATCCAACGAGAACAAACCTTTCTGACAGCTAAATGATCATGTGATATTTTATATATGCTGATGGAACTAATGTTTAGGGTTGCCTCAATCTTGCAGTATGTCACGTGACGATCTTGCAATATTAGGTTTTCCACAGCATCAATGTTTTCTTGAATAACAACTGATTTTGGACGACCGCGAATTTCATCAGTGAGTGAATGGAGGCCACGAGTAAAATCATCATACCAGCGTTTCACAGTGGCAAAGCATGGAGCGTCATCACCAAATGTGGGAGTAAGTTGATTGATGCACTCCTGTCTTGATAATCCACGTTGAAAATCGTAATAAATCATCGCACGAAAATTTTCATGAGTTAATTCTATTTTTCTATTGTCACACAATCTTCAAGTCAACGTAAACAACACAAAGTTATTGACAAAACATTTGAAGTACGTTATGGTCAATAATGTCAAACGTTTCCATGCAAACAAAAAACAGAGCCTAACTACAATCAGTGATGCCAAGGCTCAAAATATAAATAGTGACCCTCATACTTTAATACATTCTAAACTGTTAGTTTTTTTGGTGATGTCCAAATATCTGTCTACAGTTTGATAACATGCAGGCAAATTGATATGTCAATCGCAAACACCTCGTAAACGAAGAGAAAAATTTTGCGAGACACTGTAATCGCAAAGGTTCGGAAGAACGATATTCAATTGGCCCTGTTGTTTGTTGTAAATTGATAGCAAAGATTCTTTGCAATCACATAAGTAAATATATAATCGGCCCCAAAGTCTAGAGAGTTCGTTAATGCGGAATTTCTGTACTGTAAATCGATAACTTCTGACAGAGCATGGGCATTAATGCTGATATGGTTGGAGAAACAAAGTATAACAATCCGTCCAATGATATGAAAAAAACCGTCATTTGACCTTTCATTTTCAGACACATTTATCTCTTTCACCTTCCCATTTACGAGAATTGTATAGCATACTGGTGAATGAGCATAGACTTTTCCAGTCCATGTTATAGCTAGTGAAAGCTAAAAGTGCAGATCGAAAAAGAAAACCTATGTTCTCATTCACGGGACATCCTAAGAGAAGTCCCTCATGGATATGCAAGAGAGACAGATGGCTAGAGTAGCTCAGCAAAGTGCATTTGAAACACTTCGTAAACGACAATGCTTCTTACGTCAGTGATTCAAGCAAAGTCAACCTTCTGTTTGCAAAATATGACACAACTTTGGAAACTCTTGTTTTCACTTCTAAGATGATTTTGAAACCTTTTAGTTCTAAGATGATGATGGAAAGTAAATCAGAAACTTCTGCAAAACCTTTGCAAGTTTTCATCTTGCACTTTGCACTTTTTACTTTACAGATTTTGTATTTAGTAGAATGATGTAGCTACTGATTAATACCGACTAATCTTATTAGGAGTCGTTAAATGTAATACACAATGTGTTTCTCCCTATGGTTTTTCCCGGGATTCTCCCATTTTCCCCACATTCCCATTCTATTTTTTCAAAGGTAGTACCTTATTACTATTCATCATATCGTAACAAGTTCCTCTTAACGCCTTTTCATAGAAAATAATAAAATATTTCTCAACAGGTTTATAGTACACAATGTGTTTGTCCCTATGGTTTTCCCGGACTTCTTCCGTTTACTCCCAGATTCACATCATACCATTTTTTCAAGTCTAAACTAGCTCTTAACCTCAAACAAATAAAATAACAAAGCATAAAAAGAGAGAAGAACTTACATGTATCTTCAAAGACAAAGAAGAAGACAAACAAAGTTCAAACAATAAGTCGCAAAAAATCAACACACTGTAAGCACAGCTTAATATCAGAATATAAGGGAAAAGGGGCAGAAATCATGATTTATATAATTTTTATTTGCCACATTAGGTCATTCATCCGGAATTAGTTAACATTTTTTCTTCAAAAATTCATAGACGACATCAGACTTTTCAGTGCAAATAAGAAATTGTATTTTACATCTTGTCTGGACAAAAATTTTCAAGATGCGATCTACATAGATTCTGGGATATTGCAGACATGTAATTCATATTGGAATGTGATTTTCATCTGGACTTCATGTACATCTTGTATGATAAAATTTCATTCTAATGTATGGCCATTAATTTGTGCTGATTACAAATGGTGATAGTATCAATTTTCTTAATGGATTTAAAGACAAACTTTCTGTTCATCTATTTTGAACAAGCATTTTGTCAAGTAACGAAAATCAATTGTCTCACTGTACCAATGCGAAAGTTGGTTGCAACATGGAAGCAAAAGTATGTATGGCTGAAGTCATTGAAAAACTGTTCACAAGGAAACAGTGAAAAAGCTGTCTGCATGTACATATCATACAGTATGCAAAGGAGGAAGAGGGGGTAGTTGGCTGCATACTATTAGCAGCAAGATTATGTCCTCACTTGTACAACACAAAATTGTTTCCTCCCCTACCCCTTTCACTCTCAGCTCCCATCATACTGGGTTAAATATAAGAGGTCATTGCCAACTACTGAGGCTTCATACGTATTTTCCTCTAAAAGAGAGTGCAGCATGGTCAATCACAGTGTGACGTATGGGTATAGCCGACGTAAAGCTTTGACGTCAAAGTTACAAAACCTTTCACTTCACACAGCAGCAAGCTTACTATTAGCTTCTAGTTACTCTCCTGACTTCAACAAAAAAGGATGTATGAAGACCATGCTCTTCATATGTACCAGCATCAAGCATATGAAAAAAATGAATGAATAAAGAAATGTTCCTTCCTTCCATATCCTGTATACAATTCCTGTTCGATTCTCTTCCTCTACCACACCTTACAAGTTCGCGCTTTTAGTATGTTCACACTCATTGAGTGTTCAAATAAATAAAGATTTTACACCCCACAAGTTCGCGACGTCTTTCAGACGGAGAATTCACAATATGTTACTCCACTCCTTCGTGGTTTACTGTACACATCCTTAACCTGGTAGTACCGGGTTTGATTCTTATTCTTTTAATAGTATGAAACTTAGTTTCTAATCCGACTTTCCATAGGAATTTTTAACAGCGAGTAATTTAAAATTACAAGTCAAATAAGGAGGTCCTGGGAAGCCAGGGGCTCATTTTTTACACTTAAGGACCCAGGAGATTCCTAAAGCAGTGGAAAGGTCATGGAACCATTTTAACAACGAGCTTTTTACTACGCTCACACATAGTGTTCGAGTACATTATGAGGGATTAAAAGATACGAATGAAATAAAAAAGATAGGGGCAGGACTCTAAAAGCAGTGGAGGGTCCCCAGAGGACTCCTGTCACAATTTTCACAGGGGCTACAGGGATCAAGTTTTAACAACTAATTTTTGTACACTACCTAGTAATGAACCTGAAAAATTAGGGATAAACGAGTTTTTGAGGTTCCCTACACAGGGGCACTCTTCAGGAACCCTTCTTAAGCCATGGACCATGGTCCTGTGGTCCCTACACAGGGGCACTCTTCAAGAACTCTTCTCAAGGCATGGACCATGGGCCTAATGACGGCAAGGGTCATTCACTTTTCCAGGAAACACTCAGACCTTTTACAAATCAAGACCTACTTTCTTCTCATGTAGTAATTAAGATGACAACGTTAACAGCTCAGAAACCAGTACCATTAGAGCGGCTTCCTTTTTACCACGCTGATACATCATTCTACTGTATTTCATGGAACACAAACTTTGCTGCAAATTGCAAAGCGCGAAGCAAAAAGCTGCGAAATTTAATAGTGAAATAGGCCCCCGTCGTCGGTTAGTGACACAATCGATTTTCATCGCACTACTTTCATGGGTATCGAAATTATGGATGTTCGATGAAGACCTGAGTTACTTTTGTATTTAGACATCCAGGGCCTTATGCAGAGTCGTTCTGACGCGTGATTAATGTCATACTAAAGAGTTCGACTAACATGTGTTTCCTGCAGCAGTCAGGTTTATAGTACGACGCTAATCATACGTCAAAACGACTCTGCATAAGGCGGCCAGTTTTATTCTGTAACGGTCTTTGCAAGATTTGCGGACTGCTACGCGAATAATACAACAAGAAATTATACTAATTAAGCCTACTATCGCAAACTAAAGAATAAAATTTGCTTTGCATTTACGTAAACCGCTTTCCATTTGTACCCACAGGCGGGCATTAGGGCGTAGATTGTTTCCAAAAATTATTAAGGGAACAATTTTTCATTGAAAATGGCGCAATCAAATTAGAAATTAGTCAATAGATTTGGAAGCAGGTCCGTAGCCAGCCCAAAAATGTAGGGAGACGGTAGAAGTTAGGGGGGGCAATCCAACCATATTATAGTTCACCACCGCATTATAGTTAATTTGCAAGTCTACCGTGAAAATTTTAGGGGGCAGTAAAAATTTAGGGAGGTGGCCCCACGTGGATATGGGCGAATTTGGAAGGAGAACAGTAAACTTTGGGGATAGAATAATAAAAATTAAGGGGGCAAAAATAAATAAAATTGGGAGGAAAATGATAATTTGGGGAAGAGTTTAACCCAAGAAAAGTTGTGAAAGTTTTATACTCTTTCGTCTTCAACATACATAAAAGATCATGAAACAGACTAGTGGCGGATCCAGAAATTGTTTATTGTGGAAGGCTGGAACAAAATAATTAGAAAAACAAGGCTAGTTCATGAAACCAAAGAAGTGGCTTTACCTGATGTTCTAGCTCATTTATTTAAAAGTTTATTTTATTAATATTGTTACATCGTTCAATGTATCTCATTGTAATATATTTTCTGTATTCTTAATGAGCTAGGGTCAAAAATAAATCTTGGGGAGATACATAAAATACTTTGTAACAAAGAGTACATATCACAAACTTTACGTCACAACAGAACTAAAAAATACAAAATTTATATATCTTTGCTTCAGTCATACAGAAACTGCAATCTTCTAGAATGTTTCTGGGCGAAGAGTTCCACTACTTCAGACACATCAATTGTAATATCTTTGTCAATATTTATTAGGACTAACCTACTAAGTCTGTCTTGACCCATCGTTGTTCTCAAATAGGATTTTACCAATTTTAAAGTAGAAAAACTTCTTTCTGCAGAACATGTTACTGGTAAAACTGATAGAAGATGTAGCAGTTGTTTTATGTTTGAAAAAAAAACACAAAATGGATCTTGATAAGCTCCAATGTTCCCGCCACAAAGTCAAGAGAAAAAGCCATAGTGAAACTGTCAGTGATGTAATGGAACGTATACGGCACGGCGTATACCAAACTAAAATGTTTAGAGTGCAGCGTACACTTACCTTAATTTATGAAATAAAAGTGTATATTGGGGTACGTATATGCTATATGTTTGAAAACGGTCGAGCGTATACCTACCAAAAGTTCTAGCATTACATCACTGGAAACTGGTAATACATTATTTCAATTCCTGGGCAAGAAGCCTTGCCTTCTAAAGCCAATCACAGATAGACTTGAGGCCATTAGCTTCCTTGAATGCTCCATTGCAAATGAAATCTTCAAGTTTTACGTCCAACTGTTATGCCGGGTAGCCTAAAGGAGACGATAATGATGAAAAATGAAGGAAATGGTGGAATGAAGAAAGTGGGAGTAAAGAGGAGAACCCAGAGAAAACCCACGCACACGGTGTTTGTCCAGCACAAAGTTCACTTGGCGCGAGCTGGGATCGAACGTAGGACCCCATGCACAAGAAGTTAACGCTCTATCACTGAGCGACCGCGGCCCAACATGTTCCATTGCTTAACACCAGGGGGGACGATCGCTTCCCCAGAAGAGGAAACTTTGTTATTTTATATAGATAAATAAAACCCATCCCAAAGTTTGGAGCCCATAAAAGTAGCAGTATGACAACCCACCGTCCCCCAGAAGTCGGTCCTGGATCCGCCCCTGCTTAACACATTTGAAAACATAAAATGTAATGGACCAAATACATTTAAGTCCACAAAACGAAAGGCAAAGAAAGATATATTGATGTGTGTTTAAACAACATTACGGTAACACATCAATCCAATTGTTTTAGCATTCTGATTCTTCTATGATAGTCGAGTTTTAATTTCAATGTTAATCTTATTATGTATGTAGATATACTGTAGCAGTTACTTTCTTTTGATTAAACGATTTCACCAATTTTCAGTAAAAGCGAAAGTGATCGTTTTTTGTATCCAAAACTCTGGTTAACATTCATTTAGCAATATAACATACAACGTATTATCTAGGAGAATCTGTACCGAAGAGACAATACTAAATTTTAGTAATGTTTGTTTGTACAAAAACACTGTTATTTACATACTTCGTAGACGGTTGATTTCCTTTAACTATCCCCTGAAAAGTGCAATAAATATTTAACTGCTGAGTTCCTGTCCTCAATTAAGCATGAAGGTAGTCTGTACTTTGCTAAGGATACACCAGGAAAAACTAATCTGCTCCAACTTTTGAACTAAGTGTTCCATCTGTTGGACACTATAGCAATTACAATTGCATGCGTGGCTGAAGCATGCTGCATCACTGAAAAGAATACTGACGTTTGGTGAAGCGCCGTTGAGAAGAAATGGCGGGCCAGCAATACTGTGTCATCCTACACAGAGGATGAAATCAGGGCATGGAGAGGGTGGAATGGAGGAAAGGTGTATAATATAGTGAATTTTGCTAAGTAAATAGTAACAGGGGTAGTTTCAGTGATTTGTACTTTGATTAGGTTTTGTAGTGATTCTTAGCAAAAATGGGCGCTTATCTTTCTGAACCAATAACTGAGAAAATCTCTAGTGATGAAGTAGGCACGTATGTAAGTTACGGCGCCAGTTCGATGCAAGGGTGGCGAATAACACAAGAGGTAAGTATTGTAAATAAATGTGAAATTTGTAATTATTCAATAGTTATGTAATCAGCGCATATTGCCGGAATGAGTTTGTTTCGTTACATATTCAAATTATGAATTTTTAAGTAGTTCGTAAGGTATGCATATGCAAATGTTTGTTTTTATGACTGGTTCTCTGTCCGATAAATTTTTAAAACTCAAGGTTTTACTAAGACACGATCAAATGTACTTGTGTAATAGTAAATTCGTTTCATACTATAACATTTATTACTGTTAAACTATCACATTTTACTTTGTCTGCCATTGAAGTCATATACATTAAGGTCGCGCAAGATGCACGTGAATTATCCTCGTGGGCTAGGTCTATTTTCAAATAGGCTGCAAATGTGTTTGTAATTCACTATGGGATTTCAACTGACAGCATTGAGATTTGAGTTAAACAATTTCTTAAGCTTGATATTTCGGCTGGAAGTCTTGCATCATAGAGGGGATACTTTAATAAATGGAACCGGCCTTGTACTTGTTACATAGTTTACAATGTAAAGTTAAGTTTCAATTTACTAACTGTCCGGAACAGTGAAACAGTTTCAAAAAGATAAAAGTGTTGCCATTATTCCATTGAACTTTGTAGGGATTGCATGTCAGTAGCATCTCATGAGGAAATTCACATTGGCAAAGGCTACTGTTTTTCATTATAAGAGAAGAAACCTTATCTTCTGTATATTCGTATATGTAGAAAGAATTAGTACCGTAAATTAGTAAGTTTTCTTTCATTAGGTTATTTTTAAAAGTCATTATTTTTAGCTGTGACCTTCAGGACACGCTACTGTACAAAAATGCGTGTTATGTACTGCTTAACTATCCCCTTGTACAACTGTTTTCTTAAGCGCATTATTGAATAACGCTGGAACTAGACTCCAAAATTAGAAGGTAATGAAAATATAAGTTCCGAAGTTCCTTTGGTCAGTTGGGATATTTTTTTAACAGCAATGCATTAGAATTTTAGTGCGCATCATTGCAAGAATGAGACCTGTAAAATCATCGGTGAGTAGACACGTAAATACCGGCCTACACTGGTTACTATTATGTCCATTGAAAAGTGACCAATTTACAGAAAATAAGTGTGTTCAGAAGCAATGACTGTTATAGGTAGTAGCGGTGTTTGTTATATACATGGTGATTACCTCGTGACTAAATAATTAGAGTGCATCTTTAGCGCGGGAAGTCTGGATTCGATTTCCTGTATGAGCTCATGGTGCTGATTCCTCGTGAAAGTGTAAATCCACGTATCATAGCCTCATTATTAAGCTCCAAAACAACCGTCCAAATAATACATAGTAAAAGCATTACATGTAATAAATATCTGAGTTTATATTCCCCTTGTATGACTTAAGTGTTGTAATTTCAGTTTGGTATAGAGGAGCCAGCAAGAGAAGGTCTGTGACAGCTCGTGATAAGCCTTTTTTCGGTGCCCCTATAGTGGCATTTTAATTAACGCTGTAAGACAGAGTGATCATGGTTGGTAACAGTAGTACTAACGTAGCGGCTGCATTGTCCCTCTGCATGTGGTAAGAAACGTCAGAGACCATCTCTTGTTGGCCTGCTATAAGTAACTACTAGACGCAACGGTGCATTTTTATTTTTTCTCTCTTTCACTTATGATAAGAGGTGGAGGTCCAATAAGCAATTTCAGAAAAAAAACAGAACATAATTCAGTTTCATCTCTACCGGTCCATAGTTCCGGATTCACGAACAGTTGAGTTTACCCTGGTCCTAGGTTTTGAGGACCACCGAGCACTGGGAACAATTGTTTGTTATTAATTTTGCTGCAACATGAATCCGGTCTCTCAATTGTTACAAGGTTCGGATGGAATTTAGTATCTCCCTCAATTCCATCGACGGCTTCGGAGCCAGTACTGTGATTTACAGTGGACAAGGTTCTAGAACACAGGTCCCTTTCCCATTTAGCTGTAATAAAGACAGAACATGCTTTGCGGGGCTGTAACCTGCCTCCACTTCCTGACGCACCCTCGCCAATACTATCTGAATTAAATATTAAATTTTGGCTCATAAAGGAACCAACCTGTATGGGAAGGAACCTATGTTTTAGAACCTTAGTGAGCCGTTCCAAACGATCTCCTTAATGCGTATACGCACCATCGCTGACAAGCCTGCTCCCTACGGATCAACTCCCTTGCTACCGATCATGCCTCCCTGCTGTGCTTCTGCTCTGACTCGGTTAGATAGCATTGTTGGTTTTGTGTCCACCGAGTACAAGTTGGTTAGTGTTTTATGCACTAGTTTTTATGCCGTATGTCCTCACTGTCTTTATACTCATCACAATAACAAACCGTAATCACTGTTAAATGAGCCAGTAGCTACCAAGTGATTTGGGGGAGAGACTAGATAATACCCCAAGTTTCTTAAGTGGAAGATCGAACTTCGAACATGCGATAAAAACACAAGACACTTATGGACTAATGGGAATACGAATGGACATGGCTCGATCCGATTTTAAGCGCCAAGTCAAAATTACTGGCAGATAAAGATGGGAAAACGTCAAAAAAGTTAGGCGTCAAACTTTTTCTAGTCGCCATGGTGAGTTGGTGCCCGAAATTCTTCGAGTGCTGTAAACGGGGTATTTCGGTTTATACACTCACCGACACCTGACATAAGAAACAGTAAACATTGGTACCATCATATGTATTTTAAGGGAACTTCTCTTTCTTAGTTCGTTGGTTTTTCAAACTATAACAATGGATTTTTTTCGTTTTTTTCTTTTCTGGATTATCCTAAGGTTCTTTGGGGCAAAAATATTAAAAAGTTATTGTATATGAAGGTAACTTCAATATTTTATTTTTTTTCTGTGATATTTTCTAGTGATTGAATTTCATGCTTCTCTAATGCTCACCATTTGTTTAACTGTTGGAAGATTATCTTCTTTTCACCATCCAAGCTATATGAGACGTGGACTGCATCGTAAGATAGAATCAGAACTATTGAAATGCGTTCAGAGTTCGGTGTGTTCCCACCGGAATCGAACCCGTGACTACTTGTGCGATGCACGTGCTAGCTATTAAAGCAACAGAAAGAGCTATTCAGGTTTAAGTATATGAGGGAATTAGTATATTGTTCGAGTATAGTGACACTTCCGATGCAGTTCAAGTCCAAGTTCATCCTTTATCGGCTTTGGTGTAAAGGCGCGAAGGGGATGATGTAAAGATCTATATTAGCCTCAAGTGTTTCCATGCAAGCATAGCAAACAGGGAGTAAGTGTATTTTAAAGCAGTAGCTTGTAAAGATCATAACATACGCATTTGTAATGTAATAACTACTTATTACCTGCGCCTCGGTTTGTATCTTATAAATACTATATATATCAGGGGTCCCTTTTGGCTATAATGTCACATACGCAAATTCAGCGTAGGAGAGCCGAGTGAGAGCTCAAGTGGTTCTGATTTCACGTTAATCTGTAGCTCATGTCTAACATGTGAACTATTCCAAAATACAGGTTTCAAAATCGTAAGGTACTCACGCAACAATTTTTATAGAGGTAATTTGGCTACGGACATATCATATGAAGTACTCAGCAACTACGTCTATAAAAATTGTTGTGGGAGTGCCGGAGGTTTTCAAACTTGGATATTTAGATAGGGCACTAGTTCCTAAGTGTGAAGTCTTGACCTGAGTACGGTAGATCCCATAGTATTGGAGCTATGGATCTTTAAAATTCATTTTGTCATGTTTTCGGCAGCCTATAACTCCGAAAGGATGCATTTGTGCACCGAGGTTGGTCTATACTTTTTGCGTTATCGTGGTGTCAGGAATCACCTCCCAAACGTTGTCTGTGTTGTTTTGAAACACCCTGTATATACAAAGTACATTTATTAAATTTGTAAGTTTGTCATTCGTACTCTAAGATTTAGCTAAATGTTATAGTTTCAACATGCTGAAATATCTCTCTCGTTATATTCGATTTTGGCAAGAAAGAAAAAAAGGAAATGTGATAAAATTGAACAGTTATTTTGCAGTAACGTGTACGGTTCACTTTACCCGTTTTTATGTTATGCGATAATTTGTTGGAACAAATACCGGGAACACAAGGGTAGGTCCATCTAGAAAATGTTACAGCTCATTCGTTGTTCTTTCTCGTTCCACTTGTAACAGTGGATTTAGATAAACTTGTCAGCCCCAGATAAAAACCATACACCAAGCTCTACTGGCCATTAGTTCTGAATTCGCAGACAGAATCATCCTGCTTCTGAATTTTTGACCACCAGGGATTCAGAAAGAGTTGTGGTTATTCGTTATCCCCTTTTTATCTCTTTAAAATGTCATTTATTGCAAGTTTCCTGTGAGGAATATGCTTGGTACGTGACAGAAACAATTTAATCAAAGCTGGTTCTACGCCATAAAAACTGAATTTGAATTTTATGTCCCTTTTTTTCTGTGGCTCCGCTTTTGACTTCCGCGCTGACATGAATATATAAGCCTATGAACTTACCCACGCCGAAAGTCTGTTCTTATAACAAGTGTTTAGAATCGGTCAACAGTGTTTGAATGATGTTGAATTTTAATTTTAATTGTGCTCAATCGTGCCTTGCTTCTTTACTAGGTGGAAATAAGTATTATTGGGAGCTAGCTTGAATGTGAGGCTTAGAAATTCAGATTTGATTGACAGGTGCCCCACCCCGTCACCAAGAAACGGTCACTCGACGTTTCTGGACAAAGTTGCCAGTGCATTCTCAAGAAATTTACTTAATTTAAAGTATTTATGCAAATTATGCAGTCCCTATCGAAACATTAAAAAAATTTCATTTACAAATTTGCATAAGCAGTTACCATGTTTGAGTACATTTTGCATATTTTATAACTATCCTCGTGGCCGAGCCGTGCATTTTAGTCTTCGATCGCAGGGCTCATAGCGAGTCACTTTTTTTTTTTTTTTTTTTTTTAACTAAAAGTTACTTTTTGGGGGGAGGTGAAGTGACTTTTTCGTGTGATTTGTTTTGCATTGGCAGTTTTGTAAGAAAAATATAAAAATAAATGGAAAAAGGCAGAAACTTGTTACTCATTACTCTTCTAAAAGCTTCAATACTTGCTGCCACATGTGAAAGTGAAACAGTCAGTTTTATTCTCACATCAGCTTTTATTCTTTCTAAAGCACAGTGGATGGTTGGTGGATGCTTGAGCTCTCAAGGTGGGGTTGAGAACCCTTCTATGTCTATTCTTTCTTTGTATAATAGTCTTTTTGTATTCTCTCGTAATACTTAACGCTCCTCTCAACGTGTGTGTTTGTGTGGTTCATCAGGTTCGTCTTGTGTTATGCTTGTATGTTCTTCTTAAGAGTAGGTGATTAATTTGAATATTTCATGGCTTTGAGAACTCTCAGTGCTAAGTTAAATATATTTTTTTATCTGGGATGAAGAAATTCGGAAATAGGCCAGAACTGGTTCCACTTACTCAAGCTTCTTACATCTGCTAAGTCTGCTTACCGTAAATACAAAGCATACTTAGAAAACCTAAGAAAGGAGAAAGCTCAAAAAGAAGTAGGAAAGAAGAAAAGATGAAACAAAACAGAGAGAGGTCATGGAGAAATTGATAAAGGAAAAGGGGCATGGTGAGATTTTGGTCACTTTTAAACTATTTACAAGAGACTAGACCACTACGAGCCCTGCGATTGCAACATAAAGGAGTCGATTTCCCTGGGGCCAGTTGAATGCAATGGTTCAAATCCCACATTATGTGAAAAGAAGTGTAGGTCCTATATTTAGAAATTTCTAAGCTCGTTTAGAGCGTTAATAATAATTATATCTAAGAATATTCCGCTCTTTCTAAGATATTTTGATGGCTCTAAAAATAACATTGTATATTACATCTTTTTACAGATACAGCTTACATATACCACTTAAAATAAATAAATTACACACATAATTTCCTATTAACAGTTTATACAAGTGCAATGAAGATTGTATATTTACGTTCGATTAATCATTATCTCTATCGGACATGCACTAACCACGTTCAAAATCCGAACACTAATTCCTCATCCGATTCGGTTAGATCATCATCGTCATAATCACTGTCAATACCACCAAGTTCAGTTACAAAATTATCTATGGTGTCCTCTATCTTTCTCCCAGAACTGCTGCTTCACGCTGGTCACATGTTTGTTGTACCCCTCCCAATCCTCCAGTGTCGCAGACTCCAGAGCATCTCTGGTCGTTACCTCCAATCTAGTCAAATACCTTGTTGGATTATTTTGTCTAACAATTCGTTTGTTTTTTGCCCAAGCTAGTTCAATGGCATGAAGTTCACACATGTAAGAGCGGTAGGCGTATGATCATTGATCTGCAATAATTCCTCAATCTGATATAGTTTATCCTGTGGCTTATGTTGTTCTATCAGCTGATGTAGTTCAAACTTCTTATTTTGTTGAAAAAAGGGAACTTGGTTGTCTTGAAGCCAGTTCCTCATCTCCTGTTTCACAGCATACTTTAAGGATAGTTTATTAATTTGTATGTTGTGGTAGGGAGCATTATCAAGAACAATGACACTTTCTTTAGGAAGATTCGGAACAAGTTTCTCTGTGACCCATTTGTTAAAATTGGATGATTCATTTGTCCATGCTAGTCCCCAGAAGCCCTTCCTGCTCTAAAAGTTAAACTTGCCACATCAATAAATCCGCTGCTTGATCCAGCATTCACTAAAAACAACCTGTTCGAAGAACTTAGGTTTGAAGACACCGTGTAAAGTTTGATTCCCCCAATATTTCCCAAATGTCAGATTGTTCTCTATCCAACTTTTGCCTATGTAAACGATCTTTCTATTTTATGACCTGTAATTTCTAATGGCCCTCAAATACCTTCTCCAATTCACAATAGCTTGACGCTCGATTAGAATCTTCCTATTACTCCTGCATCTTTTCCATTGAAACCCCATACTGTCAAGCAACCGTCGTAAAGTGTGAACCTTCCACGGGAAATCGATGTTCTTTTGATGGCTGACAATAATTTAGGCGCACTAGGAACAATTTTCTTCTCGAAATAGAAGTCTTGTATAATATCACGTATAACTCACCTGTCAGATTCATCACAATGAAAGCTAAACTGTTCCTCTTTGGGTAGTTTCTTAACTGGAATGGTGAGTGATGATTCACCAGCCTCCAGTCCCTCTTTCCGTATGTTTGTCACACTTCGCTCAGAGATCTCTCGATTCATCGTCGCACTGCATTATGACTTTCCTTATTACATCTAGCTTCGCTCTGTATAGTTTGTCCTCTTACGCTCTGAAGCCATTGTCAAATGAATAACAAGCAACAAAATCGCACTTCCTGAAATGCAGCACCCAACAAATAACCAACTCACACAAACTCTTCAGAATTACATTCATGTGACAATTTTTTTACCCCTGGCAGCGCTGACATATAAAAGGAGGGAAAGGGAGTGTCGCAACAGTGAGCCAGAAGAAGGTTTTTCCCCTCTACTTCAGCCTCCACTCCCAACAATATTGAGTTGAATATCATACAATTTGAATTTTGCGACACACAAAGAAGAAAAATCTCTTAGTCTCCTATCAGGTTTAACCTTGTGGCAAGAATGTTTCTTCCTCTTCAAGTCATCTAATATTATTTTCTTAACGTTGTACGAAGTATATCTTAATATATGAAAAAGTCACCCAATAAAAGTTCAAAATCTCGTTAAAAAGAAATCTATGTAATATAGTTCGTTTATACCAATAATAATAGCTATATGAATTAAAAGCTTTAAGTGGATTTTTTTAGGTACCGGGTGGGCCCACTGGGGCAAACTCTGGTTTGTACTGAAGATGATATCCTATACTGTTAAATGTTCAGGTGTTCAACGTACGGAGGTAAATTTAACATTAACAGCATAGGAATAACGATGGACCGAAATACTATAAAAATGGACCTTGGACAGCATTCGTGGTGGAGGGTAAAATTTTATTTTAGAAAAATGCTTCCTAGAGTATTTATCAGTATCCCTGTGGAAACGAAGATTCTTTAAATAGGGAATATTTCGAGCCAGTTCCTCCATTCCCTTCATCAGGATTGGGAAGAATGAACTTATCGAAATTACAAGTGCATAGATAAAATATATATTTGGCCACGTGGAACCTCAATGTACGTTTGCAAGATGTCTTTCAATTGACCTTGATATTGTGTGTGGGTAGATTGTAAAATGCTGCAAGACCTTGTATTAATATGGATTAAAAATACGAATTAGACACGACGTTAAAGTGCGCACTTCACTGCCTTAGATAAAATTTTGAGGGATTCGTTCGTTATGGCTATTGCGATTTGGTATCTCCTACTCCAAATAATTGAAATATTTCTACTGGAATTATAGCGGCGTATGATCAACTTGTTGCATGCATTACATAAGCTTGTTTTCCCAATTATGATAAAGGGCAGTCGAAGAACTTATATAAAACATTTCAGGAATTTTGGTCACCATAGGAGTACCTAACAAGGGTTAGTCATTTTGGTTAGGCCCATAATTTAAAGTAGATTCCGTACGTTCTACCAGCAGTTTCTGTAAGTTGTGCTGAGAGTGCCTTTGGGATAAATACATCAGCAAAAGGTGGTCCAAGTGACTGAGCACCGACCTCAAGACTGTTAGTTCAGGGGCAACTGGGAAGTGCGGTGTTAATGCATCGGCACGGTAAGCCGGAGGCTTGGGTCCAGTGGTGCATTCGCAGCTATGGAGCAGTTTGTGTGGTATAAATTCAGTTACTTTTTCTACTTATCATATACTAGCTGAAATACGCGTTCTTCGCATGGAAGAGAAATGTTTATGGAGTTAATCTTCGCGAAAAATTTTAACTCCCCCCTCCTGTTTTTAAGATACGCATTTCTTAACCAAAGTAAACTAGTAAAAGTGATTCATTGAAACATGATTATGATTTAATGATGTGGGGGGGAAAGGGGGCGTCAGAAACGAGGATATTTGTTGCCGTCACGAATAACTTAATTGTTTCAGCACCTTTAGCAACCTCTGGTGCTCCAGAGATGAAATGCCCACCTCCTTCCAGTTCCTTTTCTTCCATACATTGAATTGAAATACCTTCAAACCCTGAAATAAGTATCCAAGTATTTAAATGTCATTGGGTTTAACATTGGTACATAATAACAAATCTTAAAATAATATGATTGCTTGATTGAGTGAGATTGAGAGAGGTAGTATAGAGTTAGAAATTTACTTTTATAGGCATTACATGAAGAAAACTAATTTATTACAATTACATATAACAAAGAGCATATAAGATAAACCATTACCAAAAGAGCTTATTAAATGAATGATATTAACAAGATAATTGAAGGGTTCACATTCTCGTTTTACATGTCAGGACTGTCTATGTGTATTTTTTACCAGAGTCACTATCAGAGCTCTTTGCGAGCGTACTTACAGTGTCTTAGCGTCCATTGCCATCCGAAACTGCACTACTCCTTCCCAATGTCACTTTTCGACGAAGCAAGAGTGGTAACTAGGAGGTTGATAGATTCTTCTGCACACCTTGACTGAATTGTCTACGGTTTTTATAGTACTTTCATTTCACGGAACTGGAATTGTTCGTTTTCACGTTTATAAATTCGTCCGTGTTACCTACAAACATGTTGTTAGTTCTATTTAAAATGTTTTCACTGCTATATTGTTCTAGAAACTTAGAGTTGATCCGTTAACTGTGTACTTCTATATTATTATTTTTAAACCTCAAAATAAGGAATGTCTTAATAAGCTGATCACTAAACAAAATAAAGGAATCGGTATTTTTTGCTGGTAACGAGCTGTGTGTATGTGTGTGTTCATAATTCCACCACCATATTTATTTCTAGGAGACGTGTGCTTTGATAAAAACTCCCAACGGTTGCCAAAGGAGTCGATATTAAATATTCCGTTGATAATACCGAAGACGTTAAAACGCAACTTCGCTTCGGTCAATGCCGAATATAAGAACACTCTTGTTAAAAGGTTTCCCAATATTTTACTTCCGTCCTCTTAATGATCTGTTTTTTTCTTTCAGGATGCGCACAATTGCAAACTGGATTTTGACAAAGATACTTCATTATTTGCTGTTTATGATGGGCACGGAGGGCATGAAGTTGCCGCCTATTGTTCCCAAAATTTACCAGACTACATAAAAAATGTAGAGGCCTACAAGAAAGGAAATATTTCGCAGGCCTTAACCGATGCGTTTCTAGGATTTGATGCTACTTTAGCAACGGAAGAGGTGATCGAAGTTCTTAAGCAAATTGCCGGGAACAGAGAAGACCAGCATTCCTGTACAGGTAAGTTGTACATTACAGATGATTTCCTAAAAATTCTGTTCATAGTTGCATGCGGAACGGTTCGAATTACTACTCCCTTCAATCCGAGAAACTGAATCGAGGAATTGGTCCTAGTAATGAATGAGTTAAATAATGTCACTTCCATTGTGAGCAAAAGTGCAGGGCTACAGAATAAAATAGATGCTAAAGAATGCATATTTCATATTTGAAAGACAGAAACATCTTACAACACGTACTTAGACTAAGTTTGGTGGTGTAGCCTGTTACGTTCTAAATAACAGACGTATATCAAGATTAGTTCAACTAAATATTTGTAATCGTTCGCCAGTTTAGTTCCTTAGCCTCAGAGCATAATGTTGAACGTTATTATTAATCATTAATATTATTTAAAAAAAAGAAAGAAAGAAAGAAAAAAGAAACGTAGTGTTTCAAAGCTTTTCTCGCCTCTTCCTCAGTGTAATATTTTCAGGTGCGGTGATAAACTTCAGCTATACCAACTATTACTCACTTATTCCACAAAACATTTCTCAAATTGAAAAACAACTAACATTCCACAATAGTTACTAGTATGTGCTATAGTGTACATATAATTAAAATTGAAACCTTACCTTTGTACCCAACCCAGTATCCTTTCATTTTCACAATATGTCGGGACCCTAGTGGCCATATATCCGGGCTATAGAATGTAAGCTGGAATATCAGTTTTTTACATTTGTTGAATATTTCCTAGTCGTGTAAAAGAAAATTGGCCGTAAATATTCCGAAAATACACACTGTCAATTCAGTACTTGTAAGTATTGTATTCACTCACTCGACCTTAAGCTGCTTTTTATGACTTGTTTCTTACAAATAAAAACAGTATCACAATAAATTCCGTGCGCAAAATCGAGTAGTTTAATGGTAACAACTTAAAAACATATTTATTTTCCGCCCCATAGCAGAACATGCCGCGATCTGCGATGTGATAGCAGAAAAATTGCCAGAGGAGAAAAGAATAGCCAACAGAAAAGTATAGAAACATGCGTGGTATGTGTAGATGTCTTAAATTCACGGACGACTCGCATAAATGTAGTTTGAACTGTTTTTATCTTACGTTGCGTAAAGTGTAAACTGACGATTGATGTTATTTTCCCATGTTTGTCTCTACCATTTCTGCATTCAACTCTTAAATGTGAGGTAGCATCATTTATTACAACTGCTGTAGCATCATTTGCCAGTTGGGATCGTAGCTTGTAAGATTACTGTGAAATGTAGAAGTCGGCACGTGGTAGGCCTACGAGTTACCATTTTTGACATTAAATGCCAGAATCTTTATCACTGCATTTATTTAAAACATAATTTTGTGGAAGATTTCACCGAGATTTGGTTAGCAAAGAGTATTTTGGCCTCGTGTAACAAATTTGGATTTGACCATCAGTACCTAAGAAATAACTGTGTTGGGTTAGCTGTAGATGGACAATAAAGCTTGGTGTATCAGGACATATGAGTAAGGAGCTAGCTGTACCAAGAATATCTGTGTGTTAGGATTCTATGCATCACATAGGACTTATGCAAAAGCACTTTGATACACCTGATGTCGTGCAAAAGGGACACAATTTCATAAGTGAAGCAATAAATTTTCTTCTGGCAGGAAATATGAACTACTTCTGGAAATTTCAAGAGGGTCAGGTAAATGCTTTTGAAGTTTGCTGCCTATTTTGACACTTTATATATAAAGACTTTTTAGCAGATTATGCAGCTTTTGTCAGTGCTTGTGAAAAAAGTCTTTATTACTTTGCTCTAAGAGATCGACTTTTCTGAAAATCCAATATCTGTACCATTCTGTTATTAAGTGATAGTTATTCATTGTTGAGTAAAGTATCAAAATTTGTGCAGATAATTTACCTTGGGACACTTACTTTTTCATGAACTTGTTTGGTTTAAAGCTTCAAATGAACAAGCTTTCAGAAGTTAGTACGATTGTAAGTATGGAAGATATGGCTCACAAATACAGGTGCTACCAGATCAGTTTTTTTAGACGCAACTATATGTAAAACTGGTCATTTTTATGGAATTACACTAATGGACCATGTCATCAGTTCAAAAATTCTAATATCTGGCAAGAAAGAAAAAAAAATGTAAACCAGAGCAAGAAAAGGCTGATATTGCTTTAATAACACAAGTTTTCGAAGTATACCCAAAGTTTTCAAATTTTCTTCTGGAACAATTTGAAGTTTATACATATGAGTCTGATGCTGACACAAACTTCTTGAAATAGATAGTTTCTAGGTCAGAATTGTTTTTTAATTTGAATTTTTTAACTTTTCCAAGAAGTAATGTTACTGTTGAGCAAACAGAGAAGGACTTTGTCTTCTTCAAACTTGTAAGAGTTTGTGAGTATATTTTCATTTCAGGTTTTGATAGCTATAGATCAGGATAGATTATTTTTTGAATACAAGCTTTTTATTAAATCTATGCAGGTCTTAGTAACCAGCACAAGAAATTAAGAAAAGTTTTTTGAATTGAGAAAGAAGTTGCAGTAACAGATTTCCGAGATTTTTTTTTTTTTTTTTTTCCAGTAAAGCTAATGATGTTTTGTTTGACTATACCATTGTAGAGGCCATATTTGAAAGATGGGGTTCAACGGTTATTAATGTGATGGAGAAAAGACCAGCAACAAATTATGGACTTAGTGATTATATTTGAACAACAGACCACTTACTTACATTATCGTAAATGGACTCCCATTAGGATATATATATATATATATTTTTAAAAAATCCTTAAAGCTGCTCTCATTACAAAATACGGTGAATCGTATCATAAATATTTTAAATCTGCTTCTTTTAGCAAAACAAGAATAAAATTAAAATAAAACTCTTTTCCATTTAGCAACATTTTATTTTACTCATTCTAATTTTCGTATTTATAATTCTTTTCCTATGAAATTTACCACAGCTACAAATTTCCCGATTATAATGTAGTATCAGTATTAAAAGTACTCTGCGAAATCTTTATCAAATTATTTTCTTACAAGAAGACAGTTATGGATATGCGACAATCATTTTGGACATGAGTGTACATGGAGTTTGAAAATGTATGAGAAAATGTCCAGGACAACGATGGATCTGGCCGACCTTGTTCCGATACTGCACAATATTTCGCATGTTGGTGAAATAGTGAAAGCCGGTGGACGTGCTCGTCTAAAAGTGAGCTTGTCATTTCCCTGGCAGATATTTTCTGTGGTAGTGTTTGACATTATCCGGTATTCTTTGGGATATCGTAAGGTGTCACGTCGGTAGATTCCTAAGCTTCTATCCTAACATGGGTTGTTGTGAGAAACTTGTACGGTGAGGCAAGTTCCACAACAGATTTGGTGATCATGTGGAAAAACAGAGGTGCATGGGAGGCAAATTTTTACTTTGACTCGGACAGTGACTGCAACCGATTCATCTGACCCAGTTCCCGGAGCAGTTTAGGTATGATTTCCCAAGAACGATTCAATTCGTCACAGCAGTCTAGGAATCAGTTCCTGGAAACAGAAAACCTGTTACGAAGAACTCATTCCCAGACTATTCCCGAGAATAGAAACATCTTTGGTAACTGCTTCGGATGCCGGCTCAGATATCAGTGCTTAAAACAACCGTAATTCACAAGTTCTCCAAAATGAGCATATTATATATATATAATCTGACATACTTTAAATGAAATGAAAACCAATTTCTAAACTAACCTAATCCAAACCATCAATAATTTTTAACTACGATATTTAATTCTCAGCTAAAACCACAGAATACTGCAAAGCAATAACAATTAATGCGTCAGTCCGAATCTAATACAAACATTTAAAAAAAAAAAAATTCTTCGTATGAAATTCATTAAACGGATTTTCAGTCTCATTTCGTGACTCTACACTCGCCATGAAACGAAAATTGAAGTACGCGCTTCCATGGATTTGACCAGCGCATAAACTGACACACATAAACTGATACAAGTGCATAGCAAGAGCTGACATTACAGTAGCAAACTACAATATAACTGTACACCTAGTGGAACAAATGTGAACTAACATCAACCCATCTTACTACAGACATCGCATCAAAAGCACAAATAGTTCCGATAAGTGACTGAGGCACAGACAGTTCCAGCAAGTGACTGAATCTACAAGAATCGGTTGCAATCACTGTCCTAGTCGGTAAAGTAAAGTATTAACTTACCGCGTGGAATGTTGTGTGTATCTTATTTTTCGTTTATGGTTTGTAATCTGGCAATAAATCAGTAGGCGCAAAGACTTTCGATTTTCCTTGCTACATTTGCTAGTTTTTTTGAAATTTTCTGCTACAGTGAAACCTGTCTATGTTGGCCACCATCGGTTCCATCGAAAAGTGGCCAACTTACAGAAAATAAGTGTGATTTGTGTATTTTTAGAATAGATTTCTAGTATTACTTGATTGCAAAATTTTAATAAGCAGTGGCACGACAGCTACTTATAAATAATGTATATAGAGTAATCATAAAAATATACAGTACTAGAAAATATTACTATAGTATGCAAAAGCGCCGATTTCTCTGTAAATTGGGGGGGGGGGGGCATTCAGATGCAGAAGGTATATATATGAAGATTTTAAGACAAATTGCACTCAAATTCTACCAAATATTGTATACTCATAAAATAGGGGCCACATGAGCTTTGGGGGTCCCAGGCCCCCTCGGTCCCCCAGGATCGGCGCTCTTGATAGTATGTTTAATATATATGCATACCTTTCTCTTCCTGTAGTCTGGTACATTGGATTATTCGGATTGAAAACACAATAACACAATCATGAAATAGAAGTGTATGTACGCAGTTTATTAAAATTGATATTATAGCACACTGAGTTATTCAGATTGAAAACAAGAAAAGCTAAGTTATAAATTCAGAAATTCATATGCAATTTATGACTTCTTTTCAGTTGTTACTGAATGGTTGTTCATTCTAGACATATTTGCTTTGTTCTTTTTGGCAGATATGCACATTCTAATATTGTAGTTAACTACTTCTTGTTAATGAACTAGAAGTTTTCCTCGGGGCAAAAGATGTTTTGAGAAAATCTTGAGGGAATTCCTATCTCAAAACCTCCGCTACCTTTTGACATGCAGTCAGGTGGCAATAAATGACAATTGAGCTTTAACCTTGAGAATTTTCCGGAATTACTAAAGCTTCCCACTGATGAAAGGAGCCGATATAGCTAATGGTTTTACCAAAACAGACAGGGTAAACAAATACGTACAACCATTTCCTGAATTTCTGTACGTGCTCTTTCTTATTCACATCTTCCTTCACCACCCTTTTATGAGGGTAGTGTTCTGGCCATTGACCTCCAAGAACAAATCGTGCGAATGTATACTTCTTTGTGTCCAGTCACAAATACAGAACATCTGCCTCATATGGGAATTCGAAAGAGTTAAGAAAAATAACAAAATTGTATTTTTCGTGGCCAAGATACGCAGGTAAATTTATCATTATCATCATAGGGTAAACATTGCTTCAGTATGGCCAACTTCCAAGATAGACAGGTGGCCAACTTATAGAGTAGTAAGTAACGAATGTCTTATGGGAAAATGCAGATTCAAGACGAACAAGGCCAAGATAAGCAGGTGGCCAAGTTGACAGGTTTCACTGTATTAAAATGTTTTATAATTACTAGTATTTTAAAACATATTCTAATTTCAAAAACGAAAAAAAAGGCAGTGTAAGCGTAACTCTGATAGTTAACAGTCGTGCTAATAGATGTCGCTGGCTGCGCTTTCGCTTGCTACTGAAGGATTTAAATTAATAGTCAGTTTTACATGTAAACAATTAGTTTTTAATTAAGCATTTTAACCTATAATGTACAGCGATCCGAAGTCTTGGAAGGAACAATTTTTGGTGTATCAGTTTTATTCACCTTAACATGGAAGTACAAAATGAAATAATGTAGGTTTTCGTTTTAAAAGATGTTTCGCTCGAGCTGCGGGTTTTTCAAAAAAAAAAAAAAAAAAAAAGTATCAGCTGGCCACAAGTTCAGCAATGCAGCTGAAAGAGTTATTCTGAGGAAGAGAAGCTTTGAAACAATATATGTTATAATTTATTACAACTTATGATAAGGTATTTTTATGTTTTTCATGTGTGTCGTGTTTAATTTTGGTCCATATACAGTTTCAATTAAAGTTTTAATCTTTTTTTGGTTCCTAAAAGACTTATTTCATTTGTCGGATAATTGAGTTAGTCTGTTTTCTTTATGTAACAACATGGGTGTTAACATATAAGATGCCAAAGTTATATTTTCTGCTCTAAAAATGTGGTTTCTACATATAGAAAGCATAGGTGGTACGATGCTTTTATTAATGTTTTTGTTTGTTGAAGTTAAATATTGTAACTTAAATATCAGAACATTTCCATGCTAACTAGAACTTTGAAATTTTGTGCAGATACTTAAACCCCATGATCCTTTTACTGTAAAAATGTAGTTATCCGGCAACTCTTACTAGATTGTTACACATAGTAGTTTTGATAAGCACTGTAGCTGATTTTAGATGACATCTTGCGCTGAAAATTTTAACTGTTGAAAGAGTTACAACCATTATAATTACCACCAGCGTATTGCAATGAGGAGAGATTAAATCGACAATTATTAGCAAAATAGTAATCCCTTCTATTAGTATTTCTGATCTATGGAGTAATATAACATAAGATTTAATTTTTACATAAAACTTTAGCCCTCAACTTTAGAAAGAGCGTTGCCAGCTAGTTTTGTGAGAGCATCAAATCGTATCCAACGCATTTAGATCAATTCCAATTTCTTCATTTTACCATAAGAAAAAAGAAAAAGTTTAAAGAATTTGATTTAACAATACTCCTTTCCTTAATAATATTATTTACCCTGTCCATTCGTCAGGGAAACAAAGCAAAAATGAAAGTACTTGATTAATCAGCATGAATTCTGACCACGATGACCCAAGTCAAAAGTTAGAACAGTGTTCTTCGATGGAAGTGATCAATTTACCAGGGAGGGGGCCGCGATGGCTCAGTGGTAGAGCGTTCACCTCCGGTGCTTGGGGTCCCTGATTCGATCCCAGCTCGCGCCGTGTGAACTTTGTGGTGGACAAACACCGTGTTCGTGGGTTTTCTCGGGGTTCTCCCGTTTCTTCCCATTTTCTTTCCACCATTTTCATTCATCTCTCATCATCACCGTCTCCTTTAGCCTAACCGGCATAAACGTGGGACGTAAAACTTAAAGATTTCATTTTTTCCTTCAATTTACCAGGAGTGGTAGAATTTAACCATTTCTAACAATAGAGCAAAAAAGGTACTAGATAGCGAAAAGAATACATTGCATCTTCATCATTAACTTTCTACTAAAACCGGAAGTAATAGAAATCCAGTACAACTTCCGGTTTCAATATTGATCTACTTCAAGCAAAAACTGTAAGAGATAGTGAGGCTTCTTTTTTTTTTTATCGATTTAGCATTCTTCCAATCACTTCCGGTTTTAATGTTGATCGCTATATATTGGTTTGGACTTGCAGCTTAACCCGCACTTCCGGGAATCGAAACCCTGGTCTCCTGCGCCAGATTTGTTCGCTAATCATATAGCCTCGATGGAGCTCCCGTGATCGTTAAAGAGCATAAACGGTAATAGATAGCGAGAAGCTGTTTTCTGCAATCAATTAAGCATCTCAAGAATATATTCCATCTCTATTACAATTGGAAATAGTATAAATCTACTATCACTTCGGTTTCATTCAGAAAACGTTACACAATTCAAACCAAACTCCTTTACGTGGATGTGTGCTATCGTGTGACACTACTGCTTTACTTCTTTAGATGCGTTTCATAAAAGCGTTGTTTCCAAAGATTTTCTTTATTTTGTGCAGATACATTTATGCAGGTCTTTGTTTTTGATTGTCGCATGTTAAGTGTCTTTTTTTCGAAATTTTAAAAACAGGAATTAAAAATCCGCCGTTCATTCTAATGTTTATAGTGTACTCAAGATGCAAGTTCCATATGGAACACATTTCTTCGAAACTCAATGGAAACAAATAATGACGGAAGCATTGACATTCTTGACCCATCCTTAGAAACAGCAAGTAGCAGTATGAAGCGTTCACCACGTAAAGGAGTTTGGTTTGTATGGTGTGATATTTTCTCAATTAATATTGAAACCGCTAATGGCAATAGGTTTCTTGTATACTTTCAGTTTTAGTAGAGAAATTTGTTGTCGCCAGCACATTTAATTGAAAGGATCATAAATTAACGTCCGAAATTAAATTGTCCGTGATCCAACAAACCCTCACAGCAAGTGAAAATTTCACCTGTTGTCCGCCAAAGTAGTAAACAGCATGAATGCGCTTCTCCGTGACTTGCTCAAAATCACAGATAAATTACCTGCAAGGAAATGTAACAACTAATACGTTGCTACTACGTTATGTATGTCGCTAATACATAACATGTGACAATAAACCAAGTGGATGATTCAAACCACCTAATTTATTAGGCTCATGCCCAATATTCATTAATACGTACAAAGTATATTACAGTATAAAATTGATTGAATAAATATTCGTCCATTGTTTTTACAAAATAATGATACTTATATTATGCAGTGAAACACACGTTTCCCCTTTTTTTCTTCTGTGAGAGCCCACTACATGCTTCGTCCAGCGTTTAATTCCAAGTGGTCGAGTCGCTCCTACTGCTTGTAGAGTATAGCTGCTTTGTAGGATAGCCAACTGGATGGCAGCGTTGCCAGTTTATAGGGAAACGTCACTTCGGTGTTGTCACCTAGGGAGTTCTCTAGGGGAGAGGGGGGACAATCACAGATTAAACATATCCTTGGGACGCTTAATTGATTGGAAAAATTGCTTCGCATTGCCTATTGCTGCTTTTACTGTATAGCGATTGTGAAAACCAAAAGTGTTGGATTTCTTCAACTTCCGGTTTGAATGGAGAGTTAAGAAAGATGGTATCTATTGTTTCGATTCCAAAAAAATAATCGTCTTGCTATCTTATAGTTTTTGGTCTATGTAGATCAATATTGAAGCCGGAAGTTGTGGATTTCTATCACTTCCGTTTTGATGGAAAGTTAAGATTGAAAAAATGTAGCCTATTCTTGTTACGCTTAATTGATTACAGGATATCCCGTTACTGTGTTGGTAGAAAACGTCACGTTTCTCTGTTTTTGTGATACCGTACAGAAATAGAGTAAAAATGGCATTGATCATTGGAGGTTATACACAGTCAGAACAAGAATAAGAGTAATATTCCTTGCAGATCCTTTTCTTGTATTTGTTATGAAATGCTTTGTTTTTTCGAACAGAATGCATCCAAAATGAACATCATTCTGCTTTTTCTCAGTTGTTGGAGTTTCTTATATTTTTATGATCCTTTGTACAAGTTCTTGTAATTCTGTTGACAAGTATTATTTCTCTTCCGGAATTTGTGGTTGCACTTGAGCCATACTCAGTTTTACTGAATAGAGAGCGCCAGCACAATCAACGGTTAATTATCCCGGACGAAATCTAATAATATTAATTGTTTGTTTCAGAGGAGGAAGAGGAGGAGGAGGATGAATGTGAGAATGTCCATAACCTATATGAGGAAGCAGAAATGCCTTTGGAGGAGGTAATGGCTAAATACCAGAATGATATCCTCAATCCACAAGTGAAGAAGTTGCAAGAGAAAGAGAAGCCTCTCTCTCCCTTCCTGCGCGGACGGAAGGACACCTCTAGCTCCCCGAGTGCCTCGTCCTCAACCTCAGTCTGTCCATCGTGCTCCGACTGCGACACCGAAGTGAGTTCAAGTAGCCAAGGGAATTCGGAGAACAGCGTCTCGAATTCTTCTAGTAATTCCGTTGACGCTTCCAGTAACGAAGCCCAAAGCGTCTCCCCTCAAAAACAGTCCACGGACTCTAGTAATGAGTGTGACGTCAAAGATGGTGATGACGGGGCGTCGAAGAATTCAGTGACAGAGACTATGCCGGACAGTTCGGGGGACGCTGTGCACGTGAAACAAGAAAGTGTTCAACAACCAGTTAACGCCACAGCTGTTACAGATTCCGATCAAAAGAAAACTGAAGTTGCGAAGGAAGGGAAGAAGGCCTCGAACGAGGTTACAGATTACAAGAGTAGTGACGTAGTTGGTACAAAAGTGGAGGTTAATGGTGGAATCGAGTGTAGTGATGAGACTGCGTGCAATGCGAGTGACCGGGAAACGTCCAATGAGAAAGTGTCTAGTTCCTCAGCTGTTCGGGAGAATGGGGAGGTGGCTGAAGAGGGGGATAAGGAATGTAAAGGTAAAGGGAAGTCCAAGATGAAGGCTGCCATAACGAGTACAGTAGGAGAATGTAAGGATGAGACCTGCAGAACCCTCAGAGAAAGATCTGCCGCTCAGCTTTATCGTAACATGTTGGACGGAGCTGAAGAGGACAGTGATAGTGATGAGGATGATGAGAATTTTGAAGGAATAGAGAGGTGAGTTGATTTTTCAGGTTCTAGGTTGGTTTATTGTATAAAATTTACAGAAAGAACTAACGAGTGTAGTAATGGTCAAAGATGTCCACACTTGGAGTAATTTCCAATTCCGCATATTTGACTCCGAATCAAGTGGGAATACAGCGGACTCTGCTTTTTAGTTCGAAGTTCGCGGCGACACAACAAAAAATGCAAATTATCCAAAAACATCAGGGTGTATATCGGTCACGAAAGTCACGAATGTTACGAAACAGTCACGAAATCAGAAAACGGTCATGAAAGTCACGAAATTTAGCTTTTGGGTCACGATTTTTTTTTAACTGTACAAATGTAAGTACAGATTGGAAAATTTTGTTCTATAAAACGTCAAAGTTCACCACCAAAAACGTCTATGATCGGCTTTAGACGCTACCAAATCGCAAGCAAAATACGTTCGTATCGCATGGATGAAAATTCGACCTAATTCGCTGTTGAGAATGTTAGGAAATTTTATGATTTGGTAAAGAAAAGGTCACGAAATTTCATTTTGGAATTTTAGTAGACACCCTGAGTTGTATTTCAAAATACCTAAAATCAAGCGAGCTAACAATAGTAGTGTATGTGAAGAAAGAAAAGAATAATAATGATCATGCCTTTACCTTGCGGGGACATGGTAGTTTAGTGGTGAGAGCATTGAACTCATGTCCACGTGGTCTCGGGTTCGATTCCCGCCGGTGCTTCCCAATTTTCGGCGTCCACCCAGCGTCGTGAGGCAAACTGGGGGAGTTATGTCAATAAAAGACGTGACGGCTCCTAGATCCAGAGAGCTAGAGACAGGGCGACGCAATGCGTTGACAAAGTGTTCGTCGCTAGGTTAGACGTAGTTCAACCGGTCGCTAATACATGACGTTGGAGTGGCTCATGTCCACAAAGGGCTGTTACGCCTAAGTGGTTCGGTTTTTGTCTGTACCTTTTATGGGAGCATATTATTAACGTGGTCCAATACTGCAAACAAACGTAACTACATGTATTGACACATAAATTAGTCATATGTACAAAGAAAAATGAATATAACCCTTTGTACAATGAAAAACTGATTTATCCACATATTCACTGAATTACGACATGAAAGTAAATACACGAGTAAAAACTTCAAATTAGCTGCTCACACTTCTGTAAAGAGAAGTTTGTGATAATAGTTTGCTTTCATTGGTTGTTTTCACATGATCAACAAATCTTCAATTTCATTTTTTGCATGAACAGGGTATCTATCGGTCACGAAATCAGGAAACTGTCATGAAAGTCACGAAACTTAGCTTTTGGGTCATGATTTTTTTTTAACTGTACAAATGTAAGTACAGATTGGAAAATTTTGTTCTATAAAACGTCAAAAGTTCACCACCAAAAATGTATATCGTCGGCCTTAGACGCTAACAAATTGCAAGCAAAGTACATTTCTATTGCATGGATGGAAATTCGGCCTAATTCACACCCAAATTCACTCTTGAAAATATTAGGAAATTTTATGGTTTGGTAAAGAAAAGGTCATTAAATTTCACTTTGGAATTTTAGTAGACACCCGGATGAAACGTCATTAGAAGCATTTAGATGACTTTCAGTAAATCATCTTAAAATTTCAATCATTTCGGAAACGCTGAAAAAACATATATCGGTTGTTCTAAAAATGGCGCCCACGGACCACAGAGCACTATTCTGCAGATCAAAATAAAAATTACATACCTTTCGGGTGGTCGTCTGAAGACATGATTTGCACTGTGGCAACATCGCATTACAGATAAAGGAGCATACAGTTGACCTACCATCAAATAGTTGCATCGATTCTTTCCAGGTGGCAGTTAAGTCTATAGACTTTGATACTAGCACCATCTATTAGCGTCGGTACAAAATAAAACAATTCACTTGCTAATAAAGATCAAATAATACTTATTCTACAAAAATACGTATTCTAGCTAAATCAGTATAATTTTAATTTGTAATGAACCCCAAATAACGAATTGTTTAAAAAAAAAGAGAATGGCTAAGAGCAAAAGACATCCAGATTCAAATAAATTGTTACATTGCTTAGATGTTTTTATAATGTCTCACCGCAGTCTCAGGGAGATATCAAAACGGCCGTCGCGTGGGTGGGGCGACCGGGGCAATCGCCTCGGGTGGCGCGACCAGGGGGACGCCGAGACGACAAATCAACAAAATTCAAGGAATTCAGATTATGGTGATAATTTTTTTTTATTTAATAATGTTAAATAAGATATTTTAATAAAGATCAGGCCATGGCTAAGTAAAATTACCGGTAATGTAAAATATCGTTTAGGATTATTCAACTGAAATTCTCTCCAGCCTTCTGTGAGAAGAGTTTTATCTTGGAAAATTGACCGAGATCTGCTACTATTTATTTCTTATCCGTATGATAGTTTGGTACAAACTGAAGAAACGTCAGTAGAATTCAATAACATTTCTTTATTCCTATTTCGTCCAAGAAATGCTCAAGTAATACCACGATAACTGCAATACTACAATTATCTGCTTATTTTGACACCACTTGACAATAACCGGTTAGCATCACAAATACAATTTCGTACGTACTTTCCGATCAATAACAGAATAAGTATCTTTTTAGTCCTTCAATTCTGTACTAACCTGATACTTTAAGGGACGTAGCCATGGAGGACACTTAAGGGCCCCTCCCAACTAAAATGGAAAAACAAATCAATAAAATTCCAATTTAGGCTATCCTATATTGGTTTAAACTGTAAACAGCTTTTAATAAGCCATTACAACGCAATTTTAAAGCTTTAATTTTTACAAAAAGTTTTGAGGGGTACTGCCGGACCTCTGTACTCGAGGAGATATTCCCAGACCCCCTTTTCCTGTGTCCTGATGAGAAATTTATTGAAAACTTTGTGTTAATCGCAATGAGAGAAAAGTTTATTTTGTTGGTTTTTAGCGAAAGTCAGAAAATTATAAAGTTTATCACTTACACATTGAGCTTTAATATTTGTATCGTTATGCTATAACAATGTTGATGTGTATCAAGTTCAAAATAAACAAGAAAAGCACTCGATTGCAATAATTCAAAAATCATGTTTTCATTACCTTTTATGTTTTAACTTCAAAAGCCATTCACTTTTTTTAAAAAAAATTCATAATACTAACTTCTTTTATCTTACACTGCATATTTAAATCTAGGAATACAGACACACTGGGGGGGAGGCGCCTGGGAATTCTCATCCTGGGCGCTTACAACCCACGCGACGGCCCTGTATCAAAATACAGGCTTATACATAAATTTTTAATATTCCTTATTTTTTTTTAAAAAAAAAGGCATAATTATGTAATATAGATACTGGCGTTGAAAATTAATACATTAATCATACAATTAGTAAGAGAATAAAAAATAAATAAAACGTAGAACACAGTGGGATTTGAACCAGGTAAAAATGATACATGCCTTAAATTTACAAAATAAGTGTTAAAGAAACATGTCAGCACGCTCGGCTACCAAGTCAACTGCAAAATGTGATGCTATTACACTATATTCTATACAGTCCATACACGTATTTTTAGCTTTCTTTATTCATTACTGTGTTTGGTAAACAAAGTACATAAATTATTTTATTCCCAGTCAGCAAAAATAAGATAATAATATTTTGAAAGATAATTTAAACATACTTTATGTAATAATAGAATATTTCAATTCCAAAATTTGAAGTGGTGGAATGATTGTTGGTGCAGATGAAACATTTTAAAATTTCAATAATAAATGAATATAATTGTTATTTAAATACGGTAACTTTACGATAACTAGTGTCTAAAATCTAATTCCCATAAATTACGAGCTCATGAATTAAGAAAACAGAAAACATTTATTGTGGCGTACTTTTTGTAGAATAACTTGTAATTTGTATTCTTAAGTCTAGGAGACAGACACCAAATTTTCAAATTGTATTTATTTACAGTTTCAAGAATAATAGGAAAGTATCACTTTTGTTTAATCATTACTTCAGTGGCGTGACGTGCAGTTTTATGAGCTGTCGTCTACTTTATAATATTTAATTTCATTTTCCTTTCTTAATATATTAATCCGTGCAGGTTTAATTTTGACGCACCATTGAAAATAATTGCAGAAAAAACATCATCCTTTCACTAATTTCCTTATTGTTCCCTAAGAGATCTGCGGTGGGCATCATGAAAATATCTCACTTAGCATAGATAAAATTCAAGGGGGCCACCAGAAGTAATTGCTGAAAAATTATAATTATTTTACGATTTACGTATGAATACGACTTCCGAATGTATAACATAAAAACTACAGTGCAAAAATCAGTAATCAATCCGTTGCCTCAGTTGTATAACACACACGCACACATACCATGAATTACTCTAGTTGCATTTTCTTGAACCATGATATAACGCTACCGATGCTGAGATGGCGCTAGTATCTTCGAGACTAAAGGGAAATACGGGGAATGACAATCTATTCTGAAATTGAGAAAGAATTAGCCAATGAAGAACACTGAAACAGACCATCAGCCAATCAGCATGTTCGATAAAATTCTCAGATACCCTCAATATGACTGTTATGAAATATGTCATATAATTTACATTTACTCTGCGCTTGTCAGCTGTAACTCTATCTGACGACAATCGATGTAAATACTTGATGAAAACCCGTACAGTAACTGCTTATGTTTCAAAGTTAATCTACAATGTTGCCACATAGTAAATTTTCAATTCTCTGTGGCGGCTGAAGGAGGCCGCGGAGGGTATTTCATCATATAGCATTTTCGCTTTATTTTGAGCTGTAGAATAGTGTTCTGTGGTCCGTGGGCGCCATTTTTAGAACACCTAAATTTGTTATTTTGTTTGAGACTGAACTTATTATTAACATAATTACCAATATAATTTGAACGTATTTTCAGTACATCAGATATTTCTAAAAGGATTTTTTGCCTTATAACTGTTTTTCAAGAGAAACGTTTATTAAGAATTTTGTCTATCATAACATAAAAGTGTCGAATGAACTTGTACATGTTTTTATTTAAAAGATATTTTATTGGATTTACTGGGTATTTCCAGAATGAAAAGTCTAATCAACATGTCATAAGTTCAACAGCGCAGCTGAAAAGGTTACACTGAAGATAAGACGAAGGAAATCTTGAAACTGTGTGTTATACTGCGTATCCATAAAAATCCTATCATACTTTAATGTGATATTACGTTGCTTTAGATAATCGTATTTAAATAAAATTGGTCACGTTTGAAAGAAAACAGATTTTTTTACTATACCTCATTTACATTGAATGTGGGCCCCACGAGTGGCGATGCGAACATCAAGACTATATTCCCATTAACGCCGCACACGTTCCAACATATCTGATGAAAAGGACTGGATGGCAGCATTCTGTTGGACAAACATCGTGTGCGTGGGTTTCCTCGGGGTTCTCCGGTTTCCTCCCACTTACTGCCATCATTTCATTCATTACTCATCATCACCGTCTCCTTTAGCCTAACCGGCATAACTTTGGACGTAAACCCCAAAGATTTCATTCCATTTGGATGGCAGCACCGATACAAACTTACACTTCTTGTTTTGAGGCAATGGGGGTACATAGACACAATCTTTTACGTAGTCCCATAAAAAGAAGTCACAGACCGCCCCGTAAAGTCAGGCGACCTCGGTGACCACTTGTAGAAAACATTATCATTATTTTCGACAGGTCCGATCCATCTTCCTGGAAGCCGCTCATTCAGATGTTCCCGAACAACACAATGAAAGGAAATAAATTTACGTTAGCACATTGCGGCATAACAGTACAGAAACTCATAAAAGGTTCCCAAGTGACCTCTAGCAGAAACAGCAATTGTCTGCTAAATATCCAACAATGAGTCAATATCGACTAAACACAAAGTAAACATAAGTGAATTTCCTTTTCCTGTGTTTGATCCCGTCCATTATTAACATTGCTGACATGCACAAAAATATTTGAGTTTTTCTTTCAAATTTGATCAAATACGATTATCCAAAGCGACATAATACCACTTTAAAAGTATGGTAGTATTTTTATGGACACACTGTATATTAAAACAAGGATGTAACATAAGGTACTTTTGTTGTTTTAAACATTTAATATGCACCTCATAGCGTCTATCAGTAAATAAACTGTGCATTAGATTCGTCATTATCCAACCTAGTTCCCATAAAGAAAAGGAAGAAACTCCATAATAAAACGAGGATTAATTTCTTGAGTGATCTGCTCGAATTGTGACGCTTTACGACTTTGCTGAGTAAAAGTAGTTATCTACCAAGTTTTTCTTAATAAAAAAAGAACTAAAAAACTGAGTTTTGACTTTTATATTTGTGTAACCTTAATCATCATCTTTGGCCTCAACCATAGGTTTGTGGGCAACAAGGAAATTTTAAAACTTTTCTCTCCCTTGGTTGAGCTGTTTTATACTTTGATAAGGTCTCTTCTTCGTAACGGCAACTAGATATTCTATCCTTGATCTTCCTCTTCCTGGTTTTCCTTCTGCCTTTCTTTCTATCAGCACGGTGATCCAATCGAAGTGCCGAATAAGATAGCCAAGCATGCTGTTTTTTCCCTATTATTTTCATTATCTGTCGTCCTTCATTAACTTCCTTTAGTACGTCTTCATTTCTTTTTCTTTCGGTCCATGATATGCGCAGTATTCTGCGCCAATATCACATTTCAAATTCTAACTTGAATATTTCAGCTTTCCTCAGTATCTACGTCTCTGATCCGTAAAGCACCACGTTCCATACCAGGGTCTTAATAAATCGTTTAGGAACGTCCAACGACACATTTCTTGATGTTAACAGTCCTCTTTTCCTATTGAATGCTTGTTTAGCCTGTGCTATTCTGAAACGTACGTCTTTTTGACTTCTTCCGTCCGAGGATATTAGACTTCCTAAATAGGAGAACGTCTTAACGTCTTCAATTTTCTCTCCATCTAGCCATACGTTTACCTCTTCCTGTCCTGCTCTTGTGCACTTTATCACTTTGGTTTTCTTCTTATTTATCTTCATTTTGCGTTTTTTCTAGTTGGTCGTTCAATTTTGAAAGTACTTCCTGATAATAAAAAACAATAAGACAAGTTTAAATCATTTAAGAATTAGGCAATACAGTTAGGAATTAGACGTTTTACAGTAATGTTTTGTTTAATTTAAAATTGTATGTAAGTACAGTGTAAAACATTTTATGTTTCTAGCAATTAAGTTAGACATAATATTTATCAGAAAACGTGTAGAGTATTTTTATTTTTGGACGTCCTTCATCTATAATAGATTTTTCAAACGTACAGTACAGTACATCAGAATGTTGGCTACTTTTACTGAAGTACTGACCTGTACTAAGAAGTCAGCAAATATGCAGAACAGCGAGTTTTTGATATAATAAGTATGTTTTAACCCTTTTAAATTGTGGCTCTTTTAAAGTAAATTATAGAACAGCCTTTCAAATGGTATCGTTCACATTTCCCTATCATGTCCTTGAGGCGGGAAATTTTGAGGGAAAATAGGATTTTTGGTGAAAAATCCTTTTTTGTTTTAAGTTCGGGCTCCTCTGGACTCCTCCCTCTTGTGTTAACATACAGATATCAAAATCAACTGAAAAATACTAACGGATGTAGTGTGTACAAAATTTCAAGCTTCTATCTTGAATAGTAAGGGCAGGAAAAATATTAACCAATGAGCTAAGAACATCCCCACAATACCCCAGATGAATCAAAAAAAAAAGGCCAGATGTAAATAAAAAATTTCCTCAGACATCCTAGGGTCATGTTTCGTGCCGCATCCTCTTCAGAATAGAACAGCCTTTCAAATGGTACCATTCACATGTATCTGAGGCGGGAAAATCGCAAAAAAGGGGATTTTTGTTTTTATTTTTTTATTTTTATTTATTTATTTTTTTTTCTCCTCTGAACCCTTTCTGTGTTACCGCAGAGATTTCAGACAAATCGGAAAAATACTAAAGAATGCACTGAATGTGTGTGCAAAATTTCAGTCTTCTAGGTGCAAAAATAAGCCCACTGAAAAATAATTAAAATAGGCCTAACAAAAAATTAGTTTAAGTAGTCACCAACCTATGTCTCGACGCAGAAAGTCATGAAACCATACGTAACGTGTTCTACAATGCCTCAAGCCTTGAAAGAACAAAACAAAAAAACGAAGTAAAAAGCTTTATTAGTACTTTTTTAATCGAATAATGAAGATACTACCCTACCGTATAAAAATATACGATGTAATTTTTAAGGATTAATGGTATGAGTAGGCAGGAAGTGAATAATTACGAAACTCAAGCCTATCCGGTCTGGTATATTACACTTTTCTGCTATTTTGCTAGTACTTAAAAAGTAACTATTTATTGAAATAGTATTGCAGAAATGTTTCTCGTCAATAAATGCGTGTGGAAATAAGATTGTGCGCTTAGATCGAACGAGTAACTCGGCCATATTCATTATCCGACTGAATAATTATTTATAAGTACAGTACTACAAAATTACGCAGAACAGTTTGAAGGTTATTCCTTGGTTTTTGTAATATTATGTAAAACTGGCAGACATGAAGATGAGAAAGACCAACACTCTTAATTCAACCCCACTCACCTTCAAATACTGATCGGTTTTTATTAAAATGTATACGATTTCAGCTTTTTTTAAAACTTATGCACTATTTGGTCCTCCAGAATGGAGTTCACATGTCCTTTCACAGTCACACTATAGACTACAAATGCCGTATATCTCACATAATCCGTGAACAGGTAGAACTCAATCTGCTTTAATGTGTTATGGTCCTCTTGCATCACCAGCACGTTGTTACTAGAAATAATGCATTGGTCTTGATATAGTCCTCAGACCTACACATAGTAAGAATTACCATTCCAAGTCAAAATTTTCCAATTTTACAACCGTATTTGTCTGATTCAGCTGGCGTTAAATTTTAAGCTGTCTTCTTTAACGTGAACCACTCGATAGATTATCTTCAGATCCTACAGAGAACCACTACTAAAGATGTTTTTATGGTTGATAAGAGGTTTTCAAGTATATGAATCGTTGGGGGAAAGAAATAGAACTCCCAAATTCGACTTCGTAGCTGTATTAGGACGAATTTTGTAAAATCGGAGGGAATGGAACTCATGGACCTCTTCCACAAAAGTTTGGGTGGATTTCTCACACTCAACGATCCTTGTCCCTGTGTCCTGATAGTGTTAATCATTTACAGATTTATTGAATCTACTTTGGTAAAGATAATGCAATGCTTTGTTATTTTCTGTTTTAGCAGCGAAGATGATACAGAAGAATTGTGCGATGAGGAGGACATAGATGAGGATGAAGAGGAAGAGGATGAGGACGACTCCCTTTGTTGTGAAGAAGAGGATGACGACGATAACTTCACAATGAAGTTAAAGGAAGAGGTAAGTTCAGTTTATCAATATCATACCGTACAGGCCTGAAAAGTCCCTGGACCCCTTGGTTTCAGTATCACAGAGAACAATGTAGTTGTTTTGTTGCTAACACTGCTTCCATAGTCTCAGACAGCACTGTCAGGTATCCCTGTGTTCAAGGTTACGAAGATGTGTGTGTGATGCGGGAATAACCACACACTGGTAGTGGCCTTCGTTTAGAAATCGCTTTGTCAAAGACTCACCTCGTAAAGCAACCCTACTTGATCGGGAGAAACGTGCGTTTGTTTCAGGATGTGTCAAAGACAGAGCTAGTGAACGTAAGAAGACGCGTTCACCCTTTCAGCACATAAGCTTCCGTTGTATATTGTATTAAAATTTAACATTTGTGTTTTCTTTTAAAAAGAAATGAATCAAAAGCATCATTTTAATTAAAAACTTATATTTTTTTAACATAATCTCAAGTTTTGTTTATACTTGCAAGAATTGATCCTAACCCAGGATAGTAAATAATGAGACCAAGTTGATATACAGAAGATAGAAATGCCACATGTAGTTTTCACAAGTTTAGGTATATAAAGATTTCACAAATAATACCCGTAAATACTTCATCTCTGTTACAAATTGTTCTTTATTATTCATTTCTCTCTCAGCCTTTATAAACAATATTGCGTGAGTTCGTTAGGATTCTGAATTACGGATTTTTGGATAGGGCACTTATTAGTTCTTAAGTGAAGTCTTCACCCGACTGTGGTAGGCCCCATAGTTTTGAAGTTACAGGCCTCTATTTTTTTTCTTTCTTTCTTTTTTCAGCCTATAACTCCGAAAGGACGCATTTGTGCACTCAGGTTGGTCTATACTTTTTGTCTGATCTTGGTGTCAGGAATCACCTCCCAAACGTTGTCGGTGTTGTTTTGAAACACCATATCTATCTATCTATCTATCTATGATCGAAAGTGACCGATATTAGTGTCGAATTCATAGCTTTTGATTGGTGGCAGTTTTGGTACCCTTTTTGTCCAAAATGAAAAGTTTTCTCCCGTACGAGGAACGGATATCTGTTAGTTTAAACCAATACAACAACTACAGTGATGTATTTCATATTTGCCATAATCAAATGTCTTGTTTGTAAATGGCTTGTGTCAATAATTTTGATCATTTTTGACGCGAGTAGTTCGACCCTATCTAGGTAATCACTTTAATATTCGCATATGTTTTTTCTTCACTTGCTACCCATCCGACACATTGATCTTTTATAACATGGATAGAGTAAGTGACGGTAATGTTTCTAGGAAATGAAAGTATCATTTCTTAAACGTCAAAGGTTTTTTAGTTGACTTTTAACGTTATAGGAATAAAGTTGTTATAACGCAGCTAACATTATAAAGTAATATGTAATACTGTCTCTCTTAAGAAACTTGGATGCTATTAAAAAAAATATATAATTTGTTTGGAAGTTCACAGGTTTTTATTGTGTTGGTGTTTTTGATTTCAGCCTGGTTCCGATAGTGGTTGTACAGCTGTTGTTGCAGTATTGAAAGGCCGAGACTTGTATGTTGCCAATGCAGGAGATTCTCGCTGTGTAGTCTGCAGGAAAGGTCAAGCAGTTGAAATGAGCCTGGATCATAAACCAGAGGATATTATAGAGTTACAGCGAATTGTCAATGCAGGAGGAAAAGTTACGTCCGATGGAAGAGTGAATGGGGGATTAAACTTATCCAGGGCAATTGGTAAGTGCTGAGTTCAAGAATGGTGTTGATCCTAGTATAGGGCTTCCAAATGTCCCGGATTAGCCAAGACAGTTCCGAATTTACATCAGCTGTCCCCTCAAAAGTTGTTCAAAATTCCAAATGTTCCGGTTTTCGTCTAAACTGTAAATTAACGTCATTCGTGGGATGTTTTAAAAATACTTTTGGTCACTTTTGGAGATCAAAGATCTATTATTTAATTAATTCGTAATACTTCAGTAGAAAGCAAGACGCACTTCCAGAATAAGACTGTCGTAACTCAAAATGAGTTTAAATTGTCAGTTTTTGATTTAAGGGTGGCACGGTGGCTCAGCGGTAGAGTGCTTACCTGTGATGCATGTGGTCCCTGGTTCAGTCCCCGGTCAAGTATGTGGTGGACAACATCGTGTACGTGGGTTTTCTCAGAGTACTCCCGTTTCCTCCTACTTTCTTCATTCACTTGCTTGAATCATCGTCTCCCTTGGCCTAAAAGGCATAAACGTGGGACGTGAAGCCCAAAGATTTCATTTCGCTAATTTTTTATGTATAGTAATTGCAATGTGTATTTAAAAAAAAAAAAATCAACCATAATTGATACTATAAATATTGAAATAACATTACAAATCCCACAGACAGACAGATAACCAACTTTGTTTAGATACAACGGTTTTTTTCTTAGCTGTAAAATTGACGTTTGAGAATTACGCAGGGTTGAATAATTTAAATCTAATATTTAAAAAAAAAAATCTGATTTAAATCAAATTTCTTTAGCTTAAAACAAATAAAATGCGATATTTCTGATCATTCTTGGCCACTAATCGCAAGTACAGTACTGTAGGGAAACGGATTCGAGGTTTTCTAGGCTTTCTCGCACAACAATGTGAACGTTTTCTGTATCATTTTTGCGTGTCCTCACGTTCCATTCGAACAGTCTGCTTAACGATCTTAATCCTGGCTGTAATTGTATTCAGGCTAAAAGGAGTAACAACAGAAACAAGCTGTTCACAGTAATTTGTAAACGTCCTCTTCATTTACTACAATTAAGTTAATTTATTGCAAGGGGAAATTTTGAGAAGTTACCTGGATTGCGTGTGTTGCCAGTACTTACTGAGGAAGGTGTCAGGGAACGACGAAACAGTATATTAAATATTAAACAGAGTAAATAAAAGAGTACGTTTACAAATTATAATAAGCCTTAATTCATATACCCTTAGACAATTATTCAAATTGATTGCATACAGCAGCAATCTTAAGAAAATCTGAAAAAACTTCGAAGGAAAATTGATCTCACTTCTCTTGACATGTAGGTGTAATGAGTTTTTCCGAGAGTTTGACATCAAAAATTCTGGAGAAATCTACAGAATCAAACTTTTTAAGATGAAGCCCGGAAAATTCAAATTGCTCCACATTTTAAGCAAAGCGACATTCAATTTGTGGACAATACTAATATATGACCGTTCAGTTATGGTGTTAGGAGGAATAGGAAGGGACTCTAATTTCTCTGCTTGGATTCCAAACACATGAAAGTTAGATGGAAATTTTCAAAATCAAACTGATTCTGCTACAAAACAGAAAATTACATCTCTTCTTAAAAATATTTTGCTTAGGCTTTTCAGTAATAACGTTTCAAACGAAGATTCTGTTATAAGGATTTTAAATTATCATATTAACAAAATAATGACAGAGAAAATTCTGAGATATGAGAGAGTTACTATGGTCTGCTGCAGAAGGTCTTAAGGTTAGTGTAAAGGGACAAGTTTCCCCGATAGATATCACTACAGTCTTCGTATCTCTCGCATGTATTTTTTACCTTTCACGAAAATTTACAATTTCTCTTACAAATTTCAATCTAGGAACTTCAAATTTTTAGAGAAGGAACTTAATAACCTATTAAAGGGAACAATCCGTGCCGATTTCTTATTTAGAATTTTCTTCTTTGTTGAAACAGTTCCATTGTTAAAGGTTTGGATATCCATTTCAACAATCAAGCCTTTCAATAATGAAGAAAATTCTAAATAAAAAATTGGCACGGATTATTGCCTTCGATAGATTATGAACTTTTTTTCCTAAAAATTTGAAGTATGTAGGTTGAAATTTGTAAGAGAAATCGTGAAATTTCGTGAAAAGTAAACAATATATGGGAGAGATACAAAGATTGTAGTGCCATCTATCGCCAAAACTTGTCCCTTTAAACCAACCTTAAGGAACATTGAAACAGCACATTCAATATTAGACGCAGTAAATAAGAGTACGTTTATATACTATTATAATCAAAGATGAATTCATATCCTTAAATAAACTCTTCACAAGTTTAAACCACTGAATTGGTAAATAATACGTTTTGTATAATATATATATTCCGTACATGTTAAATGAAACCGTAAGAGTACATAGTCATTGTCCTTTCTTTCAGGTGATCATGCCTACAAACAAGCCACTAGTTTGTCTGCGAAGGAACAGATGATAACGGCCTTGCCAGATGTTCGAACCCTGACTGTTGATCCAGAACAGGATGAGTTTATGGTATTGGCCTGTGATGGAATCTGGAATTTTATGTCCAGTCAGGATGTAGTAGATTTTGTCCGTCAACGACTCGAAGAAGGCAAAGAGAAATTGTCCGCTATTTGTGAAGAAGTAAGTAGAAATGTCTATAACGAGGCTGTTCACAGATCTAATTTATGAATGCAGAAGGTTTTTTTTTATCATTCCTAAAATTCTTGTTCACGTTTATGGTAATATCACAGTAAGAAATACCGTGACGTCATACTTACTAAATAGTCAAATTATATACTATAAAAAACTTCTAAGAGCAACAATTGGTACTGTAATATCATTATAGTGTAAGCCGTTTGAAGAACAATCATGTCAGTAAACTCGGGAATAAATTGACAAATTTTGCACTTGTGTTCAGTCTCATTAGAAGAAAAAAAGGATACCTGCGACGGTTACGAAGATGGCATCAATTTAAGGTAATCAGTGGAATGGGTCGTAGAATGACTTGTTCATATTGTTTCACTTGTTACGCATTGTTTCGAAATGGTGAAAAATCATTGTAACACTTCCTCGTTCTAAGAGTAAACTTTGGATACGTAATTAGTAGTTTCTAATCTAAGTCGCAAATAACCCTGTCTTTTGTATTGCGGTCCTGAATATGTATGCAGAGTTAGTCGGTTTGTTCCCAGCTTGTGTATACGACACTAGCTCACGTGGACATGACAACGTTCTATGGTAGGACATTCCGTAGTAAGTAGCTTTGTATTTAATAGATTGTTACATGATAGCTCCAGGTATATCGACTACGATCCACTCAAGTCTTTCCCTATAAGTACGGACAGCCGCAAGTCGTGAAAAATACTCCTCTCCCCCCCCCCTCCCATCCGAGGCGACGTTTCGCTGAACGTGAACCAGTTGTGTTTTCTAAATCTTTGTTCTGTTTTTCATATCTTGTACTTCTTCCGTGTGTCGAGCAATTAGAGCATCACCTACGAATGTTCGAAAGTAATCATGAAATTTTTTTGCTTGCTTGTTTGTTTGTAAAAGTTGGCCTGGTACCAATGGTCTTACTTAGCAGTTTGGAGTTAGTGTCCAAAAGGTTGAAGAAAACACTAGGAGCGTTTGATAAGTGTTGAGCCTACCTAGGAAGGGAGTGTCGAGGCACAGTCTCCCGAGAGTATTATGTACTTCTCTGAGCGGTGCTCCAGTGTTGCCAACCACTGACGAAAAAAATATTCTTCTTGGTCCTCATGCCAGACACGCACAACCTTCATGATTGCATTATCACTACGAAAATATTTTCCCTTAGTTTATTCAGTAGGGAGCAATTGGTAGTAAGAGGTTACCAAGTCCGCTGAATAAAGTGGATGCAGTATCAATTCGGAGCCAGATTTGTAGTTTTACAGAAAGGTGATAGGCTCTGGGACAGGGCATATTGTCTTAATGGAAGATAACACCTTTTTCTACTTTTCCGGGTCTCTACCAGCAGTATCATTTGTGGATGAAGAGACGGTAGGAAACTGTCCTAGATTTAGGCAATATCTAACCACTGTCCTGACTCTGTGTAATTCTAACTCGTCGGCAATAGGACGAACTCTTTTCCGAGAATTCGCTTACACGGTGTTTCTCAGGAGCTCCTCCGAATCTGTTGGTCGGTGCCCAAAGACTCATTTTATAATGCTGTGTCACCGGAACGTAATTTGATGAACTAACGGTGAATGGTGCGTTCATTCTTTTCCTTTCTTTCTTTCTTTCTCGCTTGATTGATTGCTGTGCAGAATGTCAGTTCGAATTCGCAAAAAAAATTTCTTGCAACTGTTTTTTATCCATGGTGCACTCGTTCCAGATGGGCTTTGTGATGGACAAACACCATGTGTGGAGGTTTTCCCAGGATTTTCCCGTTTCCTACCACTTTCTTCTTTCCGTCGTTTCATTCATTATCATCATCTTTAGCCTAAAGGTCATAAGGGGAGCATGATGGCTTAGTGGTAGAGCGCTTACCTATGGTGCGTCGGTGTCCCTTGTTCGACTCCGACTAAGTAAGTTTGTGGTGGACAACATAGTATCTATGGGTTTTCTCGGGGTCTCCTTCCCCCCACTTTCTCATTCCACCAATTCTTCCATCATTCTCTTGCCTTAATTATCCATCTCCTTTAGCCTTAAGAGCATAATATTGGGACGTTATGTTAAATATTTCATTTTTTCCTCTCCATTGTGTAATTTTATACTACCTTGAACAACGCACTCACTACCTCCTGACTTTCTGGGTACCCCATCCTCTTTGGTGGACGTGTACAAAGTATCTTTGCCAGTTTTGTGTTCTCCATGGTGCATTTCATACTACCCTATTCAAGAATGCATTACCTCTTGGCCGTCTGGGGACCCCAGCCTGTTTGCTGGACGTGAGACGCTTCAGTCCATCCCTATTGTGTTGCTGAGGTTTCTCACCAGACTCCAAAGTGGACTTTTCACTTGCACCAACCTAATGTCAGTAGACTTATTAAAAAACACTTAGTTTTCATTAACATAATTACATAGCAAACAGTTATTCAGTCGGGGATATTTCCATCGTAACATAAAAATGTGGCAACTAAGGATCAGAAAAATGCAGTCTGTTTCTAAAATCTTCGTACTTATAATTTGAAAATCACTAATCCATTTCAATGACATGCCATAAGGTCGAAAGGAATGTTCAATGGCCAATGGAGATCTTCGTTGGTTTGGCGGGAGATGTCACATTTGCGCTGGAGCGATGCATGCTATCCATACCTTTTCGGCTACGATTACGGTTTCAAGGTTTGGTCTGTCGACTTGGTGAGCTGTGCTCTCACCAGCGTGCCGTTTTCAAGAGGCCACGCTGAACATTTGTGAACCGAAAACTTGATGTAGCTACAATTATTTTGCATTTTGCAACAAATTTATTCTGATTTGTAAAGGCAGTATCATTTTGAAATCAGATAATGTGTGTATGAATTCTTTCTGCCGAACTGTAAGCTTTTCATTCAAATACAATTAGCCGTTTTCAATCATAATACTTTGAAATGGAATGAAAATTTTAGATTGAATTGAAATCCCGTTCAGCAGTGAGGTTATATGAGACGTGGACCTACAGCTTAACGTGAGATCTGAACCACATGAGCTCCAGCCAGGAATCGAACCCGGGTCTCCCGCGTCAAAGACGTACGCTATCCACATAGCTATGCAGGAGCTCATGAAAACTAGAGAACCCGTATGGAAGATAAAAAGTTCTTTGAAGTGAACATAGGTATTCGTTTAGTAAAAACAGTCTTACTTAAAAAAAAAAAAAAAAAAAAAAAAAAAACCTTTTACAGTGACAGTTTATCCAAAACATATTAACATCACATATACCCTAAAATGTCGCTGTGAAAAAAATACTGTATCTATAGGAAAATAAACCT